>NW_019174363.1:851254-1099272 GCF_002260705.1 Seriola dumerili | reverse complement strand
CGGTAGAAAGCATGCTGTATTCTGAGGGTAATTCTGGGATCAATGAACACAACAACACTTTCCTTTCCATAAAAACTATACATCAACAACTTTTAGTTTAACATTTTCTTTTTGGCCAACCCACCACATGGTGAATATCATGGTAACTTTTAGAACATATTTCTGGCCTTGTCTTGTTAAGGAAACTTGGATACAAAACATATTCACATATAGCTCGTTCCTTGTTTTTGAGAAGACAATATATCATATGTTTTACATCATATAACACAATAGAGCTGAAGATTTAAAACAGTTTATTGTATTGACAAAAAGAATAATCAGCAGCTATTTTTTTATGTTTAAGCAAAAACTCCTAGTTCCCAACTGTGAGGATTTGGCTGTGTTTTCTTTTGTTATATAAAGTATAGTAAGTCTGAAACTGCTGCTAGAAAACAACTAATCATAATGACACATCCCTCGAGGCTTGAGTAGAACTATCAACGGGACATTCCACCACATTTTTGACATTCCATTTACTAAATTATTAATTCATTAATCAAAAATAATTCAAGAAGATAAAGGAATGAACACGCTAACCAGTTTGTTACAGCCCTTTTACACAAGTTACACAGTAGCTCCAATGTTGTTTTTTCCATGTTTGAATTTGGAAAATGGGATTGGAAAACATACATAAATACAACAAATCTACACAGTTATCAAAGTATAGAAACAAACAGCCATAATAATATTTGCGATCAGGCTGAAAGCAAGTCAAGCTGCATTGTAGCCCACCTTAATGCAATTTTAGTTTGCATATAGCAAAGCTTGTAAAAGTGACAGTCTAGTGGAGTTAAGTGCATCTTGTTTCTCTGCATATGTAAAAGTGGTTATGAACTAATAATGAACATGTATATTTAAAATCAGATGACAATTAATTTAAGATGCAGGACTAATGATGTATATATAGGGCTATTTATTTATAACAGTACAGCTTGGTAGCAGTGATTGTATATAACAAAACAGTCCATCATCATCAATTATGCATGTAATTAGCCAATTAAAGTAGAATAATGAGTAGTAATATTTTTTTGCATATAGCTTGTAGCATTGTTGCTAATTTCAGCTGTTTACCTTATAAGCCTGGAGACAGAAGAACAAATTTTATCACTAGTTTTTAAAGTTTTGTCTCATCATAAAGTACACATATTTTCAAATGTGAAGATTTTTCTGACATGGAGCCTCTTATTGTTTTTAAATAAGAGAAGATGTATAAATGATGTATTTAGGATAGGGTAAGGCTAGTTTAAGACTGGTTTACTCAGACAAGCATGTGTGGAGCCACGCACTTATTGTGCAGACACAGATACATTTAACAAAATGCTGCGTGATGCAGTACTGCTGTCTCACCGGTTGCCATAAATCACACTAATGGGATGAGCAGAAAGGCCTCTTGATCATAACAGAAAGGCTTTCATAAACTACAGCCTGCTGAAGTCTCCATTCCTCTGCTATCAGCATGACTTTCCTTAGTGCTACTGTTGCATGGATCTCAGTGTTGGTCTGCTGCACACCTTATTTCACTGTACGGGCTTCATTACAGGAACCACAAGTCAGATCATTTGCCATTACTAACCCCTCAACTCACTTCACCCAAATATGGAGAAAGCAGGTTGATTCGATGGAGGAAAGCTGGTTTTCAATCATTTGTTTTTTAGAAATTTGTAACTTGAAGTTTTTGATCTAACACAAGCTGCAGCTTTCAAATATTCCATTGAGGGCCCTACAGTACAATGATGTCTGTTTCAAATGTCATAGAGGCTCATCTTTTGGAAATCTTTGTATCAGCTCCATGGAGACTGTAGAGTTGTGTTTGAGTTTATGTAAATATATATAATTAAATGTAATCAGAGTTTTTCCTGGCTCAAAATGAATGGCTGAATGAGAAGATTTTTCCATAATTTTTTTTAAATTATTTTGTCATATTGACATTCTTCCAAAAAATCTGTCAGAATATTATACAGAAAGACAAATAATTCCCCCAATGTCACAACAGAAGAACAATATTTTGAAAAAAAACTATTGCAGTGTGTTGTTCTTCATCTATTAATATCTGAAATGGACGCGACTTTAATTATTCCAAGTCTCAGGAGGATTTGTAATTTTAAAATGGTCTTTGGGGGAAGATGAATAAAAAAGGGACGTTTAAAAATCAGGTAAATATCAGCTTTGTGTGTTAATACACTCTGAATGACCTCTCACCTGAATTACCCTCACCTTGGACTCCTCGATCTGATCTGACCAAGCAGGTAAGGTCAGGTCATTTACAAGGCTAATAACCAAAGTGTGTAATAAACAAAACAGTCATCATCATCACATGATGCATGTAATTAGCCAATCAAAGTAGAATACCAAGTAGAATAACCTTGTATGTAGTGTTTGTAGCATTGTGCAATTCAGCTGTTTACGATGCCATGAGTGGAAGTGAACACATTTACACCAACATGATTGAACAAAGATTGTATGTTTAGGTTCATCACAAGAAGTTAGTTTTTATAATTTTCTTTGAGATGTTCAGAAATAAAGCAGAAGATATGAGACCTGTTTATGATTTCTGCTTTATTCTAATGCTCAGATATAGAGACAGAGAGAAAGTAGTTTTCCTTCCCCTGACTGTGCTGTGTCCTCTTCTTGGAGGCATCTGTAGTTATCGAGGCGATAAAAAGAAAAACCTGCTTGTGCATTTTACCTCTGATTAAATTAGGCATGCCTGGTAAGTCACCTCGGTATCAGTCATGCCTCAACTAAAATGGAATATAGTTTCTTGGAAAAAAATTGGACATTAAAGATGCCCTTTGTAAAAATGAAATGGGAATTGCAAAATATGCACACGTCATGAAATTTAATTGTGCTCTCTGGTGACTGGTGGTGGGTTGCTAAGGAGCAGAAGTGCAGGAGAAATGCTGGGGGCAGAGGTGGTTAAATGTAGCGAGTAAACGTACTGCCGGGTAACAGGCTAATGAAGCTGCTGTTTATGACCACTGGAATTGTGTCATCTCTTGAATGGCAACAAGATTCCGTGCACCACACAGAAGTACTCACACACACAGCTGCCACACACAGACACACATACTCCACAATGTGCTTCTGTCGACCAAATGTGGTGTTGTCTTTAGTAAATTTTATTAATGTTTTTTAGAGGAAAAGGAGAGAGAATGTGAACAACCGCAAATGTGCACTACAATGCAACAATCTGCAGTACAACGGGTACAACATTAGAGTTTTAAGACTTTATAATGCCAATGAAAGGAATTACAGAAATCAGAGCTATGGGGAAAATTCTATTTAAATACAATGGCACATAAAGACTTGTGTTTTTGTGTATATAGTCCCTTTAGTGATACAACAGGATTTACAGTTGGCTGCTGATAAAGCTAGTTAGAAGCATTTCCTGAGGAGGAATGTGTAGGACTGAGTACTGATGTTAATTGGCCTGATTTTCAGTGGGAGTGATTGGGGGATTTAAAATGTCCATATTTTCCTCTTCTTCTGTGTTTACTTGAAGTGTTGATCCGTTTTAAGAAACCAAAAACCATCTCACTTAGTTTTACATCTCCTCTCTCAGCTTCTCTCTGGAGCCCTAATAACAACAGGTCGGTGAGCCAATCAGAAGAGAGGAGGCTCTGAGCCTCTCTTCTGATTGGCTGACTGTTTTCTGAGTAAGCCAATAACAATAGCAAATTTTCAGTGTAAACACTCAGAGAAACCAAATCCTGCAAGGTTGGATGATGGTTCCAGGTGGGCGGGGCTTGGGCGTGGCTGAGAACAGTGACTGCTTTGTTGTGACATCACAAAGTTCCAGAAGTCCTGACGGCTGGTTTTAAGGCTCAGTTTCTTGAAAACAGGCTGTGTGCATTTCTCTGTGGACTGAAGCTTTGATACTTTCACAGTATTAATATAGAACCTAGACCTGCTTTATAATCAAACAACATATGGACATCTGCCTTTATACTAATGGAGCTTTAAACAACATCTACACTTGAATATTGTGTATAACTACATGACATCATCATGAACTTATTCCAATATAGTGCAATACACCCTGATTTATGAATTGAATTTGTACTGTACAGAGTGGCTGACACATACAGTAATACAAAAAAACACAGAAGAGACTGAGTTTTAAACAAATAATTCAAAAAGTGCAAAAAGCCATTTTCTGAAAAAGGAGATTTACATAAAAATTATATATTTGACATTTCAATCATCTCAGTACAAAATTTTATTGAAAACAATATCCAATTAAATAAGCAAATTATGAAATGGAACTGTAATTGTAAATACAGGCCATATTTAAATAAAATATCTATAATGAGCTATGCTAAATTAATTAATACTGACCTCCTGTAAATGCTAAACTAAGTCTCAAACCAAATCTGGTTTTATTATTAAACCCAGTTCAAACTGGATTAGCCCTGCTGTGACTTTACCATCAATGCTTGATGGTCGTGCTTCCCCTTATTGTTTGGTAGTGTTGTACAAAGACGTGTGTAACTCTGCTATCATCTGTGTGCTTAAATATATAACTGTGAGAGAAGCGAATCCATCAAAGGTGAGAGAGTGCAACAAAGCAGAGCCTCTCCTGCAAACACACAGTTTGACACACTCTTAAATAAATACAGTGAAAGCAGAAAATATGATAAGAAAATCAGTCACACTAATTAACTGCTAATTCTTTTGAGGACTGTATAGGCTTGATAAAGGACAGCAAAGCTTATTAAAGTACACACAGTGTTGCACATTATGATTCCTTTTCAGTGAAATTTTAATCCGAGTCTTTGAGGTTGATTGCATTGGGTGTTGTGGTTGGCAGATCACTTTCTGTGCGTGTGGTGCGTGCGTGCGTGCGTGCGTCGTGCGTGCGTTGCGTGCGTGCGTGCGTGGTGTGTGTGTTCAGGGCTAGCAATCAGTGGTGTAAGCAGCAGGGATATGAGGCTAGCAGTGTTATAGCTGGATTGGTTTTTGTTGCCACCTAGGGCTCAGTCTGAGCTCTCTCTCTGTGCATTCACATGACAGACACCGCTTTGCTCCTGCCCTTTAAAATGACGACCTCTGCTCGATGAAAAATGTGGCATTTCCTTATCCTATTTGTATATGTTAGTGCCAGAGGGCCTGTCAACCTATGGAAAACAAGTGGGGAAAACAAAAACCACCCTCCTCCCATCTCTTCCCTCTCGGCTCCCCAGAGGAAATTGATGGAGATATCCCACAATGCCAGAGCCCGTCGGCTCTTCCAGCACTGTCGCGTGGAGTGAGCGTCTGTCTTCTCGCTCTCCACAAGCTAACGTATCTAAAAGGGGCCACTGATGCAAAACCCAGCTCCAGCACAACTTGTGTGCTGCAGAGTGAGAGAACATCAGGAGGCGGAACATCTCAGCATTTTAAACATGCTGCAGATTTTCAGAGTAATTGCTATGGATATGCCACTATTCAAAATCAGGGATTTGTTGTTACTGTCCAGAGGAGAGGAGCGCTCATCATTACCAACCACAACAAGAAGCTTTACCAGCAGCAGGGAGAGCTTTGCTGACCAGGTTTGGGCTCTTCAGGCTACATGTACAGAGATTCAACAGCCCTGTCCTGTTACTGGTGTTAATAACTTCATGTACATTGGCAAGAAAAAAAACTGTCTGTTCTGTTTCTGAGGTATAAAAAACATTGAATCTATATTTTATTCAGAGTTGATATTGTCTCTAATATGCTTGAAACTGAACATTCAGAGATAAGGGCAGTAAAGAACAGTGTTTAATAAAAAATGCAAAATACAATATTTGTCTATCATAAAGTATCACCTACTCCACCTGGACAACAAATACAGCAACAATAATACTAGACCAGTACTGGGGTATATCACAACCACAACCAAGACTAATGTTCTAATTACCAGTATTACATCACTGACGTTGGACATGAGACACAAAGCATGATTGAATAGAACTGATTGCTCAGGGAAACAGCCTCATACATGGACTGTGAAAATGAATGTTAATATTAAAACACATGTTTCTATGTGATGAGTATTTGAGTGAGTTTTGTAAAGCAACATGTCCAGTTATGTGAACTGTTGATGCGACACATCATATATTAGATCTGATTTTTTTAGATTTGACTTTTTTATGTGTACATGTTATTTATGTGTATGTTGTTGGTTTTTATGTAATTTTATGAAAACGTATGTGTGTCTGTGTGTGTGTGTGTGTGTGTGTGTCAAGTTACTTTCTTCGACTTCAAATCATTCTTGCAAAAAATGCTATATATATATATATATATATATAAACTGCTATATTCAAATTGTTGTCTGTCTAATAAATAAAATTATTAATACATTAACCTAAAATAACATTTTGTATTCATGGTGATACTTTATGATAGACAAATATTGTATTTGCATTTTTATTAAACACTGTTCTTTACTGCCTTATCTCTGAATGTTCAGTTTCAGCATATTAGAGGACAATATCAACTCTGAATAAAATATAGATTCAATGTTTTTTATACCTCAGAAACAGACAGACAGTTTTTTTTCTTGCCACATGTACATGAAGTTATTAACACCAGTAACAGGACAGGGCTGTTGAATCTCTGTACATGTAGCCTGAGAGCCCAAACCTGGGTCAGCAAAGCTCTCCCTGCTGCTGGTAAAGCTTCTTGTTGTGGTTGGTAATGATGAGCGCTCCTCTCCTCTGGACAGTAACAACAAATCCCTGATTTTGAATAGTGGCATATCCATAGCAATTACTCTGAAAATCTGCAGCATGTTTAAAATGCTGAGATGTTCCGCCTCCTGATGTTCTCTCACTCTGCAGCACACAAGTTGTGGCTGGAGCTGGGTTTTGCATCAGTGGCCCCTTTTAGATACGTTAGCTTTGTGGAGAGCGGAGAGACAGACGCTCACCCACTGACAGTGCTGGAAGAGCCGACGGGCTCTGGCATTGTGGGATATCTCCATCAATTTCCTCTGGGGAGCCGAGAGGGAAGAGATGGGAGGAGGGTGGGTTTTTGTTTCCCCACTTGTTTTCCATAGGTTGACAGGCCCTCTGGCACTAACATATACAAATAGGATAAGGAAATGCCACATTTTTCATCGAGCAGAGGTCGTCATTTTAAAGGGCAGGAGCAAAGCGGTGTCTGTCATGTGATGCACAGAGAGAAGAGCTCAGACTGAGCCCTAGGTGGCAACAAAAACCAATCCAGCTATAACACTGCTCAGCCTCATATCCCTGCTGCTTACACCACTGATTGCTAGCCCTGAACACACACACACACGCACGCACGCACGCACGCACGCACGCACGCACGCACGCACGCACGCACACGCACAGAAAGTGATCTGCCAACCACACACCCAATGCAATCAACCTCAAAGACTCGGATTAAAATTTCACTGAAAAGGAATCATAATGTGCAACACTGTGTGTACTTTAATAAGCTTTGCTGTCCTTTATCAAGCCTATACAGTCCTCAAAAGAATTAGCAGTTAATTAGTGTGACTGATTTTCTTATCATATTTTCTGCTTTCACTGTATTTATTTAAGAGTGTGTCAAACTGTGTGTTTGCAGGAGAGGCTCTGCTTTGTTGCACTCTCTCACCTTTGATGGATTCGCTTCTCTCACAGTTATATATTTAAGCACACAGATGATAGCAGAGTTACACACGTCTTTGTACAACACTACCAAACAATAAGGGGAAGCACGACCATCAAGCATTGATGTAAAGTCACAGCAGGGCTAATCCCAGTTTGAACTGGGTTTAATAATAAAACCAGATTTGGTTTGAGACTTAGTTTAGCATTTACAGGAGGTCAGTATTAATTAATTTAGCCATAGCTCATTATTGATATTTTTATTTAAATATGGCCTGTATTTACAATTACAGTTCCATTTCATAATTTGCTTATTTAATTGGATATTGTTTTCAATAAAATTTTGTACTGAGATGATTGAAATGTCAAATATATAATTTTATGTAAATCTCCTTTTTCAGAAAATGGCTTTTTGCACTTTTTGAATTATTGTTTAAAACTCAGTCTCTTCTGTGTTTTTTGTATTTACTGTATGTGTCAGCCACTCTGTACAGTACAAATTCAATTCATAAATCAGGGTGTATTGCACTATATTGGAATAAGTTCATGATGATGTCATGTAGTTATACACAATATTCAAGTGTAGATGTGTTTAAAGCTCCATATAGTATAAAGGCAGATGTCCATATGTTGTTTGATTATAAAGCAGGTCTAGGTTCTATATTAATACTGTGAAAGTATCAAAGCTTCAGTCCACAGAGAAATGCACACAGCCTGTTTTCAGAAACTGAGCCTTAAAACCAGCCGTCAGGACTTCTGGAACTTTGTGATGTCACAACAAAGCAGTCACTGTTCTCAGCCACGCCCCAAGCCCCGCCCACCTGGAACCATCATCCAACCTTGCAGGATTTGGTTTCTCTGAGTGTTTACACTGAAATTTGCTATTGTTATTGGCTTACTCAGAAAACAGTCAGCCAATCAGAAGAGAGGCTCAGAGCCTCCTCTCTTCTGATTGGCTCACCGACCTGTTGTTATTAGGGCTCCAGAGAGAAGCCTGCGAGAGGAGATGTAAAACTACAGTGAGATGGTTTTTGGTTCTTAAAACGGATCAACACTTCAAGTAAAACACAGAAGAAGAGGAAAATATGGACATTTAAATCCCCCAATCACTCCCACTGAAAATCAGGCCAATTAACATCAGTACTCAGTCCTACACATTCTCCTCAGGAAATGCTTCTAACTAGCTTTATCAGCAGCCAACTGTAAATCCTGTGTATCACTAAAGGGACTATATACACAAAAAACACAGTCTTTATGTGCCATTGTATTTAAATAGAATTTTCCCCATAGCTCTGATTTCTGTAATTCCTTTCATTGGCATTATAAAGTCATTAAAACTCTAATGTTGTACACCGTTGTACTGCAGATTGTTGCATTGTAGTGCACATTTGGTTGTTCACATTCTCTCCTTTTTCCTCTAAAAAACATTAATAAAATTTACTAAAGACAACACCACATTTGGTCGACAGAAGCACATTGTGGAGTATGTGTGTCTGTGTGTGCAGCTGTGTGTGTGAGTACTTCTGTGTGTGCACTGGAATCTTGTTGCCATTCAAGAGATGACACAATTCCAGTGGGTCATAAACAGCAGCTTCATTAGCCTGTTCCGGCAGTACGTTACTCGCTACATTTAACCACCTCTGCCCCCAGCATTTCTCCTGCACTTCTGCTCCTTAGCACCCACCAACCAGTCACCAGAGAGCACAATTAAATTTCATGACTGTGCATATTTGCAATTCCCATTTCATTTATTACAAAGGGCATTCTTTAATGTCCAATTTTTTTCCAAGAAACCTATTTCCATTTTAGTGAGGCATGACTGATACCGAGGTGAACTTACCAGGCAATGCCTAATTTAATCAGAGGTAAAATGCACAAGCAGGTTTTTCTTTTTATCGCCTCGATAACTACAGATGCCTCCAAGAAGAGGACACACAGTCAGGGGAAGGAAAACTACTTTCTCTCTGTCTCATATCTGAAGCATTAGAATAAAGCAGAAAATCATAAACAGGTCTCATATCTCTGCTTTATTTCTGAACATCTCAAAGACAAAATTATAAAACTAACTTCTGTGATGAACCTAAACATACAATCTTTGTTCAATCATTGTTGGTGTAAATGTGTTCACTTCCACTCATGGCATCGTAAACAGCTGAATTAGCACAATGCTACAAACTACATACAAAAGGTTATTCTACTTGGTATTCTACTTTGATTGGCTAATTACATGCATCATGTGATGATGATGGACTGTTTTGTTTATTACACACTTTGGTTATTAGCCTTGTAAATGACCTGACCTTACCTGCTTGGGTCAGATCAGATCGAGGAGTCAAGGTGAGGGTATTCAGGTGAGAGGTCATTCAGAGTGTATTAACACAAAGCTGATATTTACCTGATTTTAACGTCCCTTTTTATTCATCTTCCCCAAAGACATTTTAAATTACAAATCCTCCTGAGACTTGGAATAATTAAAGTCCGTCCATTTCAGATATTAATAGATGAAGAACACACACTGCAATTAGTTTTTTTCAAAATATTGTTCTCTGTTGTGGACATTGGGGGAATTATTTGTCTTTCTGTATAATATTCTGACAGATTTTTTGGAAGAATGTCAATATGACAAAATAATTTAAAAAAATTATGGAAAAATCTTCTCATTCAGCCATTCATTTTGAGCCAGGAAAAACTCTGATTACATTTATATATATATTTACATAAACTCAACACAACTCTACAGTCTCCATGGAGCTGATACAAAGATTTCCAAAATGAGCCTCTATGACATTTGAAACAGACATCATTGTACTGTAGGGCCCTCAATGGAATATTTGAAAGCTGCAGCTTGTGTTAGATCAAAAACTTCAAGTTACAAATTTCTAAAAACAAATGATTGAAACCAGCTTTTCCTCCATCGAATCACCTGCTTTCTCATATTTGGGTGAAGTGAGTTTGAGGGGTTAGTAATGGCAAATGATCTGACTTGTGGTTCCTGTAATGAGCCAGTACAGTGAAATAAGGTGTGCAGCAGACAACACTGAGATCCATGCACAGTAGCAATAAGGAAAGTCATGCTGATAGCAGAGGAATGGAGACTTCAGCAGGCTGTAGTTTATGAAGCCTTTCTGTTATGATCAAGAGGCTTTCTGCTCATCCCCATTAGTGTGATTTATGGCACCGATGAGACACAGTACTGCACACCAGCATTTTGTTAAATGTATCTGTGTCTGCACAATAAGTGCGTGGCTCCACACATGCTTGTCTGAGTAAACCAGTCTTAACTAGCCTTACCTATCCTAAATACATCATTATACATCTTCTCTTATTTAAAACAATAAGAGGCTCCATGTCAGAAAAATCTTCACATTTGAAAATATGTGTACTTTATGATGAGACAAAACTTTAAAAACTAGTGATAATTTGTTCTTCTGTCTCCAGGCTTATAAGGTAAACAGCTGAATTAGCACAATGCTACAAGCTATATGCAAAAAAATATTCTACTCAGTATTCTACTTTAATTGGCTAATTACATGCATCAATTGATGATGATGGACTGTTTTGTTTATTACACTCACTGCTACAAGCTGTACTGTATAAATAAATAGCCTTATATACATCATTAGTCCTGCATTTCTAATTAATTGTCTTCTGATTTTAATATACTGTTCATTATTAGTTCATAACCACTTTTACATATGCAGAGAACAAGATGCACTTAACTCCACTAGACTGTCACTTTCAAGCTTTGCTATATGCAAACTAAAATTGCATTAAGGTGGGCTACTAGCAGCTGACTTGCTTTCAGCCTGATCACAAATGATTATTATGGCTGTTTGTTTTATACTTTGATACTGTGTAGATTTGTTGTATTTATGTATGTTTTCCAATCCATTTTCAAATTCAAACATGAAAAACAAAATTGGAGCTACTGTGTTAACTTGTGTTAAGGGCTGTAACAAACTTTACTTTCATTATCCTTTAATCTTCTGATTATTTTTTTGATTAATGAATTAATAATTTAGTAAATGAAATGTCAAAATGTGGTGGAAAATGTCCGTGATAGTTCTCTCAAGCCTCAGGTGATGGTGTCATTATGATTAGTTTTGTTTCAGCAGCAGTCAGACTTACTATACTTTATATAACAAAAGAAAAACAGCAAATCCTCACAGTTTGGAACTAGGGAAAGTTTTTGCTTAAACAATAAAAAATAGCTGCTGATTATTCTTTTTGTCAATACAATAACTGTTTAATAATTTCAGCTCTATTGTGTTATATGAATGTAAAACATATGATATATTGTCTTCTCAAAACAAGACAGAATATGTGAATATGTTTTGTATCCAAGTCCTTAACAAGACAAGGCCAGAAATATGTTTAAAATACCATGATATTCAACTGTGGTGGGTTTGCAAAAAGAAATGTTAAACTAAAGTTTGTGATGTATGTTTTTATGGAAGGAAAGTGTTGTGTTCATATCCAGAATACCCTCAGAATACAGCATGCTTTCTACCCACGCAGCAGGAGCCATGGGCTTTGGAGAATGTTGCCGTTACACGGTTTATGGCCATAAAACACTGAGGGGGTCCAAAAAGTGGCCTCATATACACTGTCTGCTAAGAGGGTTATTAGAATGGAGCCAGATCCAGAGAAATAGACTGTTGGGGCCACTAGGGACCCCGACAGCAATCACACACTCCTGTTTACTCCACAAATTGGCCCCTGAGAGGGCCATGGGCATCTGTAGCGCCTAGTTAAAATGATCGAGGTGACTCCTAGCCATTGATTTTCCCTTCATCTTTGGCATCCCGCCTGGCCACCACTGACCATGTCCCATGCTCCCTGCAGGCTAGTTAAGCTGCCCCTGCTCACCTTTAAATCACATTAAACTGTAGTTAAACTGTCCACGTCTAAAAGACAACCATCATTGATGAGGTCATCATGTTTTAAGTAGCTAATACGCTTGAGTAAATGACTACACTCGACTCTGGGGCTTATTGATCGCACACTCCTTGTGGCATTAAGATTAAACTTGAATACAGATAAGGGAATGTGGAGAGCAACAAATTCGAATCACACTCAGGGATTTATCTTCATTCCACAAATTCACTAGTGATTAAACCAATCAGACTGCCAAAGAAAACACTTCATTGAGAATATAGCTACAATTACCACCGTGTGGTTGTATCCCTCCACCAACCTGTCAAGTTTAGTTTACATCCATGTCTGTCCAGACTCAAGTAATGGATGTAGTGAAGACTTCAAAGAAAAGGTATTACATATTATTATATATAGTTACCACTTTACAATAAGACTACCCTTATAAAAGATTAATAAATGGTTTATAATTAGGTTATTAATGCGGTTGTTAACACTATAAATCATAAATAAACAATTATAAACAAGTTATAACACAGTTTTCATACATTGATTCAGGCTCACTATTTGGCAAGATTAAGTTAATACTTACTACTCATTAATCTTAATAATGAGTTACTACCATTTATAACTGGTAAAAGGAGCCTTATAGTAACTCATCAATACATGATGATGTGTTTTACACTTAACAATAAGGCTCCCCTTTTATCAGTTATAAATGTTTGTAACTACACGACCTGCAATGCTAAAGTCCTAAAAAAGAGACCAACCAGCAAAAAGCATTTCCATTTTAATAACCACTGTGCAGAACAATCTGATAGCATGAATTACAATATAAATAAATTATAATTTATACAAATATGTGGTGAAGCAGCAGCTACAAATGCTGATGATGGAGAAAAAAAAGAAAGCTCAGTCCTTGAGTCCAAGTGAATTTTTGTGCCAAATTTGAGGAAATTCCCTCAAGGAATTTCTTGCGTTCACAAGAATGGGACGGACGTACGGACTATTGCCGGCACAGAGGCATGAAAACAGACTAAAGGTTGGATTTTTCCACCTCGACGGACACCCATTGGATGAGGAGTTGGTAAAATGAAATGCGTTCCCTGTGCCTCACTTTAAATACCAGAGTATGTGATGAGTAATGATGCCTATTTTTCTTTCAATTTACTCTACATAGTAAAGTCAGCCAAGTGTGACACTTCATTAACTTAATTAGGCTAACTTAATTACAGTCTTTCACAGGTCAAGTGATGAAGCTTCTGATTGATGGGCACAGCTTGTAAAGGTAATCTTTCTCTGAACTGGGAACAACATTAAAATCTACATCAGCTGCTACAAACCATCAAAGATTGAGGTCCACTGGTCTCATAAACACCTTGTAATGTAAAAAGGCAACAACAACCTTAAGCACATAATTGTCATACATACATAAACTGAGCTGAAGACTGTGAGATCACAACAGAACTTACAAAGTGTTTGCAGAGTGGGAGTAGGCCTATGGCTGTGGAGGAAGTAGAGAAAATTAAACTTTTATGGACAGTAATTTCCACAGTTGCAATCCTTTTGATGACAACAAGTCAGAGTGCAGCAAAAGTAGTGCATCCCACACAAGTTCACAGCTGAGTACTTTAAACACTGCCTGAGCGACTTTAAGAGCTTTTGGCATTTCAAACCTTTTATCCAAATCTTCTGGTCTGATTCACCGTGGAGCCCAGCATGCCAGGCAGCGCTGCAAGGGTGTAAATAAAGCCTTAAACAAGCGCCCCTTGGCACAGTAACAGACTTGAATTAAAGGCCATCCTTATATTATGGCAAGACTGCCACTTTATTACTGAAATCAATTCTGTGAGGGCCGGGGGCGACAGCGGGAGGAATGTGGCCTTGGTCAGAGCGAGGTTTATCTAAGTCGAGCAGGCTGCGAGAAACACAGCGTCTATAATGAACTCAAGCCTGTCTAATAAAGCCTTTTATTGCCCCTTTGCACAACAGAAATGTGTGCAACAGCACCAGCGCTGAGCTCCTGCATTTTCCTGCAACACTGTAAACCAGCAGGTCCTCTGTAATTTTTACTGTTCTACAAACACCTCAACAACACAATTCAGATGCACAAACCATCATCATCAAGATATTTTGTTAGTAATCACAATCTCATAGACAGAATCCCATCCACTGTGACCTTTAGCAGGAGACAATAAGAAAAACACGCACAGGAACAAAAGCACTTGTGTTGTAGGGATTGTTTTCTTTGCCAGGAGCTATAGTTGCATTTGTATTTGGTCTGGTCACACACCAAATACAAATGAACTGAGAGTCACAACAAAGTTATTAAAGATATTAAAACATTTTCTCTAAAAAAGTCAGGCCAAGAACTCAACATATCACAAGACTATTATGTTTCCTTCCAACCTCTGAATCACTGAAAACCTTGTTTGATAGTTCAAACATATGTGGTGTTGTGCTTGGTGATGGCTGTGATACTAATCACAGTTTTGTAACCTGGATTAAGAATGGGGAATTCATCCTCCCACATAGCTACGGTGGCTTCAGAAAGTATTCTCAAACCTTCACATTACTGTGTTGTAGTTTTATTTTAATGGATACATTTGCCATTTTGGCTCATCAATCTAAACCCTTAATTCCAATTCTCTGATATGACCCATAGGAGTGTCTTCTGAAATAGCACTGCTACTGAGGCTACTACACAGCCTTGGTTACAATAATAAACACACAGACTGTACTGACAGTGGCGTACCTATCTTCGTCACCATAGTTACTAAAATGACAGTCAAGGCTTGGTTAGGTTCAGGAAAAGATGGTGATTTGGGTTACAATAAGTACTTCCTCAACATGTTATCGAATATAAACAACATAAACTTCTACTTTCACATGGGAATCGAACACTACTCTTCTGTATCATATTCATCCATCCACCACAACCTCCTCTTGACGTGGACTTTGTCTCTTTTACTACGTCACTGCACTTTTCCCTTTGCTCCTGTCATCATTACTACAACCACTAGATGTCACCTAGCAACAAATCCTAGAGCTTCATATCTTCTTCTACATTCTACAATTTGCTACTAGTTCTCCATACCTCATTGTCATTGTCATTAATGTTGATTGATGGACCAAAAAACAAATTCTTTCATTTAAAATTAAATCTCTGAAACAATAAAGTGTACAGAAAGTGAAAGGGTCTGAATACGTCCTGAAGCCAGTGTACATCCAAGTAAAATGTGCCATCAGGCATAAATTACATCCCCGCAGCCATATATGTTGTGCTAATGGACTTGCAGAAATAATAACACTTAAACTGTGATAACTCTGAATGACATTCATATCCCTTTTCCTCCATACATCACTCATTATTGATTGGCCAGGACAAAACCTAACAAACTAACCCTACTGCTAATTTATGCAAACGTAATTTCAGACTGAATGAATTAAGTGAAATGAAATGGAAAGTAGGTCTAGGCTGTGATTTTAATATTTCCTTTATGGCAGGTGATTTTTAAAATTGCCACCAAGTCCAAATATAAAGTCAGGCTGCAGCTGATTGGCCTCCTGGCGTGAGTCAGGGAGCGACTGGAGTGCTGCAATGGCATCAACCTCAGCTGTAGGTCGTATTTGGTGCTAATTATCAAACACACAGCATGCAAACACACTTAACAGAGGTGGTGAACATGGTAAACATATGTTGCATAACATCAGCAAGTTTCCATTGCTGTTATCAACATGTTAGCGTGCTGTGTATAGCTTTGTGAAATGTAAAGCCTCACATGGCTATGGACCCTTATTGAGACTGTCACCCCCCCCCCCCCCCAAAAAAAAAAAAAAAGAAAAAAAAAAAGACAGTGTAGCAGGTTCTTATGACCCATAGTTGGGTTTTGTTGCTAGGCAACATCTAATGGTTGTAGTAATTTAGTAGTTTATATTATCCATGAGCGTTCGACAAAGTTAACCACGTTGTTATTATTGTAACCATGGCAACAAAGGTAGGTAGGCCGCTGTTGGTACAGTCCAGTATGCCTGCTGCTGTAGGGGCACTATTCTATTTCAGGAGACACTCCTATGGGTTGTATCAGAGGGTTGGTGGTTGTTGAGGTTGGAGGGCTGGTTGTTCTTATTGCATCAATGTGATGAAGTACTTTGATTTGTCAGGTATTCAGTTTGGTAGATCATCCATTAACATTTTCTCAATTGATTTAATACATGCATTATATATATATATATATATATATATATTTTATACATACATTAATATTGTGATCTATATATTGTGATTGGACCCACAACTATTGAGCTGTAATTACCACTAGAAAATTCCAGGGAAATTTTGAGTGCCACGGGGGCTACTGCCGGGATGAGTACATTACTTATTTCCAGTGTTCAAAAGCCACCCTGATCATATTCTGGTTTTGAGAAATGTCTTGATATAAAAGACTCTGATATAAAACAATGTCACATCCCTCCATCATGTATTATGTGGGAAATATCTCATATTCTGTGTTGTTTTTTTTTATAAAACAAGAGGCAACATGTCTTCAAACTGGCATTTAAAGGGTTAAAATCCTGAACAACTATAAACATTTGGTAGGTTTGAGCAGAACTGAAGTGGTTTAAGAGATGTATGCAAAAAAAAAGCAGAAAAAAATATTGATATATGATAATTTTATAGCATTTTCTTTTGGGTGTCCTTTTTTGGACGCGAGGAACCCCAGAGGGTACAAAATGTGTTACAGTAGTGTAAAATGACCTGTAACAGTACCTGAAAATTAGATTTGAAAAATATGTCAAAAAAGACACTTTCTTGCAGAAATCCATACCTTCAGCTGTAACACAGCCAAAATGATCAGCAAATCAAAAAAGAAAAGTGAAGAAAATGTCCAAAAAAGGACAGAGGGACCCCTGAGGGTTAATAAATCCATGAACCGCTATTTTAAATTACACTATTATGTTTTTTTTGGTGCTAAATTTAACATTACTGGGGAGGAGAGCAACGTGACTAGAAGTGACAGCGAGAGAGGGCTAGTAGCTTCTCCTCTCCTCTGTCTCAGTGGAGACATCACAACTTCATTCACTCATTTAACAAAACAAAAAGAAAAGCAACAAAGAAGCAGTAAATGGACTTACATATTTAAAGACTTACTAAATGTAATTTAAGACCTAACGTGGCTAATGTAAAGCTTAGCAGAGCTTGGAGAGTTGGTTTTATCTGGTTGCTAGGCACGCACACACTCACACAGTCAGGACTGCTGCCGTTGCATGGCAATGTGAAAATCTGCCCAGAATTTGGCTCTACATGGCTTAAAACAATTGCAAAATTATGAGAAACCATTACTTCTTTTCAAAAACCGAAAACACCCGTGACAGACACTGAAGCCAGAAGTTTTTACAGTCTCTATTTTATTCAGATATTCCTTAAAATGAGTGAGTAAGCTCAGTGCGAAGACAGAGTGAGATTCTTTTGAAAAAAAAAGACAATTACATTAGGTGTCAATGAGAGTGAGACAGGTTTTGCTTGCCGGACTCGGCACCCCGTTTAAATTTTGTGCGACCTTGCCTGTCAAAGTTACATTTTATGAATCCCAACAACTATGTCTACATTTTCAGAAAGAATTATTTGTCTCCTTTTTACGGTTTGGCCGTGAGCTCGAGTTAAAAATAAAAATAAAGGTTATTTTTTACTGCTTCACGCACTCTAGCCAACTGACGCTGTCACTCTAACTTTGAAGAAAAAGTGATTTCCATTCCTCCTTTGAGTGCTCATAGTTTGAAAAGTTTACATGTTATGTAAAAACAGTTGTTGTGTTTTGGAGAGAGCAGAAGTTTTCCTCCGTTTTATAGTTTGAATCACATTTCTACGTGCAGGTATGAAAGAGCTGGGTGACTCAGAAAAAATGTGTTTTGTAGAAAAAAGATGAAATTTTGTGGGTTTTTAAAGAAAATTCCAATGCATTCCTAATGCATTATTTATTCCCAGTATTTTGGGAATAACTTTGGGAAAAATTGGAATTTTCTGCCCCGAGTCACTCCTCTCAGCTATTCTAGCTGTAGAGGAGTGCCTCGGAGCTGAGCACCCGTGGCACTAATTACCATTATCTCTCTCTATGACTTCTGGCCCCACCTTTAACTGTGGCTCTTTGGAACAGGTATTACCACTCCTACCTTCAGACTGACACTGAGTATGACTGAGACCTTAAAGTTTGAAACTCTACCACCTTATTTTCAAGCAAACCTATGGTGCAAAGAACTGTGGTCAGCATTCACATACTGTAAGATACTCTGAGTTGCCTCCTGCATACCTCTTTATTCAGATATCATATATCTTCCTCTCAGATAAGAGCCGTGGCTGTAGGGGGCTCTGACAAATCACTTCCTGTACCATTCTTTGTAGCAGACTGTCAGGAAGAGGGGCTGACTGCCCACTATCTCTGCCAGCAGCTGAATCTCTGTCGCAACGATCAGGTAATATTCTGCACTTAATGTTGGCATTTAAGAAACATTCTTCCCCGACAGGCAAAAATGGTGCATGGCTTGGCATTTAAAAGTAGATAATAAAACTTTCCTTAAATACAGCTCTCATCTCAGAGTGCTTTTTAGATGCCCTTAGTAGAGTCAATTATCTCCCCACACTTGCTATTACTGAGACACTCTGAGCACCTTGTGCCTTAAAAGGTCTGTACACCATGCTTTCTCAAAAATGTCACATTCTTAACTGTCTCTCAAAAAGAGACCCTGCAACATCAGAAATGGTGAACACGTGTTGGCTTTTTTCATCCATTTGTTGCTTAAACATGCCTCTTCAATGTGCTGGATTAACTCAAATTCAATAATAAAAATTCTTCAGAATCAGAAATCATTCACTCCTTATGTATATCTGTGAACTACGAAGTAGAACATAAATTGATTGGTATAATGAATGCTTTCAATAAGCTTGTAGTAACTGAACACTTGCTAAAGGAATGGAGAAATAACTGTTCACACTAATTTGTCACGTAAACACAGAAGACGTTTTCTCCTGTCACCAGTGAAATGTCACCCTGATCTTGGAGCAAAGCAAGCTGAAGCCTGAAGGTTCTCCCATTTGATGTAAACAAGTAGGAGTGAGGAGGAGGAAGATGGGACCAACTTCATAGGGACAAGATGCTCCAGAGGGAATGAGATACGAGAGTCTAAGAGATGGTAGAATCAGAAAGATGACACACAGAGTTGAGGGGGAGAAAATCACAGTGAGTGGCTCAATCCTCACTATGTGTCTTTACTTCTAAGGATCTACAGAATAAAGTATAATATGTGGATACAGTCTATACTTGTCAATCAATAAGTAAAGGAAAAATTACAGCATTGGTTGAATGTTCTAATGATTAAAATGACCTAAGTAACTTCTTGTGGGTGTGGCTGTTCTATTTCCAAAGCAAAGGGGGAAGTTGTCTGACATTGTAAAAGTTCTCCAGGAGATGGGTCATCTGACTTTAACACAGAAAACCAATGTTCACTTCCCATCTCCTATTTCACAATAATCAGTGTACAACAATTGGCCATGACCAATGGATGAACCCACAAATGCATCAGTACACTGAACATCTCCACACTTCCCATCCCTTCCCTCCACCTTGGCAAACAAAGTGAAACACTAAAACAAAGAAAAATAAATAAATAAATTAATTAATTAATTAATTAATTAGAAGAAAAAAAATTATACAAGTGTGTATGCATTTGTATATACACACACAAACCTATATATATATATATTTGCATGTATTACACACCAACACATATACATACTGAGGTATGTCTCAGCAAAAAAAATTTGAACAACAGCAATAACGTGTCATGTCAATAATTCATGATGAAATAACTGCTCATGCACAGTATTTCATTACCAAATATTGTCCAGATATATTATTGGTCATTTCTAGAAAAAAATTCTAAACCAGAAATTAGTGTGGACCATAGGTCCTGAAAAATAAAATCGCAATTATATTTTTCCAAAGCTAATCTTTCTCGAGGGAAAAATTTGGTTCCATGGTCCAGAAACATCCCAAAAGTAGGAGGAGATTCATTTTTCCAACATATGAGTATGCATTTCTTAGTGAAGGGTTTAAATCAAAAATTTATTTTCTAAACAGCTGTAGTGAAGGAGTGAATTGAGTTCCAGAAAGGTTTTAATAGATCACATTGCCAAAACATATGTATACATTTTCCTTCTTTTGTTTTCTTTTATCTTTAGAGATCTTATACTTTTTTATAGGAATGAGATAAAATTTATGAATAAACTTAAAATTGGCTTCCTTGATTTTATTACTTTATTGCTTACTTTATTACTCTTTCACAAATGTTTAACCTGTTGTTTTCATTTATAACCATTCCTAAATCTTTTTCCCAAGTCTTAAATAGTGGTAGGAAAGATAAATGACCTCCTTTGAATAGGATATCATAAAATTCTCAGATTTGATTGTTGTTGTATTTTGTACTTCAGAATTTAAGGTAGACAATCCAAATCTTAATTTATTTTCCTTAATTAATGAGCAGTTTCAAATTTGTAGATATTAAAAAAAAATCTGAGTTAGGTATACCATATTCAGTTCTCAAATCAATGAATGATTTTAATATCATGTTTTTATGAAACAGATCTTTAAGTTGTTTTATACCCAAACGTGTGTGTGTGTGCTCAAGTGTTTGCTCAAGTCTGGATTCTGATAGATAGGAGAGTAAATGGAAGTACAGTTAGTGATACTGAATTTCTTTGCACAATCCCTCCAGGCTACCAAGTAGTTTTGTTCACATAATCTTGACCAAATCTTACAGGGGAACCCAGGGAGTTCTACTGCATATGTCCAACAACTTCTATGAAAAAGCCAATGTCAATGTAAATTTAGGAAAAACACCAATCCCACTTCTTCTCTTCTGTTCTCAAATTGAGGTATCTGCTCATACAGAGTACTGATCCAAAACTACTCTCTTATTCTAAACTTACCAATCACCGCTTCACAGTTGTATCCCTCCACCAACCAGCCAAGTATCAGGAAATAGAGAGTTATGGCATTGAATAATAGCCAGAAGTGTTTTTGCAGAATATTATGATGTCACAGTGAAGTTGACCTTTGACCTTTTCGGATATAAAATGTCATCACTTCATTTTATCCTTAGAGACATTTGAGTTATATGGTTTCATAATTAGTGAATGTGAACAGTGAGAGAGACACAGAAAAGTCAGAGAGAGACAGAGAGGGGATGACATGCAGCAAAGGGCCACACGCCGGACTCGAACCCAGGCCACTGCAATAAGGACTAAGCCTAAATGGTACGCGCTCCACAGATGGTAAAGTTTGTTGTTGCAAACTGCAGTTTAAAAATTTGTAGTGTAAATAATGTAAAACAGGTTGATGGCGAACCACAAGAATAATGACAACACATCACCCGTCCTGTTTTCTGACTAAACCAAATTTTAGGCCAGATATGAACAAGAGCCAATTGCAGACTGAAGCTCACAGCAGAATTAGAAACACATTCTGGAATTTGTCAATTATAAGAGCCTCTAGTGAAGTAGGTGTAAGATGTTTGAGTGACACAGACACACTTGGTGGAAGTGTTACTGCAACTTAAGGATGGTGACATGGATTGTTCTGACTGTTCATCCCACATTTTGATCCATCAATTAAAAGATTCCTTTTGACCTACACTCTGAAATCTACCAGCCTGGTGATCTCAGCAGCATGGACCATTTCTGTTCCAACGGTTTACTCTTGCTCCACTCTTAATTCAAAGTTTGTACCCAACACTGAAAATCATTGTCCAAATTTCATGAAACCGGCTGTGTCCATTCATGGTCCTCATGAACAGATAATGAATAATGTTTTGGATGACCCTCTTTAGTGGCCATTCCAGGCCCAGTATATGCTATTACCATAAAAATTCACTGAAATGAAATTGATGTGACATGATGTTCTTGCTCCTCAGATGATAAACCACTGGTTTTCCTCTGGACAAATTGTACAGTTTCAGTACAATATTAAGCCAATCAGGGCTTTATATATCTATATTAAACATACTTCAGTATATCTCGGTCACAGTGTATTTTCTTGTAATAATGTGTGTATATGTAACATTAATGTTGGGAACACTTGAAAATCTGAAGTGTTCAACAGACTTTGTGTCATCAAGTCTTAATGTTCTATGCAAACACATATAAAGTATAAGTATGTTTTGGTGAGGGCTGATTAAACAGGACTGGACCTGAGTGTCCTCTGGGAGGCTCTACTGTCTCTTCAGGCTGCCAGTGAGCACATCTCCAAACAGTTCTGTGTAATCCCAGTGTCCTCCTCCTACTGCTGTTAAAACCTGTCGCCTCTGTCCTAGCAGCTCTCATTCTACCATTTCTACCAACTGTAATAAGAACAGTGTTTGGATATTAACAGAAAATGACCAAAATAAAGCCTTTATTCTTTCATTTTGTCACATAAAAGCCTACAGACAACACTGCACAAACAGCCTTAAGTATAGATACAATGAATTTGGGCAGTTTATCTCATTCTTCCTCACACATCCTCTCAGACCCACTCCATCAGATTGGATGGGAAGTGTCTGTGAGCTGTCATCTTCAGGCCTCTCCACAGATGTTCTATGGGGTCTAAATCTGGGCTTTAGCTGGGCAACTCAAGGACAGTCAGGTTCATGAAACCCCTCCAGCATTTTCTAGGCTGTTTTCTTCAGGTTGTTGTCGTGCTGAAAGTGAACTGTTGCCCCAGTCTCTGGTTGTGTGGACTCTTCTTCAAAGACCCCCCTATGTTTGGTTGCATTCAGTCTTTCCTCACTTCTGACCAGTCTATTTTCATACTCTCAGTGTCCTAAATGCTGTTTGTTAAACTCCAGCAGGCGGATGCTTTTTTACTTAAAGTGGCCTCTGTCCAGCCAATCTACCATAAAGGCCTGATTGAAGGAGAGCTGATGACATGGTTGTCCCTCTGGCAGGTTGACCAAGACCCTTCTTGCCCAGTTACTCAGTTTGGCTGGATGGCCAACAGAGTCCTGATGGTTCTTTCAACATGTTCTATAACCTCGCTGTGATCTGTGCGTCTCCATTGTTGTATCAGAAGTCTACAGAGAGGTCCTGGGATTTCATGGCTTGGTTTTTGAAGGTCTAAGACCGAAATGGTGCAATAAATTATTTGCTGCAAGTCAGTGTGCAGGATTTTTTGATTGCCACTTTCCTTGTCCTACATCCTGTTCCTACGCATCTGCCTCACAGAATAGAGGTGCAAAGTTTTCTCCTGCTTTGAAATGTTAAGAATTTATCACAGTTTTTTTCATTTCTAATTAAAATCCTTTTTAGAGAACACAATTAAATGACATGGTGGAAAAAACTGCTGTTGCAGGAATACTATTGAGTGGAAACACAATCAGATGACAGTACAATAAAATTATTATACATATAATTCTCTAACTCAAAAAAACGGGTGCAGTGTTACGATAAATATGAACAAAAACTATGACTAAACATTTCATATTAACACAGCAAGAAGCCTGACAGTATTTGGCTATTTCTGTCCCAGCAGAACTGTGCTGTGGTCCATTAGAAGTTTGAATAGGATCTCAACTGAGAGGAACTAGCCCTGAATCCCATTCTGGATATAAGAGGGCAGATCTGATTCCGATACTCTTCATGTGTTCCTACATAGTACGAAAAACAGGTCAGTTGTCCCAAAGAGCACAGACAACACCATCAGTTTAGCAAAGGTTGGAGTAAATTATTCAGTGGAATATGTTATGTCATATATTGCCAACTATTTGTTATGTCTGTGTATACATTATACTGAAGTTGTACATTCAAGTGGACTAATAGTACATTATAAAACAAATGTGAATTTGATATGGTGACCACTTATCATTAAAAGAGCTTTAACCTTTTGGTTTCCTTAATAATTGATTGAAATTTTGTTCCTGTGAATCAGCATTTCTGCTATGGCCTTTATAATTAACTTCCTTTTTGCATCAATCAGCCACTATTTCCTACATAGATGGAGTCAAGCAGGACAAACTACTGGTTTCTAGTGAGATGGAAATGGGGATACATTTATCAATTAGGTTGAGAGGCAGCCAAATGTTAGGCTTTATTGCAATATAATTCAATAAAAACAAACAAACAAACAAGTAGAAAAGAAAAAAATAGTTGTGCAGGGATGATGTCATATTGATGTGTAATTTCATGAAAATGTAATCCTGATTTTAATATATTCATTTACTGATTTTCAATCTTACAGAATTACAATAAGTGAAGGGGACTTGTGTTAGCTTTGAGCTTTACAGGAAATAATTCGACAATAAGTAGGGAAGCAGGAGTCAGATGTAATTTAACCCATGTGTTCTCACAATTACCCATTTATATTATCAGACATTTTCTTAGCAACATGTTATGTTTACATTAAGTGGTTTTCAACAAAAAACTCTTAGGAAGGCTTAATCAAATTATTATCAGTCAGCTCTTTCTGCCTGTGTTCCATTAAATTTTAGAGCACTATACAATCTCTTAAGAAGTCATCACGGACACACCTCCCACCTCAAATCAAATAGATCATAGATCATCCATGAAGCTTTGAATCACCATTTCCTCTCCTTTAGGCTTTTATTTAATGTCTCCACATGCAGCTATAAACAGTTGCCATATCTGTCCAAGGCAGGGAAGAACCCATCACATTTTTGTGTGGATCTGTTTAAAGGGGCAGATCCAGGAATTTTTTATCACTGTCTTTGTGTGTAAGATTGTTTGGCCTTGGTAGAGGTATAGGTCTACTATAAGTGCCATTCAATTTATTATGTGCCTGCAATGCAATAGTATTGAAGGCATATATTATTATTCTGCATACTTATTAGTGTGAATGCTGCAGCATTGTTTTCCAGGTGCTACCTTTTTCAAAGAGAAAGACAGGTGGGCACCCAGTGAGACAGCATTATCACCAAGGCAAACTCTGAGTGGAGGGAGGGGGTACACATCTGGGTCAAATTACATGATTAGAGACTACTCTGATATCTGTGGTGTTTATTAACCACTTTACTGACATTTCTGCAATGATTTACAAACATCTCAACTGGTTTAACTGGAAATATGTTTCAGTCCAGTTTTAATCAGGAAGCATTCAGCAGTTCATTTCAGCTTGTCATTCTAACTGACACAGAAACACACATAAATACAGACAAGCAGAGAGGCACACAGACAGAAAGACAGGCAGACACAGACAGGTACACAGACAGGCAGATGGATACACACACACACACACACACACACACACACACACACACACGCTCACACACACACTCACACTCACACACACACACACACACACACACACACATACACACAAACGAACTGGAGACACATTGAAAACATATTGAATTTAACCTGCTCCACTGGTGCTTTACTGGAGATCCTCCTTTTACTTTCCTTTGGTTGTTAACTACTCCTGCATTCTTTGTACTATATAAACGGTTCAACTATGAAAACGTTCAGCTTCTTCAGGAGATCTATCCTCACCTTCAACTTTTTGATATTAATCAACATTTTTGAAAATAATAGATTGTTTCTGCAATTTTTTATAAATGTAAGTGAATGGAGACCATGCACTGTAAAAAAAATCTGTAATTTAACAGAATTTTTACTGTATATTTTACAGATTTTTCCTGTATTTTTAAAATACATGAAAATATTGATAAAATTACAGAAATAGACTGTGATTTTACTGTGTCAAATGTAAAATAACATGAAAACACCACAACTGTGAATAACCATAAAATTTCCATTTTTTTTAAAGAAATTACATTTTATTTCACATAAAAATACTGTTAAAATACATTTGCAAATGTATTGTAATTTCACAAGTATTTCTTTGTTATTTAAGAGATTAAACTGTTAAATTTAAGTTTAATACTGTAAAAAGATTATAAAATGAGATAAAATTACTGACCATTATCAGTAAAAGAAGTATTTGTTCTGTAATTTTATTGAGATTTGTTTGTTAATTTACAAAAATCTTGTATAATTACAGACGTTTTCACAACAAAAATGTTGAATAAATGTGTTTTTGTCAATGTATAACATGTATAAGCAGTGGTAAACTTTCAACATATAGTTAATATAGTTATAGTTTCAGATTTTTTCCCTATTATATAAGCTTATATATAAGGTAAAGTCAATGTTTGGAAAACGGGTTGAGTACACACCCTGGACAGAAAGGCGCCTTATTCAAATATTAAAGTTTGAATCTTTGCAGTCCAATCAGAGCATTGCACTCGGCTCCGCTTCCTCGAGCTCCGGGACAGTTGTGTGTGTGAACTACGCTACACTCTTCCCCTCCTCCAAAAGTCTGGCTAATTTGCTCCTCCAGAACTTTCTGTCTTCGGCTACCAGGGAAAGGTGGAGTCAAGTTTAACAAGGTAAACATTTTTTATGAGTGGAATTATTTAGATTATGTTGTTTATGTGAGATTATGTAGATTATGTGTTTTCAATTGCTACTAGCTAACGTTGCCGGTGAAGGGCAAATTGATAAGCATTTTAGCTGTGTCTAGATACGTTACCATTAGGCTAACGTTAGCTCTAAGGTAACTTATAGCTGGTATGTTGTTGGTTGTTTGGTTCAAAGACTGTAACGTTATCGGCCGGTCTGTGGACAATCTTTTTTTCTCAGATTTGTGTCAGCTCTGTCTTTCATCTAGACACAAGTGTTGGAACCAGCTCGTTAAGAGACTCTGATGTTTACAAAAACAGCCACACACACACACACACACACACACACACACACACACACACACACGTAGGGAAAAAGCTGTTAAAAGGTTAGTGCTCATAGAGAGAGATTACAGTTCAGACTGGACAGTATAACAGTAAATACAGCAGCAGACTTATTGAATTTACGTTGAGCTTTGAGCGACAGGAACTGTTCAACCATGATAGTAGCACTCCCATAGACCAATACAAAATCAATAGATCCAATACAAATTCAGAAGCTGATAGCAAACAGCAGGTCTTAGGTCTCAGCAGGTGCTGCTAACGCAGTATCCGGGAAGAAATGGACAAAGCTGATTCTTATTGGCTAATTGGACTTGATTGGAAACCCTCCTCCCTGCCCACAACACACACACGACCACCACCATCACCACCCCCACCTGCACCACCCCATTTTTATTACTTAAGGTAGGCTAAATAACAGAAACACCTCCAAATAATGTAATATACACTACATCCACCCCACAGTGACCAACTGAATCAACAACTGTCTAAAACTTTTAATAATAAATTGCCAACTGAGTATATTAGTAATTACCAGGTGTATGCTCAGGCTCCAAAGTACCTAACTGCAATTAATTGGTTGATTTCATTGCTGTTTTCACCTGGGAACTGATATATCTGGTAACCTAAAGATGTTTCTAAAGATGTTCTTTCATTTATAGTTTTAATATAAATAAATAATGTATCATTATTATCACCCTATAACATGTTTTACCCCTCCCCATTTTCAAATGTTACACGGTAACACCTTTACTCAGAAACATTTTAACTGACTTTCTTTGTTCTTTTATCTGAGATGAATTTTATACAATGATTTACTTCTACTGATGTCTTTTCATTAATACCAGTGACGCCGTTCACATCTTGACGTGCTGGCGTCAGTGTGGTGTCCCATCTCCAATCAGTTTCTGTTACTGGTAGAGTTTATTGTTGCTCTGTCTGAACACAGTTAATGTTGCTGTTTTCTTCATCACAGTGTCTAACTACCTGCTGTACATTCAAACTTACACTAGTTCTCCAGCGCTCAGAGAACTCTGCTCCTTTCAGCAACTTTCACTAACTCAGCAGTTGTTTAGATGCTGGTCAGATCTGCTAGTTACTTTAGCTTAGCAGTTAGCACTAGCTTCTCTCTCTCTCCCTCTCTCTCGCTCACTCTGTGTGGTGGTATTGTAACTTCAGTGTATAGGATTGTGATATTTATTACATCTTCAGCGATGTCTGCTTACTTTAAGCACAGCTCCACTCACTAACTGGATCCAACTGCACACTCCATCTTTGAAAATTTTCCTCAAAAAAGTCAGACAAGCTCTTTTAAATCCCACAATTTCCAACCTTCATTGACAATTTTTATATCAAAAATTTAAAGAAATTTTTGTCCTGTATCACCCAGTTTTGGTCTCATTCTGATATCTTTGACAGTTTCTGAAGAAGTGATGGGAGTACCCTCCACCTCTCCCATTGACTGCAAATTCAGGAGCAGGTGTTACTGGGCAGAAATGGGCAAAGCTGATTCTGATAATTAAACTGGCTAATTAAACTCATTAATTCTAAGCCTTTTAAATCAGGTATGAGAGCAACTGTAAGATAAATTAACACAGTATATTTGTGTGTACTTGTGTGTGCAAAATGATGTGTGGTTCTTTGCATGTGTACAAGTGTGAGGACAATTTTGGTTAAAAACCATTATTGTGAGGTCATTTTGGCCGGTCCTGACAACTTCAAAGGGCTGTTTGAAGGTTAAGCTTACACAGTTCCCAACACAACGCACACACATAAATTGAAAAACACACAAACTCCATGTCTCAACTGGGTAACACAAGCTTTTCAGAGGCTCTACGGTAGAAAGCTCTACTCCCACACATGACAATACACACGGGCTCATTGACAGGCACACACAAACACCATCTTACTTTTTTGATATTCACTTTCAAAATAAGAGTCTCAACTAGGTAAAAAGAACTTACTGGAGGTTCGGATGAGCAGCTCTACCGCTACACACACACACACACACACACACACATACATACATATATATATATATATATATTGATAGAAACACACAAATACCATCTCCACGAATTGGATTAACCTTCAAAATAAAAGTTTCAACATGTTAAGAGGGAATTATTGGCTCTGTTGTACAAAACCTTATGCAATTTATACTGCCAAACACAAAAGCACAAACACTTTCAAAATAAGAGTCTCAAAAAGGTAAGAAGTAAGGTAGGTCATAAAAGTTCAATCTTAGAAGCTATCGTCTATATGGAGACATAGTGGCAGATCAACATCTGTTAGGGCATGTACATGTGTGTATACATGTCTTGTTATGGTTTTGGGGACAAATTTGGGTTTGAAACCATCAGTGTGAGGTTATTTTGGCCTGTCCTGACAACTTCAAAAGGCTTTTTGAGGGACAACTGCAGTGACTGAGGTCAGTATCAGGATAAGTCTCTATGACATGAATGAAACTGAAAGTAACGTCCTTTGTCCAGATTGAAATGTGAGGAGTGAAGACACGCACCAAGCAGCAGGCACATTCAAAATTTCTCCAGGAATTTTCTAGTTACTATTACTATACATTTCTGTGTGGAACCTGCATTGTGCCATGTTCTCTTTCCTGCTGCAATCCAATTTTTTGTATTTTTGGACTTATCCCCTCCCCATAATAGCTGCCCTGTGGTTGTTCCTTGAGTGTAGGTTGCCTGGTTTGTGGGCATTGCACTAGAAATCACTCAATCATGTTTCAGAAACAAAATGTAAGTTCTCAATATCTAGTAAAACACAAATATTCAATAAAATGGTCAAGACCTTTCAATGCATCTGTCTCAAGTCTAAGTCAAGTCTCAAGTCATGAATATATGCCCCAGACTCCACCTGGGCCCAGACCCCTGACTCGTTTTCAGTCTGCCTTTGATACCTTTCAATTATCACTCCAGTTTTAAATGCAGAAAAGTACATGGTTTTCTCCACCTCCACCAGTGTCTCTGCCCATCCTGCAATTACAACTTCAAATGGCACCCATAACTCTCTTGCTGAGTCATACAAATATTTAGGAATTTGGCTTGACAGGAGAATATCATTCAAGATTCATATTCAACAATTTATTAAAATCAAACAAGGCTTGTGTAGGGTTAAAGGGTGTCTGTCTTTGTCCAAACATAAAACTATTGAGCAGTCAACCTTCATATCCGTCACTAAAGCTTCAGAGCAGTAGGAGACCTTGGTGTAAGAACTAAGTACAGTACTACATCTATTCAATGAGTGAAGGAGATCAGGTGAAGAAGTGCAGAGAAAGTTCACAGTAAGAGCCAGTTAGACATGTTAGGGTGTTCGAGGTGTGAGGAGAAGAGATGAGTCTTCAACAGACTCTTGAAGATAGAGAGGGACACCCTGCTCTGATAGACTTTGGTAGCTTGTTCCACCATCAGCGAACCACAGACCAGAACAGTCTGGACTGAGACTGTCTTGTGTGCAGGGATGTTGATACCAGACCACATTCATTAGAGGAACACAGTGGCTGAGAAGGAGCACCAGGCTGAATGATTGAGGAAGATGGTAGATTGAGCAGGTAGATGAAGCAGACCCAGATGTCACTCTGAAGGCAGTATTAGTGACTTGAATTTGATTCAGGAAGCCATGGGTAGACAGTGTAGGTCCATGTAAGTGACATGTGCCCTTTTGGGCCGATCCAACCAGAAGGGCAGAAACAGAAACATAAACAAAAATGAAGTTCCAAAGGTAACATACACAATTATATCTCAATTTTATATTTGTTTACCACCTTATTTTTTTTTTATTTAAAAAGTGAACTACTTAACCTTAGACATCCCCTCTGTACCCACTAGAAGAAGTGGTTTTAGGTACTATGCACCATTTAAATAGAGTGAACAACAAACTACCCTCAAACTAGAGTCTTGCATTTCTCTTAGAAATGTTAAAGCCTTATTATTTGATGTTTTTCATTTCTCTTGTAACTATTTTTCTTAACTGCTTGTTTCTTAGTACCTTGTATTGTGTAGTTATGATTTTTCTGTTTTGCAGATTGTGTTCTTGTGATTTGTTCTGGTTTTCAGGTCTCTTTTGGAAAAGAGATTTTAATCTAAATGAGACTGATTAAATAAGATTAAATTCAATTCAAATTACTTTCTGCTTTTTGCTGAAATATTGCTATACTGTCAGTGAAACCATCTGTAGGTACATGAATAACATCACTCATATGCTCTTATGTGATGATATGCATCCTTGTGTGTGTTCAGCATGAGATGTCCATCAAAACATGGCTTCAATCACCACTAGTTAACAAGTGCTGTGCTTTGAAACTGTATAATGTTTCCTAAGGTGTTTAAACATTACACATTTTGTTCAGTGTTGTATTTAGTTTGTCTGGGTTGAAACTGAATGTGTCTTTCCTTTAAATGGTATTGCTCAAATGTAATCCATTAGCACTGTTGGACTAATGTACTGTATTTAATACCATTAGATTTCCTGTAGACTTGTTTCAGTTCAAGTTTTTAACCAGCAGATCCAGTGTGATTCTCGTCTAAGTGAACAGACAGATTATCCAAATTACCAGCCCTTCTTAGGAGATAGAAAACCATCGAAGATATGAGCAGATAAGGGATAATTAATGTTTTCACATATGATATTACTTTGACGGTCTGCCATGTGCATTTTTAATTACCTGCCACTTATATTCACATAAGATTTACCACATGGGCAAGTTATGAAATAAATAACTGCTTTTCTTGTTAAAACTGATAATGGCCTCAATATAAATAGATTTCTTGTGTGGATGTTTGAATGAAGAGCACTGATAAGTGTAACTGCACTGACTATATGCACTTCATCAGCATTTCCATCTGCAATGGGACTAAAAGTAGTTTTCAGTGTGTTAGTGACTTAATGACGTGAAGGGAAATCCTAAGTCACTAAGTCATTAAGTTCTTGTGTCTTTGCTCATCTTGGAATAACAGATTGATGGCCTTGCTGACAATGAGTCTTGCTGCGATGACTCCACCAGACCAGTAAAATAGGACCTCAGGTTCTCTTTGTACTGTCCCCAAACACACACACTGAGTCTGGTCCATTTTCTGTAGCACAAGTTTCTTGTGTTTACCTTAAAAGTTTCACTACTTCAAGACTCCCTAGTACCACCCTCTACCTTGATTTGACTCATTGTGGTGACACCAATATTGGTCTAATTTAACCAGGAACACTGTCTATGTACAAAAATTAGTATCAGCTGCATGGAAATAAACAATAGCAAAATTCCCTTTTCTGTACATTCTGTGTTACTTCAGGAAAAATCTTAAAATTTCAGACTAAAATGATGTAATTCAGAATATTTTTACTGCTTCTGTGTCCTTCCCATTTTCACTCGCAGTGGTGCCAGTTGGTAAATCAAACCCTTGCTGAAGCCAGTCATGAGAAGAGTGAAAACTTTTCCACAGAGAAAAGCCTTCACTGCAGAGCTCTGCTCTACCTTCAATTAAAAAATTATCTCCAGTTATGATGTAACTGATGCTATAGCAGCATCTAGACTAACTTCTTTAGGAGCTGCCATTGTCGTTAAATTAACAGTAGATTCACTGTCATCACACCCAAGAGAGGTCTGTGGCTACCAGTAGCTCCTCCCTCATAGGGTGCTGATTGGTCCAAACAACTGTGGTTCAGCCACAAGTGAATATCATAGAGGCTGGAATGGTGGATTCTCGCTTACAAGAAATCCAGCTGCCTTGCAAGTTTATACGATGGCTGACAGAGGATCACTGCTGAAGCATTCTTGTTAACAGCCAAGATGGCTGTTACTGATGTGGCGAAATGTGTTTGCCGTATTAATGACAGAATTTTGTTGTTGTTTTGTAAGTCGCTCTCATGGATAAACAGATCAGGGAAGTAAGTCAATGATGAGGCAGAAATATCCAACTTATATTTGGTAGCTTGGAGTCCTGGCTGCTGAACAGCAATTGGCAGGACATATTGGCATCCGAGGTTTTCTAAGAAAACCTCATGGGAATTGTTGTGGATGAAGTACACCTCATGTACAAATGGCTGCTAAATCATGTCATTTCAAATGTCTGTTATGTTTCACTCGAAGCCAAATAAATTGGATGTTGGGACTAGCATATCAATTCTACACCATCACAGATCTTCTCTGCAATCTGTAGTATGTTTACATTTATCTCGCTCTGCACAGTCTATCCAACTGCATCCAGAGGCATCTTGGTGCAACCATTGATAATGCCCCTTGGAAACTGAAAATGAACGAGACGTTCCAGACCCAAATCAAAACACCAAAAAGTTCACCAACTTACACGAATTGCTTAGAAAATGTTGCCTTGGGGTGCCCTGTTGGCTCACCTGGTAGAGCATGTACCATGAAGGGTTAGTCCTAACTGCAGCGGCCTGGAATTGAATCTGAATTATGCATGTCATCCCCTCTCTCTTCCTGACTTTCCTGTCTCTCTCTCACTGTACTGATTAAAAGCCAAAAATACCAAAAAAAAAAGAAAACGTTGCCTCAATCTAAGTGATAGTTTTTACACTGTGTGGTCATCCACATTATTTTAATGGGCAGCACCTGGTTTCATTCATTCTCAGCACTCACCAGACAACTCCTCCCAGTTCCAGAATTGTTAATGGGCACAAAGTCACATGGTGCATTACTAACTAGAGAATATTATACTGTATAAACCATGCAAATGTAATCAAAAATTTGTTGTCCGTCCCATTACGACATTAAAGATTTAAGAGGGCCATCATGTTGTTTGTATTCCAGATGAATTTAATTCGCCTTTCTTGCGCTGATGAATACAATATGTTACTTTTTGATCGTGTTATTTTAACACCTGCTGACTCCTGGATAGTGTTGTGTTTGTTCTGTGTTGTAGAAATCCCATAATCCAGTCCCAACATCCAGCAAGTGTTAGCTACCTGTCTTTAATGGGTCAAGCAAGTGTGACGGCAGGAGACTGTCAAAACTGAAGTAGCTCAGTCTGTGATCTTAGCATTATATGTGCTCATTCACATTATACTATTTGACTGTAATTAAAAGAAGCCAGAGGCAGAGATTCGGAAAACTGTCTGCAAAGCCAATATAATAGACAGTTGACAATCCAATACTGATTCTAATTGATTATTGATTGGTTAGTTCAGCCAATAAAAAGGAGCTATAGCTAAATAGCTCATTTAGGATATTTACATGTTTTGACAACAAGGCTAGAAATGGGGATGACCAGCTTGGAGAATACAGGAGGTTTTTCCTGCTGTTCACTGAGTAAATGCAGCAGTAATGTATTGCTGCTGTAAGTGCTGAGGTTACAAATGAGGCCTGTTAGACTATTCAAAGTGATACAACAAACTATGGTTAATGCCCGCCGACACAGACATTTCACAAATCAAATGATGCTACTGAAACTGTCAGTTGATATCAAAAAACACCAACATAGAGGTGATGTTATCACTTTAGAAAAATAAAGAAAATATTGATTCCTCTTTTTGGATCAAATAAGCACACAAGCCAAAATGAACAGGAAGGATATACATGTTGATCTCAAGATGAGAGACGTCAAAGCAGGCCAGACCCCACAAACTGAATTTCACCTCTGCTGCATTCTAAGACTTGCACACACATACTGTACACACACTCACCTTGGAGGAGGATGTGTCACACTCTTGGCAGATCCAGCCATATCCCGTCTGCTTGGGGGATTTCTTCAGTGGGGGGTCCAGACACCCAAAGTGATAGCAGAGCTGGCACTCATCACACCTGAGGCACAAACAGGAAGGGCAGGTGTTACATGTCACATAAATAAAGCCACCGTCTTCCTTCAGTGATGAGACCAGCTCAGGAGGGTTGATAGATGATGACAAGGGAGCCGTTTGTCAGTCAGTCAGACTTTGTTAATGCATTCCAAAGTCCCTCTAATCACTCCACTCCCTTGACCTTACACAGCCAATGACTGTCCAATGGTTCGTATCAGCCAGCAGATAAATACAGGCCTTGTTAGTGTCAGATAAATGCCCATCAGGACTGTCTCTGTCCTCAGATAAAGCAACATGGGTCAGACCACACACAGGACACACACTGAAACAAATACAGTATGTCTGCAGAAGATGATCACCATGCTTATAAACAAGTTACACTGATTGAGAATATCACTCAGTATGGAATTTAAAAGCATTAATAGATAGATTTCAAGACCAACAGTGTGGGTTTAGCATCTGAAATAAGCAAGGCAGCAAATATATATAATATATATCCTAAACTGTCCAGTTTGCAGCAGATACAGTGCATTCAGAAAGTATTCAGACCCCTTGACTTTTTTAACATTTTCTTATGTTGCAGCTACTCAAGGACATTCACAGAGCTGTCAATAAGCCACTGCCCTGTTGGAAGGTAAACCTTCAGCCCAGTCTGAAATCCTGAGATCTGGACCTGGTTTTCATTAAGGATCGCTCTGTACTTTACTCTGTTCATCTTTCCCTCAGTCCTGACCAGTCTCCCTGTCCCCCCACAGTCTGATGCAGCCTCCACCATGCTTAACCGTTGGGATGGTGTTGGGCAGGTGATGAACGGTGCCTTGTTTCCTCCAGACATGATGTTTAGAACTGAGATCAAACAGTTCAGTCTTGGTTTCATCAAACCAGAGAATCTGGTTTCTCTCAGTCTCTGAGGCCTTTAGCTGCTTTTTTACAAACTGTAACTGAGGAGAAGCTTCATATGGACTCTCTGACACAAAGCCCAGGTCAGTGGAGAGCTGCAGTGATGCTTGTTCTTCTGGAAGTTTCTCCACACAGGATCTCTGGAGCTCAGAGTGACCATCAGGTTGTTGGTCACCTCTGTTACCAAGGCTCTTTTCCCTTTATTGCTCAGTTTTGCCAGGCGTCAAGCTCTGGTTGAAAGTGCTGGTTGTGCCAGACTTCTTCATGTCAGAATGATGGAGACCACTGTTCTTCTCAGGAACCTTCAATGCAGCAGAAATGTTTTTGAGCCTTGACACAGTCCTGTCTCTGAGCAGTTCCTTCCTCCTCATGGTTTCTGCTCTGATCTCCATTGTCGCTGTGAAACCTTATATAGACAGGTGTGTGTCTGTCCACATCATGTCCAATCAGCTGTGAGTTTACCACAGGTGGACTCCAATCAAGGTGGAGAAACATCTCAGAGATGATCCAGAGATATGGAGGAACCTAGTGTCATAGCAAAGTGTCTGAATACTTGTCTGAATAACATCATTAATGGGTACCGAGTGTAGATTGATGAGGGAAGAATTCATTTAAAAGATTTTATCATCAGGCTGCAACATATCAACATGTGACAAAAGGGAAGGTGTTTGAAAGCTTTCTGTATGCACTGCTGGAGCAGGTGTTATCCAACTTGAAGTTAAAATCATAACAATAATTGACTCATACTGCAAGAGCTGTTCCATCTTTCCAGACTTCATTGTTTGATCCTCTTTTATGTCTGTATGTATGTATTGCTCAAATTTATAACATCAAACAAGACTCCCATTCTGCAAAGCTGCATTGTTTATCCTACATCATTTTATCATTTCATTTTATCATGTTATCTCTTGTTTTACTGCAGTGTCTCTAACTACAGTGCAGGATGTCAGAATCATTCGGTGAGCACAGGCCTAGGTTTTGGTCTATGCAGAGACACAATGGTACCAAACCCTACCAGTCTAAGCAGGGCAGACACTGTATGATTTGGCCTGATTTCATACCTGAGTTGATCGCCCCAGACTAATTTCAGAATCAGGCCAAATTTTTGCCACATCAGTTGTCCTTTGACGTGCAGTTTAAGGGGGGTCATAATGTCTGATTTATTATCTAAAGCATCAACAGTCAGGCTCTGGGGTTTCTGGCAGGTCAGAAATGTTTTTGGCTAGCTGTCTGCCATCTGAGCAGTTCCATGGTCCACATTCCCACATGGCTGCTGTCAAAAGGTCTGTTATAAACGGTAGTGAGCTTGTTTTAGAATGACTGGAGTAGTATTTCTTATGTATCTAAAACTATAATCTTGACTGAGACTGTGCTGTGATATAAAACTGATATAAAACTGAACTTCACTGCAGTATAAACAAACAATATTGTCTACATCTTCTAGGTATCTGCAGCTCCACATTTCTCCTTTTCTCCTGTCACTTTCTATCATCATTGGTAGCTGTGTTGTAGAATAAACTTACAACATGTAGTGTGAGCTAACACAATGTACAAGATTGAGAAAAATGCAGTGTCTGGCTTTCCTGCGATGACTGGACTAAACCTGGGAAGCTGTGCACAATCACTACACCAAGAAACAGTTTTCAGACAATGAGCAGTAACTATCTAAAAACTAAAGTACTGCTGAGACTAATGGGAACGGCATTACTTTTCCACATATTAGCTCATAAATCAAAGCTCTTAACAAGCTGAAATACTGACCTGTTGATGGTGCTAGGAGAAAAGTAGAGGATCACCACAGTCATTAGAAGACATTAATATCCAAACCAAATTTCATGGCAATCCTATCAGTTGAGATATTTTGGTCTGGACTAAAAGTTGTTCATTTCAAACGTCATTTGAATTCCTTAAAAAGCTGCTTTTTAAATAAATCTGGTAAATGCTGCAATAAAACACTACAGGGTCTTAAGGTAAATCTTTTTTGGCTGGACCGCAACAGCAGGGCAAGCCCTATAATCACCAATGTACCTGACTGACTGACTGACTGACTGACTGACTGATCATATTTCCACCACTGGTCAGCTGAGTGCCTCACCACTGAGTTGGAGTTCCTGGATCAAACTGTTTCTATTAGGGGGACGTTTACAGCTGCAGAGAGACTTTTTCTCAAACAAACTGGGTATAAACCTGGTTCAGGTCTAGAACATGTATGGATGCTGAGCATCCATGTTGGCTTTGGTCAACACCTTTTGTTACAGGCAGTCTACTGAGCTGCTCTGGTTTCCCGGCTGCTCGGGACCTGCAGGGAAGAGAAGGAGCACTTCCAATACACTGAGCCTCACCTCCATTACAGCATATAAACTTTCATTACATGTATTATTATTACCAAAGGAGGACAGAGGAATAACTAAACATAAGACACACCGAGCAGAGAGAGCAGGAGAGAGGAAGTGAACTGCTAAAGAAACTAGCAGATCTGAATAGCATGTTAACAACATAAACACCAACAACAGGAAATGAGACAATAATCTCAATGCAGGACAGCAATAAAAGCCCTGTTAAAAGATAAAGAGTTTCTGTCACTGAAATGCTAGAGGTCTTTTAATTTGAAATGATTACAAGAAGTGTTGAGTTTGTATTAACACGTAATGCAGTAACTTTAACACAACAGGCCTAAGAACAACTGAAAACAAGGCTTCATACTAAAATACTGCTACGGCCAACTATACATATCAAATAGAAAGAGTTTGACATAAAGACCTGCCTCTAATAAAACTGATACATTCTGGAGTTGAAGTAAATAAAGAATAAACTACAATTTACAATGTTTACACTGTGAATCCACTCATATTCATATGTGTCATGTGGTGTTCTTCTTCATGCTCTGCTTGTTAATGATATGTTTGTAAACGATCTAAAACTCTATCGTGGGTAGATTAACCAGGTCTCAAAAACTAGATACACTTGTCAGTAGCGCCTTGTTGAGTTTCTGTCCCTGGCGTCAAACCCCTCATGCTGTCCTTCTTTCCCCAGTAATGGAGATGAATAGAGAGGGTTCAGGTTGACCTCCCTGTCTGTTACCGCTGTTATCAGATTTTCACTGAAGAATGTGAATCTCTTTCATTGATTAGGACATAACTGGCTCTAATTGTGGCGTGCGTATGTTTACCAGGCTGGGGGAGCTTGTTGAAGGGCAGTCAGCCTCATAAATGATTAAGAGAAAAGTCTGCTCTCCTTGTGCTACAGTCACAGGCCAATTTCCTCTTGTTCAGATAGACCCATGCTTTTAGTGCATTTTATTGTGTGTCAATGCAGTATTGACTCTACTTCCTGTTGTGGGGTATTTTACGAGCCTTACTGACATCTCCAGTTGTCTTGCTGTGTCCAAACAGGTCTGAATACCAAAGATATTCCATTTACAACGATTAATTGACTTAAACATTGTTGTCTTCACCACAATTGCTGTCATTGAAGTCAGTTACTCCTGGTTTGGATTCCTTCAGTGTCAATTGTTCAGGAGGTTTTTACTGAATTATCCACAGAGACAAACTGATCTGGTGATTAACTCCAGTAAAAAGACTGAATAAAATAGTTGTCTATAGTCATGTTAGAAATTGTCCCAGACCACTAACATTTGCTCAGTTTGTTCGTCTGATAACTTATGATCCAGATGTCCGATGACTAAAATCTTTCATCAAAACAACCAAGATCTGAAACTTGTATCTTAATAATGTGGCTTAAAACTGGGTGAAAAGTCAATTTTGATGCTTCTGGCATACAAACACAGTGATGATGCATGCACAACCCAACAAAATAAATAATATACAGTAGCTGTAGTTGTTTTTAGACATTTCAATGTGGAAAAGTTCATGTTACACCTTTAGTTAGCTAATGTTACCATGCTAACATGCTAAACTAAGATGGTGAACATGGTAAACATTATACCTGCTTAACACCAGCATGGTAGAACTGTAATTGTGAGATCAGGAATGTTTTCAGAGATTTGGTTTTGGTGCCATGAATTTGAGCCCGTGGCTCCGAAATAATTTTCTTCATAGCAACCATTATAAAAGATGTCACAGACCACTTAACTCACCAAACATCCCCAAAACTAATAAGGTCTTTTTATTTAGCAATCACAAGCAGCAAAATGTCTAGCCAGCTGAGTTGAAGTGGGGTTTAACTGCTCGAGGCATAAGCACCCATGTAGTAGGTGCCCTAACCACTTGACTATCAGGTTGTCCTAACCAGGGAAAAGTTTAATTATCGGCAAACCCTGTGCGTCAGACACTGCATGGCAACAAGTGGTACTAATAATGTAGCAATAAAATTATCATACACATATGAACACTGGCTGGATGTCACCAAACTCACTATGAGTCCCAGTCGTGTGACGACATTACCAGTAAAACTTAACACTTGCCTGTTGTGTCTGTATGTCGGGGGTTTCATTTGATTTTCTTTTAATTGACCACCGGTCCACAATCTTTTCCGTTGTTCATGTTTGATAGTTAACAGTCTGATAACTACAGAAATTAACACAATCCCAGGGCAGCTAACTGTTAGCTTCATCCATATTTCCTGTCAAATGTCACACTGATAATTTTTGACAGAAGTTGTAAAACAAACTGTAAACTGGTGAATCTACGTGAGTACACAGTGTCGCAAAATCTGTTACATTCCAACAACATTGTACAACAGCCAATTCAGATAATAATGTTTGAATTTACATGAGTTGATTTCATATTGAAAAAAACGCTTATACACTACTCACTACCAGGCTTTGTGGTCACTCAGACAATTTGAGAAACACTACATTTAAAGGGGACCTGTTATGCTTTTCTGAGTTTTTCCTTACTTATAGTATGTTATATAGGTTTTTGTGCATGTACACAGAGTCTCAAGGATCAGAGTTTACACCAAAGGGAGAAACTCTGTCAGGGTAAAACCCAACTTTCTCCTTTGAATGAAACGCCTCATTGGGGGTCCAGCCTTTACTTCCTGGTCTTACTGACATCAGTACTTCTCTTGGTGCTGCCCACCTGCAAGCTTGGCACGTCCTATGTCTTCTAAAGGATAAGTGCTTATAGTTAGCACATATTAGTTTTCATGTTTAGAAATATTAGACATATTTATTTTGCTTATGGACTTTTTCTTTGGTAAAAAAAAGTACTTCCAATGAGAAATGACCACACTTTGTTCTGTGGATTAACCAGATTAACAGGGACATTGTTTATAGAAAACTAAATTCTCAGAGACAAACAACCCAAAAAAGAAACAAAAAAACTCCAAAAAACAAATAAAACCAAAACTATCTGCGTGGATACGTACCACCAGAAATCAGATACAAATATGTTTTGTAATTTGTAATTTGGGTAAACCAACACAAGTGAGTGATAATTCACAATGCTGCTTCTTGAAATACAGACCTAAGAAACTAAACAGAGGCAAAGAACACTATGACGTAAAGCATGGTAGCATGAGCAGCACTTCATTTGCCATCAATTTTTAAATGAGGACACTTACTATAGGTTGAGTTAGTTTCAACTGTGACAGCTAAGTGATGTGTGAAGCATTAGTGTTGCTGCTGTGGTCTCCTGTTGTAAAAATATATGGATAATATATGAATAAATTCTAAAGGATCCACATATACCTTGGATAATGGTTACATAATGTTTTCTTCTTAACAGACACATCACTATCTCTCCCCCTCAGTCAGTAAAATGAGGAATCAGCAGGTGATCACTGCTCCTCAACACTGATTCTGTTTGATGTAGTTGGGATTGTTTGGCCTTTTCATGCTGTGGTTTCAGGCTGAACATCATGAAATCACATTATACGCTCCGTCCAAGAAGTTGTCTGTACATGATTAATATCAGACAGTGTTTGGATATCAACTACTAGTCCTCAACAATGAAGCCTGCTTTGTGTTGGATGTGTGTGCTGAAAGGAATTAGGCAGTTTGATGGTATCAGATCTGATGTTTTAGGATGGTAACGGTGTCTATATATTTATTTTAATGAAATGAATTAATTAATATCTTTTTAGAATAAAGACATGTCTCTATTCTAATCCAGCCATATTGAAGGTATGACAGCTACTGGCCTGATGTATGTCTATTGTGCTTTGAGGATCTCTTATTTGTATGTATATATTTGTATGTCTATGTCTCTATACATTGGGACTTGAGATTGTAAATATGGATATAATGTGTCGATTCAAGACGGCAATTGTATATAGTTAAATCATTCAGTATGTAGCTCCTGGATATCTCATTAATTTTTACATCAGGGAGCCATAGTGTACAGACCTTTACTTTTCTTTCTCACATTGTTTTATTAGTCCTGCACATGTTTATATTTATGGGATGTGTGCATCTACTACAGATACAGTAGTAGAAATAGAAGCAGTCAAACAGGTTTTAAATAAGCTGAGAGCTTAGTCAGATCATGTAAGGCAGGGACACACATTATAATTCTAATCATTCGTCTTCAGACCCGGAAGCTGCCAGTCCTTCTCATAAAGAATTTTTCAAACATGTTGGATGTTTGTGACTGACATCAGCAATCAGTTAGGTCACTTGTGTGCAGCCTGACGGAGACGTACCCGTAAAAGAAATTACCTTCACCTGAAGTTAGATTTGTTTTATAAATTCTCTAATCCCCAACTCCTTCTGTAGACACACAGTGCTACATGATTCTCCATCCAGGATCTCTCCCAAGCTCTCGATTCTTTTGGCCTCTTCAGCGCAAATGTTACTGTGTACATAACTACTGGGGATTTGCTGGGGTGATTTACTGCCAGAACATTATGGACAACTCGTTCTGTGTGTTCTGTGTATTTACTCAGTCGTAGGTTTGTTCTCCTTCCCGTCTGTCAAAGACTGAATGATCTGTACAAGTTGCAGGAAACAATTTATGTGTGGTTTGTCCAGTCACTGTAAATTTCAGCTAGTTTTCAGATTCATCCCAATCTTAAATCACTTTATCTGGACGTAAATCTGAAAGTGAGCACACCTGAAATGTTGATAACAACCCCTCACTGTAGGAAAACCCTGTGGATGTACGACTGTGGTAAGAACAGTAGGCCAGCATTGAACTTGAGTCTATCTGTAAACTGTGATGAACATTTTAAACAGACACTTTAGGTAATTGTTTTACCAGTCACCTTCGTTTTCTTCCAAATATGTTTGGCTAACCTGGCAGTTTGTGTGGGCTTACTACCTGTGACTGTTCATGTTCATGTTCATGTTCATGTACTCTTGACAGCTTGATCCCAGATCTCAGTAATTAACACAGTGACTTGTTCTCACTAGATAGTTTTGGGTAAATGGCCAAAAGTGAAAAAAGACCAATGTTGTACTAAACCAGAATTATCTTTTAAGCAACCAACAGCACACAGTGGGTACTCCACCTCTGTGTAGACTGAGACTAGCCAAACTCTAATTAGCATGAAGTTATGGAATGCAGCCCTCTGGCACTAGACAGAAAGAAAGAAAAGCTGTGAAACAGGTGTAATAATACACCTGTAGTGTTTTCACATTAAGCATGGTAGATTTACTAAAATCTGAGTAGAAATTTAATTGGCATAGATAATTGGCATCTTATGAGTGGTAGGGGCATAAGCAAACAGCTGCTGCACATTAACACAAATATGCTGAGGCAGGTGGATCTCTCCCCCACACTTACACACTGACACACACTGACACACACACACACACACAGACAGACACTGACTGACACACACACACACACACACACACACACACACACACACACACACACACACACACACACACACACACACACACACACACACACACACACACACACACACACAGAATCTTGGACGGGCTGAGCATGCGTATCTGTCTGGAAACAATGGGAATTTAAAGTGCCCTCTGGCTACCAAGCGAATAGAAGACATATAACCAAAGCGTGTGTTCTCCACTAATGAGCACACTCCTATTGTTGCACACAAACCGGCAATTGATTTCACATGAATCTCCATCTTTAGTTTCGCTGCTGGAGTCTGTTGAAGACCTTCCAAACTTCACAGAAGTGCTCTTTTCATTAGGCAAGGCTGTGACAACTACTAACATGCTTCCCTAAGTATTGCACCTTAATGAACCCTTTGTAATGGCTGTTGTGTGTCGCGGGGAAGATTGGTGGGCTAAACTTCATCTGAAACACTGAGCTTGGACAGTCCACCCACTCACAATAACGTGACCACAGTCTACTACTGTAGGGGCCTGGTACTCCTGCATTCATGGCAATCCATCCAATAATATTTGAAATATTCCATTCTGGACCAAATTGTAGGACTGACTGACACTACCATCCCTACAGTCGCTAAAACTGAAGGCTCAAAGAGTAATTTGAGGCATGTTTGCTTGATTAAAATGTCTCTAAGCCCAACACAAATAGCTGTGATGGGTTTTGTTTCCTTGCAACATCTGAGTAGTGCCCTCCTTGCCCAAATTTGGATATTCTTTAGTAACTGCCTCTGCAACCACAATGTCAACCATCAAACATCCATTCAGAAACCTATAGGTGACATTAAAGACACACTGTCCATGTTTTTTTACAGGCTGTTCAACTACCCAGGAAGTGAGGAAACACACATCTGGCTGGTGTTTGATCCATGAAAGACAGATTTTAGCAGCATTGTGTCTTTGGAGGATGGTGAATTTGGAGCCTTGCTGGCTGATCTGTGTAATGTAGCCGGTGTTGTTCTCAGTCTCTCAGACAGTGTGAGTCACCTGCTAGGACCAGCCTCTATCTGCTCCCAGCACTGCCCTTACACACGCAGCCACTGCAAGGTCCTTGATGTTATCAAAGCAATTTGACCCTGCTTTAATCATTGGGAAAATTGAGCAACCCTCCCCACCCCAATCACCACCACCACCCATACCCCACCTTGTACGTTTGAAACTGACAAATCCAATCACTCATAAGAGAGGTTATTGATTGATGTAATCTTATTGGAGGTGAGGTGGTGGCGGGGACATGATTGATTGCTTTTGTCTGCTACACATGTTGCTCTCAGTTGGCGATTTGTGTCCACTTTCATCTGATGTTTAATCTCTGTGTGAAGTTCTCAGATCCTCCCTCCCCTCAGGCATCACCCCAGGACCTGTCCTCACTGAATGAGGCTGAAGGCCCACAAATCTAAGATGACTTTGTTTGATCTCGTCCACCTCTTTCTGTCTTTGCCACATTTCTTTCCAGGTCTCATAAAGAGAAAGAGTCATTGCTCGTGGAACCGCAATGAAGAGGCTCCATTTATTCATATAGCCTGCAGCAATATTCACTAATATATCACTACAACTAAAGTAAATCACACTGATGAGAACAAAGGTGAAACTATATTACACTGAGTCCTGGACAGAACTGAAAATTATCCACATAGGAGGGGCTGTTCTGTGGATCTTGTGTAACACTCCTAAAAAGTTCTTTAAACATAAGGAACAGTCTGAACCTTTACAGAACATCGGGGTCCTTCCTAAAACATCCTCTTTAGATTATGAAAGTGCTGCAAATTCGAAGTTTCCAATATGACTTTAAAGGGACATTCCATTTTAGTTATTTTATGGTCACATAGCAACATTCCCTGTTTGATGCAAACAGAACATTCATGTCAATATGGTCCCGTGTTAGTCGTATGAGAACCTTTAGTTGAGGACTAATCCAGAACGTTTGCATATTGGTCTGAGTTGGCCATATCATAACATCCCCTATATGACTTATATGACTTTATGCTCTTTAGGAGAGCATCCATCCAGAGTCATATTGCAATGTTGCAAAAGACAACATTTGGGGTGTAAACAGAACGTTCCCCCATTTGGTCATGTAAAAATATTTTGTTGAGGACTTAATCAGAATGTGTGCATATGGGCATAACCCAGATAAAAATTACATTACCAGAATATATAAAGGGCATCGCCTTGTAATGTTCCCAGACAGTCATGATACGGAGTACAGGGTAGGGAGACGTTATTTGATTGAGATTCAGATTCTTGGAACGGTTAGGAGCAACATAGGAGCTAGTTTCTTTTAAGCATACCCCAGTCCTAACACTGACCCAAATTTGTCACTGTAGTCCCATGTAATAATTACATGTACACCAAACGAAGTAGAGGGGTATCAACAATGTTTATTTGTTTGGGGCATTATCATTTTGCTTGCCTTCTGATTAGCTTCTCTGTGGCTGAACCCCAAGAGGACATACGGTTTCCACGTCCAGTTCATTATTACAAAAACAATGACAAAAATCAACATGACAGCATTGAAACACTCAGTGATGCATGTTGCTTCCCTACTGCTTTGTACCCACAGTTAAGGGTCCATGCAATCATAGTGGGATTTTAGCTTTAGAAACCTCTTTTGTCTCCAGCAGCACTGGCATCTGAAACCAAGTGGCTGAAACAAGGCAGTGAATTTATCACAAGTGAGCAATGCAATTACCTTGGGAGTGGCCACGTGACAGAAATCAATATGACACAAAGCACTCAGCCATTGACTCTCATCCATGACAAAGTGCGCTGGTGTCTTTCTGTAGAAAGGAGTGGATTATTGGACTTTGCAAGCTCCCTAGTTTTTGATTTACTGTTGGGTCATTGCAACATTATAAAAGAGCCATTGTTTTACAAGAGGGGGAAGTAATGTATTGACTGCTGAAGTTGCACCTATGGAGAAAGCGAAGTCAGAGCGATTGACTTTATTAGCTGATCTGGACACAACTCATTCACAGCTGGAAAGGAAGGGAAGGGAAGGGAAGGGGAGGGGAGAGATCTCTCAGCTCTCCTCTAACTCAAGTTTCTCATGTTTGCCAGCAGGGGGCCTCAGTGAACTGGGTACAATACTGTAGAGGAGTTTGAGAGTGATTTCAGCGGCAGGTCTATGTCCTCACCTCTGTGGGACAAACTGAAGCCCTGACCTCACCAGAAACTCTCCTCAACTGGTACCTCGCTACAGAAATTCCACTAGAAAAACACTCATCTTGTAGTGCGCTGCATCTCCTTTAAAACAAGTCTATGATGAGGTGGCCAGTTAAGATATAAGGTATCCATAGGGCTTTGTGGTTCATGTTCTGTGTGTAATGATTAAACATTGGGGTAGGAGGAAACACAGTGCAGTTATGAGAGGATAAGACAGAAACCATTTAAGGGGGAGGAGAAGGAAGAGCATGTACCTCAGGAAGAATTTGAGCAGACTTACACTGTGGCAGATTCAGTGGGATAAAGAGAAGGGGAAAGAAGCTGGGGAGTAATAGATTTTAGCTGCTTGGCCACACTTCCCACACAGCCCCAGTCCCAGCTCTTGTGTTTTCTGTTTTAATAGGGGGGAAAAAGGGTGAAGTCAGCAAAAACAAAATGCCACCATTAAATCATCTCCCCGGATCCAGTGTCAGAGCAGTAATGGGAAACGCACTCATCATCGGAAAGGTTACTGCTTTCCAGAACCTCCCTGCTAGCTTTTCTCTCTCTTTATCTCTCGGCCCCTCCTCTTCCTGCACTTCGTGGCCTCAGTCTCATCCGCTGACCAGAAACCAGCTGTAACTGCGCTAATCTCTGGTTTGCTGTTCAGTCCCAAAAGGCCTTGGGGTTGGGGATGAGGGATTGGGGCAGCTACACTTTGGCACAGTCAGTTGGTTCCATCTTGCAGAGATGCCACCAAATGATGCTGCATCCATGTTGAAAACCAATTGTAACCCTTTCTGTGTTCTGCCACAATTGTTTAAAGAACAAAGAGCGCCCACCCACTTGCAGACAAAGTGCTTTTTGTTACACTTGGTACCAAATGTAATATTGGCTTTTTACAGGACTGCACAATTTGAAATTTGAAAGCCCATAAGGTCCATCAGTCACATTTTTTGACCTTCATCAGTGGATAGTGTTTTCTTAGTTGTCATGGAAAGCTGAAAAAAAATCTACATTACAACTGAGAAAACACCGTCCTTTGAACACCACAAAATGTGGCAGAAAGTTCTAGAAAATCACCAGGAAGTGGACCTGGTGCTAAGAATATTTGTAAAATTTCCAACATCAGTAATGAACCGCCATGAAATTTGTTGTAGATGACTCCTAATGTGTTTTAGGTGACCCCTTCAGCTTTTCTTTACTCTGACAAAAAAATCACTGATCAACATGCCTTTGATTCTCCTAGTCTCTGGACTCTGAAGGATGAACCCTTCTTCCAAAAGATATTCCCTCATTTGATGTTTTGATAATGGTGGTGGAGAGTGCTGTCTAATGCTGGGCTCAGACTTCAGGAGTTACAGCCTGACTTAACCCTGATTACCACTCCTGACAATCGGAGGAGAAGTCTGGCCCTGGACCTTGGTCAGTACCGATGTTTGGCTCAGATTATCTGGTAATGTGAGGGGCTCACAGATCCAGTCTTAAACCTCCAAAACTGCTGCTGCCCCGGTAATATCAAACATGTTTGATATTTAGGATTTAAATTCGGGATGGTTACAATTATGATTCTGTCAGTCCCAAAGTTGCCAAGCAACAGTAAGCAGTCTAGCACTTTAAGATAATGTTAACAAGCACACTACTGTTGACAGAAATGTTAAAATCTCACCGCCACTTTTCACTGAAAAATTGACAACCCATGCTGACCACATCTCACCAACCATTTTCTCATCCAGACTCCTTTAGCCTTCTGCTTTTGTTTTTTTGTCATTGCAATGTTTTACTAATGCTAACAGCAGGTTGCTGCATCAACAGACTGTAAATAAAGATGGACGTAGCCTCTGTGACATCACCCAAAGGTTTCTGAAGAGCGGTTTTGAAGCTAAGAGTGAGCTGCTCCACTGTTGCCATCATGGCAGTGTCTGACTTCGCCCGTAACTCCTAGCTAATCAAAAAATGGTCAGAGAGGTGTGTGGAGCAGAGACTACAGTGAATGCCGGTTTGTGGAAGCATACGCTCACCACCCTGTCACTCAAAGAGGCCATGCCCTCAATTATGCAGAACATCAAGCCTTAATAAAATGTAAACAGGTGAGTTGTATAAACAGCTGGCATCAAGGAGGAAATTAGCTATGGAGACGAAAACTGTTTTGGTAATTTTAACATGGGAGTCTATGGGGATTGACTCACTGTTGGAGCCAGACTCTACTGGCCATTAGACAGACTGCAGTTTTTGGTTCTTTAGTGTTGGCTTAATTTTTTACCCTCAGCTACTTGGCCACGTCTTTGGCCTTGGCCTTCTTCTCTTCTGTGTTGTCATATTTCGATATGATGCATGCGCGCGTGCACACACACACACACACACATATACACATATACACATACACATACATATATATATATATATATACACACACACACACACACACACACACACACACACACAGTTTTTACATGATTACAGAATTATTGTGGAACCCATCCATTCTTTTTTATTTGTCTTTGAGCTGTCAGCTTTAGTATTCAATGCTCTAAATCTAATTTTCAGAGGTCCTTTTTATTCTGACAGCAATCAAAGAATTAGACTGTACTCTGTGTGAGCTGAGAGGCAACATTTGCCAACAAGAAGGCCACTTCCCAGGTGATAAATCACAGGTGACAGAGGGCATTACACGCACAAACGGACCGCCGCTGCCGCACCTTTAGAACGATTAATTAGCTGGCTGACACTCATTTATCACTGCAGCAATAAGGTGAAAAAGTCAAGAGTTTATTAAAGCTCCGCTTAATTTTCAAGAGCTATAGGCCAGAGACTGAGACACTACATACACAACAGGAGCAACATTCATGTTGTTACTTCATACAGTATCACAATAACACAGTACACAATTAATCTGAAATATTCCCTTAAGAACATGTCTGTAAACAAAGGTAAACAAATGTTTGGCAATTAAAAGAAAAAATGGTGGTTGCTTCAAGACTACATCACAAATCAGAGTTCAACTCTGTTCACAACACAAGCTTATGATATATAATGAAGTCTGTAGGCACAAAAAAAAAGATGTATGTTTGGCCTCTTCAATAAATACTGTACATATCGTCACACTACCTGGCATTCAAATTCTACAAGACCACATCACTTATTTTCAGTTTTAAATTATTATACATATCTGGGTAAATAGATACAGCCATGCATTGTATAACTGACACACAGTCTTTGGGACTGACTGAATATGATTGATGGAAAAGAGCTGGTCAGGAGTCAGCAAGTCATTCTGCACCAAGATCTCATCTCTAAAGACAAACCCACTGGACACACACCAGAGAGGCAAAAAGCAGTAAAACTGCATGGGTTTGACTGCTCCCAAAAGCATGCATATTGGGCCCTGGATAGGCAACAGACTGACACATGAGGGCAGAATGTGACACTTGTCATAAGCCCTGACAGACCAGCAAGCAGCTGTTGTTTTGACAGCACTGACTATGGGCCACCAGGGACATGGAGACAAAGCTGGGGTTCTGTCTGAGGACGTGTCAGTTTAACTGTCACTTCAAGATGTGGAGACAGAGGAAGACTTCTAAATGCCTAAAGACACTAAAGACATCTGGACTAATATTTAAGTGCTATTACCACTAACTACACTAGTTTGTTCATACTACAGATGCTTTATGGCAGCATTACTTTACTGCTACAGTTGACAAACCAGAAACTGTTGGCTTTTCTATAAACACTGACTTTTCTTCTGGTACTTCACTTAAAAAACTTAAAAGATACAACACAACACTCACATCTGAGAAAGCCTACGTTCAAATCCGCCTGTAATTAACCACTAATAATTGTGTGTAACTCACACTGAAATTCTAAAGAATGACTGGATGACTTCAATGACAATCAATCCGGCTGATTGGCTCTGACGAGAAGTGGCACAAGGAGGTGAACAGTCTAGAGTGCCAGCCGAGTACCAACACAAACAATCTGCTAATCTAAATCATTTCACATACATGTTGAGTAGCTAGGGCCACAGAGAGTCAGACTGTCACAGAGAGTGCAGCAGGTTCATGACTTTAAGAGCTCTTTCAGCTTTTTGTTGTGCTTTCACACAGCGAGCAACAACCCAACAGGATTTATTTCATTTCCTAAAGAGTGAAGAAGCCAAACAAACTTAGCTGCCATATGAGCAGTCAAAAAACTCATCAGCCTTGGACCAACTAATTACACATAACAGCCAGATTTGAATGCAATCTATAAGATCCCATGAAATGGGCATTTGACCTTCCTGGAAAACTACAACGATGGAAACCAATTCATCTTCAATGCTGACATCACGTTGCACTGGTGGGCATACCGTAACAGCGAAACCTGTCTTCTGACTCATCTGACTCCATAGGTTATAGACCCATCAGTTTGATTTCTTACTGTCTCATGAAAAGCCCCAACATCTTATTTCAAAATAAAATACATCACATTCAGGAAGTAATGATGCAATACCATGTAACTTCTGAAGATTACAGGACTCAGGGTCTAATAAAAGATAAAGACAGTTGCATCTATCAGTTGGCCCATTGATAAGCACTTATGTCATTGGGCTACATAAATAGCACAGTATTGTGTTCACTTGCTAAAATCTTTTAATACAGACCTTTCCATAGATGCAACTGGAGCCCAAAATGATAAACAGAAAAAAAAATGAACCCATCAATCAAGTTACTTGTAGTGTATACAAGCATTTCAGAGTCGAGCATTAACCAAACATTACTGGCTTAAAGCAACCTTTCATGATTTGGATTCCATAATTTAGATTCAGACAGTTCTGCTCAATTTTCGTTGGACAGTTGTTGGTCCAGTTTGGATCAGAGGTGGTTGTGGGGCGGCGTGACGGTCTCATTCTTCAGCCTGACCCGAGTGCCATCCTTCAAACGCCTCAATTTGCCTCTCTCTGTCTCTAAGCCAATGGTCATCTGTCCCGAGTTTTTATGGGAGGTGAGGTGGCTGCCCGGGCTCTCACAACCTGTGCAATGCAAAGATAGAAAGAGTCAGGGCAGCACACCTCACACCCCGACCAGCAACCCTCACAACGTAAACGCTGCCTCAAGAGCACACAAGAGAAACACAGACACTTTGACATTCAAGTGTTCAGCTTTTTTGCATCTATTTCCATGATACTGGTCTTGCCATGGGCATGGTATCATTTCAAAAAGCTGTACAAGCCATTGCTGCATGGATGTAAATGAGGTCTATCATAAGTACATACTTTCTTGTGCAGATTAGATTTTACCTTGGCTTTAACATTAACATGGCTTAACCTCAAAGCATCCTGTCTACACATTCAGCTATGTCAAGTATTACAAAAGAAACTAACTTAAAAAGTGAGTTGGGCAAGTAACATTTAGTTTATACAGCACTCAAAGCACAGGCAGGGTTACAAAGCACTTCAGGTGAAATCTTAAATAAAAGCCTGTATTCAAGTCTCAAATAATAAGCCTACATGAACAATAAAGGCCAGTTGATAACAAGGGTGATAATACTGGGGGATGGTGGGTGGTGAAATGGCCTAACTTGCAGCAGAGAGAGCAATAATTTCATAAGAACGACAACAGAGTCATGTCATACTCAGAAACATGCTGCTTTTTCCATTTAACACGCACATTTACAAAATAAATCCAAATACTTCCACCTTGTTGTTGCCTTTGTATAATTGTTAAAAGACCAAAAGAAAACACAGCAGATATGTGACATTAAAAGCCTGTTTGTAAATAAACAGATTTAGGCCTGCAATTAATAATTTTGATTAACTGATTTATTGACAGAAAAAAACATCTGAAAATAATGGTAATATCCTGGGGCCCAAAGTGATATCTTCATAAAATGTTATACAATTTTGGTTGGGAAATTACTGAAATGATTATATGATTATCAAAAGAATAGACAATTCATTTTCTGACTGACTAGATGTTTAAACCCATCAGGAAGAAAATGACTGACTACTGAAGTAGATGCAGCTGGGATTAATTTGTGAGTGACAGAATGACAGTGTTTCTGTTAAAAACTAGTATCAGAGTGTTTAGTATGGTACAACTGTTGCTATGATCATGGTATTAGTGCTGCACAATGTACATCATTGTGAATTTATCAAGACAACATATACGGATGGAGGAAGTGTTGAGTTGGCATCAACAGCAAGTTAAAACAGAGTGGATTAGAAAACCAGGAGGTGCCAAACTAAACTGATGAAAAGGAATGTTAGGGAATAAATGGCAGTCTTTAATACACTGGTCCTCACTGCCGCTGTTTGAGAATTTATAGTTGAGTAATTTGTAGAATGTAAAAAGCTACAGTATCTAATTCAAATGGTTGGAGTTATGTTTCAACACAACAATTCAAAAAGTCATAAACAGGTTCAGGTTGAGACGAGCCGGTTTCAGAAGACAGTGTGAAATTGATGAAGAGAATTCTGTTCAGTCTGAGGTGAGAAAGGAGTTTTATGTAAGAGATTCATCACATGACAATGGGCTGACAAGGTGCCTGTTGTGATCTAGGATTTTTTTTTCTCCACAGAATTCCAATGTCAAAGAAGAATCCTGTTTATTAGATGCCTGACACCTGAGATCCCAAGAAAGGAGCAGAATAAACTGAGCTATTCATTACGCCTTAATGAACTGTGCAAATGTACGTGGCAGGTCAATACAGGGGGCCTATGGATAAGATACCCGCAGCCCCCTCATTCTGCACAGTCCAGGCAGCCAGAGCCTAATGAAGACTGAACTTTAATCATCAGGAGGATATGGCTGCCTCATGAGATACACACACGCACCACACACACACACACAGAGCATGCATAATAACCCCAACCCCTTCCTCCACATATTCTCTCACCTCACTAGATTTTCATTGTCGCCCGGTCCTTTGCAGGTTGTACACTCAGTCCTCGTGTCTTCGGCTTTGGGTTTTTTCTGCATTACAGACTGCCGTTGTCGCCGTTCCCGTGGCAGTGGTTCCTATGGAAACACAGCTGATTAGAATCGAGAGCTGTATGGGCACTTGCTGGTGGAGATGTAAACAGGAATGAAATGTTAAACTGAGGAAAGATGAAATTACAGTGGAGAAATATTTCCTAAACACAAGTCATGAAAGGGACTTTTGAGGTTAGACTGACCTGAATTCTTCAGTCAATATCAAGACGGAAACATCTGGACTTAAATAAGGATGTTGATTTAGATTTTTTTTCTGACTGATTGCCAACGCTCGTTAACCAACCATTAACAAGATTAAAACGTATTACTTAGTATAGACAAGTGTCTGGAATCCATTAAAAAATACCAATACACCTGGGTTAAAGTGGAATAGAATGATCCGGAGTGTCTAAACAGAGAGCATAGAGCACGTGTGTGTGAGCGCACACACACACAGGGAGGAGAGAAGCCCCTCCCCACAGATCATCACACAATTTCATTGTTGCAGAAGAGATGTTCAGATGGTGCTGATTTCCCAGGAAATTTTAACTTTTTAATTAATGGATCAAAATTCTTAATAATGGTTAATGGTTAAGCTGTTAATCATGAACAACATTAGACTTAAAGCAACTATTCAGTTTTTATGTGCCTTTTAGTTTTTGTGGAGGTAAAAGTGAGTCTAATGACTTTCTGCCACTCATTACTGTAGCTATTTCTCTGACTTTATATTAAAATTTTAATGTAAAAACACTTTTTTAAAATTCCCCTAAATAAAGGGTCAACATGGGTAAAAGGGGTGAACAAAAGCAAATATGAGTGAAGGTAATTAGTAAGTAAGCATATAGTTTTCTGCAGCAGGATTGAGAGACAAACCTCAATTTTATCTTCTTTGTCTTCACAGATGGGAACTCTCTTCCTCTTCTGTCCTCTGGTTCTCTGTCAAACACAAAAAGATCACTTTTAAGCTCTGATCAAAATTATAATGCACTACAACTCCAAAGTCAAATTTTCATTTTCATTAAACTTTGCTCTGAGTGGGTCAACACCTTCTTGATATCACAGGTTGAGTAATGTAAACAATGTAAACAGTGTCCACTGACCGTCAGCTGCTAAACTCATGATGAGAGAAGCTGAGTTGATAAATAATAATCTAGTTGCCCTCAGTTATTACAATGTACTAACAGTTATAAGCTTTACGAGCTGCAGCAAGTTCTTGATGAACAGTTTTTTTATGGATTTTGCCTCTAGGGCAACAAACCCACCCTCTGATTCATGATGCCATAGTAACCAAACAGGAAGCTTTGCAGACATTACTTAAAAAATAGCTATACGTCCTCAGCAGGTTTTTCATGTAAAATCAATGAATACATGAATAATCAATATTTTGACTAACAATTATTCTCCTAACAAAATGGCCAGAGTTGAACATCTCAAAATAGAAGCAAAACTGAGCTGATATATGACCATTCTCTATCCCTATAGAGAGATGAAATGGTTTATATCCATGCCCTGATCTGTGCCTTGTCACAGTTTTGTCACAGAGGTCTACAAAGAGTTCTCTGGACTTCACCGCTTGGTGAGTGCATGCAGTGTGAATTGTAAGACCTTATATACAGACGGACTACTTATGTAAATAACAGATTTCACGTGCGTGTAGACAGATGGACAAATTGCAAATGGCAATATTAACCACTTAAGATTAAACGCACACAAAGTGAAGGGGTCTGAATACCTTCTGAAGCCACTGTGTATATACAGTACATGCGTATGAGCACTTCATTAGGAAGATATACAGGTCGTATAACTGCTTATGGAGATTCAGGTGATCAGCCTCAGTTCATGTTCACATCAAACATCACAATGAGGACAAATGTGACTTTGACTGTGACATGATTGTTGGAGTCAGATGCTGGTTTGAGAGTTTCTCAAACTGCCGATCTCCTGGATTTTCACTCATATTCAATAACCAGAGCATTTACCCTATTCACTCAAAATCAGCAGGGAGAGGCAGAGAAACAGATGTTTATGGCTCTCTATCTCTCGTGGACTATCCCTTCCCTGTTAGGACTGAAAGTTCTGTTTACAACCACGAAAAACAAGCGGCAGCTACGAAACTGAACTAAATGACCTGTCTGTCTATCGATCTCTTCCCCTCTGTTTAACCACAGCACAGCATCTACACACCTAAATGACAGTCAGCTGGTTGGGGTGAGTGTGTGGTATGTGCGTGTGTGTTATATGCGGGGGAGCCAATGTGAAACTATGGCAGGGCAAATTAAATTTGACATTAATTCAATACTACAAATATAAAAGTTAATATATTAATGGGAAAACAGGCCAAATATCATTCTGACATTGGCAAAGACATGAGCCATCATTCATGACTCTGAAGACAGATGGACCTGGACCTGGTTTTCATTAAGGATCGCTCTGTACTTTACTCTGTTCATCTTTCCCTCAGTCCTGACCAGTCTCCCTGTCCCCCCACAGTCTGATGCAGCCTCCACCATGCTTAACCGTTGGGATGGTGTTGGGCAGGTGATGAACGGTGCCTTGTTTCTTCCAGACATGATGTTTAGAACTGAACTCAAACAGTTCGGTCTTGGTTTCATCAAACCAGAGAATCTGGTTTCTCTCAGTCTCTGAGGCCTTTAGCTGCTTTTTTACAAACTGTAACTGAGGAGAAGCTTTATATGGACTCTCTGACATAAAGCCCAGATCAGTGGAGAGCTGCAGTGATGCTTGTTCTTCTGGAAGTTTCTCCACACAGGATCTCTGTCACCTCTGTTACCAAGGCGCTTTTCCCTTTATTGCTCAGTTTTGCCAGGCGTCAAGCTCTAAGAAGAGTGCTGGATGTGCCAGACTTCTTCATGTCAGAATGATGGAGACCACAAATGTTTTTGAGCCTTGACACAGTCTTAGTGTCAGAGGATACAGAGGAACCTAGTGTCATAGCAAAGTGTCTGAATACTTGTCTGAATAACATCATTAATGGGTACCGAGTGTAGATTGATGAGGGAAGAATTCATTTAAAAGATTCTATCATCAGGCTGCAACATATCAACATGTGACAAAAGGGAAGGTGTTTGAAAGCTTTCTGTATGCACTGCTGGAGCAGGTGTTATCCAACTTGAAGTTAAAATCATAACAATAATTGACTCATACTGCAAGAGCTGTTCCATCCTTCCAGACTTCATTGTTTGATCCTCTTTTATGTCTGTATGTATGTATTGCTCAAATTTATAACATCAAACAAGACTCCCATTCTGCAAAGCTGCACTGTTTATCCTACATTATTTTATCATTTCATTTTATCATATTATCTCTTGTTTTCACTGCAGTGTCTTTAACTACAGTGCAGGATGTCAGAATCATCCAGTGAGCACAGGCATAGACACCATTGTGTCTATGCAGAGACACAATGGTACCAAACAAATGGTCCTTCCTCCTCATGGTTTCTTTTCTGATCTGCATTGGCAGCTGTGAGACCTTAGCTAGACAGGTGTGTGTCCAATCAGCTGAGTTTACCACCGGTGGACTCCAGTCAAGGTGCAAAAACATCTCAGAGAGGATCAAGAGAAATGGAGGAACCTGAGCTCAATTTCAAGAGTCACAGCAAAATATCTCAATACTTATGTCAATGTGAAATTTCATTTTTTTCTTTCTAATACCTAAAATTCTGTTTTTGTTTTCTGATTATTGGGTATATATCTATGATTGATGAGGGAAAATATTCATTTTAAAATATTTTAGCATCAGGCTGCAACATAACATGTATAAATATACTGTATAGTGTGTGCGTATATATACACACATATGCAGACATAACATATGATTTTTGGATTGAAAAACCTTTTGACATCACTGGCTCCCCACTTCTGAAACCAAACCTACACCTTTGGATAGTTGGACACATTCCACTCAATTAGTAAAAGGAAAAAGTTGATGTTCACAAGAAATGTGATTGTACAACCAAAAGCCTGTAAAGATATTGTGGTTGAGAGGGAGCCGAACTGATCGATTCAGAGCCCTCTCTGTGTTGTAACCACTAATCTCCTAATTTCAACACATGAACACAGCCAGACTCGCAGCGTTACAATCTATCCACTTACACAGCTGGTCATGTTGTGGCAGTAAATATGACTTCTGAACATGCCAGACCATCAATCACATTCTTCCTGTGCAAGCTAAACAGCACTGGATGGATGTCTACCAACACTTCCATCTACTACAGGTCTAAAGTGTCCCTTTTACTCACAAGAGCTTGAACAAAGCATGAAAGGAAATAAAAATCAAACATCTCCTTCTTGCTGCTAGCTAGCACGTGTTGGAGCTGCTAAGGAGGGTTTAAAAGGGGTGGAAAAATCGACAACATATTTAAACAGACTGTGAAAACAATTCCATCTGTCGCCTTTGGCTCGCCACCACTTGCCAGATGGAGCACTTATCATTAAGAATGCTAACTGCAAGAATGCTGCCAGTTGGCTCCTTCAGACCTTCGCCATTTCTCCTGCAAATGCAGCACCAAACAAAAGGCCTGACATTATTTAATAATTTCTGCATTAAAGTGGTGTCTGTTAAAGTAATCTATAAGACCAGAGAGAGCAGAGAGTAGTTCAGTAGCTGGCTCAGCTGAAAGGCGCTCAGCCACACTGCACAGCTAATCTCAGGCTCTGCTCAGGTGAGGAAATTAAAACTGCAGGCAGTTTATAAGTACGACGCAAAATCAATCTTTTAATTAAGTACATCAGTGCATCTTTAACAAGCATGAATCATTTCACACAGGATTAGAGAAATTAACAGAGCATAGGAAGTGGTAGTAACTAGATATATTAACTTAATTCTCATAATTTCCAAATGATTAATGGCATATGTTCTTATGGGCAGTTTTAATGTTAGCACTGTGGTGGGTTGCGGCAACAGTAAATCATGTCCCATTAGCAGGAGCATTTTATTACCACCTTCAGTTAGCCTCTTGAACCTTAAATTCCCACTTAAATTTTCCCTAATTCTTTTTAATGTTAGAAAATTGCTATATCACTGCCACAAATGAATACAGGGTTTTTAAGTGGATTTATTGCCTTCTACTTTTACAACTATCATTGATTAACAAAATTAATTATAGTTGAAATGATTAAAATTTCTTGACAATAAAAATAATCCTAAAAAAAAACCTTTCATCATCTTTAAATAACTTTTTTTCCCCATCTTAAATATCTTGAATATCATACTGAAGAACTGTGATCTGTAACTCTCAAAAACCACAATTTGCCAAACAGGTAACTGCTGTAAACGGAATAGGTGCCACCATCTTTGTAGTGAAAGTTACCTTAAACCCTCTGAACCTATTTTTTCCTTTATTTACAGGCTTATGGCTCTGTCACTACATGTATTAGTTGGGCTTGAAATGTATACTATTGAGAAATTTATAGTTTTTTTTTTTTTTTTTTTTTTTTACACATAATTTAACAGTCATAAAGCAAAAATCTGTATTGACAGGAGACAGTGTCAGTGTGTGAATAAGAACCATATAGATTTGATGATAACGAGGTAAGATCCGGTTGTATGATTTCTAAGTGGACCTTTATCAGTGACAGGGATGGACAAGGTTGACCAGACGTCCCCATTTTCCAGGGACAATCCCCGTTTTGGCTGGCCTGTCCCCGGCTGAAGCTGTCCCCAGAAATGAAATGGAAATGTTTTTAACTGTGAATTAAAAACACAATGGAAAGAATAAAAAATCATTGGACATTTTAATGATAATGAACCACTGAACTGGAAATGTCCCCGGTTTTCATTTCAGAAATCTGCTCACCTTACCATGGACACCATGGAGATATTGCTATCACTAGAAAACCAGCAATATTTGTAGTGTATGACGACAAGTTGTCAGACACAAACTGCATTAACTGGGCTCCAAGAGTTAAACAAACTGAAAAACCAACAAGCACAACTATTTGCAAAGGATCCAACAGTCAAAGCTGTAAAAGGAGCCTTTAATTGTTCATAAGATAAACAGATTATGATATGAAATATGAATCAGTGAACACTATGAAGTCCTTCTCTGTTGAAAGTGTTATTGCAAACAGCCTGAAAAAGTTTGAAAAATAATGATTGACTAATGGTGATAGTGGCAGCTTCATCTGACAGGTTTATAGCAGGTTTACAGCTCTGACAGGATTCATTTATGCCACGTTTTTTTAATAGTAAGACACAAGTCCCTGTCTGCACAACAGGTCAATGTCAAACACAACTTTTAGGTGTGTAAACATGTTCCAAACAAGACTATTTTGTTATTATCATTAAAAAGATGCATTTCTGTTTAAACTTCTTTCATTTTCAGAATGATCTACTTGTGCTTAAACAAACACCCTTCACTTAATTAGTGCATTGATTAATTCATGCATGAGGAGCATCAGGGAGGGAAATAAAACCTGCTGACAGTGAGAAATGGTTAGAATTAAAACTGATTGATGATAGAGTTCCAAAAAAGCAGGTTGTGTTTCTTTTACATCTCCCACATTGAAGAACAAATGTGTGTTAATGAACTGTCCTTGAGTGAAACTCAGTCTTGCTATCTTTAGCAGCGCTGCGTAAAACCTGACAGAACGTGCTACAGAGCGTTAATTTTACAGCTGCGACATTACGTACATGCTAAATAAAATTCAGCTCACAGGTTGATTTTAAGGGTTTTACTCCAGAGGGCTGTACCCACTACAGGCCATGAATAACAGCAACAAAACCCTCATCTTCATCAAGGTGGCAGTGGGCCATGTTAGCCCTTTTGGCCAAATGTGTCTGTGTGTATATATTAGTGTGTGTGTGTATGCATGTGTGTGCTCAGACAAATACACACTCACAAACTGCCTGACACACACACACACACACACCTACAGCGCAGCCTTGGAGGCCAGCAGGAGGTCGATTAGCCAGTCCTGATAAATTGAAACATGGCTTTAGAGAAGTGCCAGCACTTGGGTGCCCTGGTAAAAGCATTAAAAATGCAAAGCAGGGCCCTTTTAGCGCCTGCCATTGCACGCCTTGCATTTGAAGATAAATGCTGCACTGAAGTGCTGCGCCTGAGTGGCTGTGGCTCCAAAAAAAAAATAACAGGAAGCTGCTTAATCCCTGAGAGCTCCAGCAGAGTCCTCAGCACATGTCTGGACCTCGGGTTTCCAAACCTGAACAGAAAAACACATTAACCCAGACTGCCACTGTGCTCCAACATTCTGCTATGTCCCCTCTAAGACAGATAGAGCGCAGAGTTTGGGAAGTGGCTGTGACTCCTCCTTTTCTTTGTTAATTTCTCTATTTGTGACAGAGAGTGTGGACAGGAGTTGCTTCAGTGGCACTGGCTCTACTGTGAGTATTCAGTCTGAAGAGGAGAGCTCCCTCTAGTACCAGGTGAAAGGCAGTGGGTCACACATTGACAGTGGAAAAACAAAAGAGAAGTTAAAGATAACTCCACTCCCCCCTCCCTCGCCACCAAGCTGTCAGACTTCAATCTGGAGGGTTTCTTGAGGCAGCTCAGTATCGCAAGATCAGAACATGGATGGAAGCGGTAAGTAGGAACCAGTGAGGGTTGGAGAAGAGCTCTGTTCCCTCTTACAACTGACACAAAATGTTATACCACAAACTGACAAAGTCCACATGCTGTCAGTCTTTTATGGACAATGAAAAAACTCAGAGATGACTTTCAAAATCCCAAGAACACCTGCTTCTGTCACTGGTCTTAATGATCTACTCTTATAGCTTCATTAGGATTACAGAAAAGAAGAAACACTGCAGCTACACCTTCCTCTGAGACTGAGCTGAGGCCCCAAAATAAGTTTTAAAAAAGACACAATCACTGACCGCAGGGTTTTCACGTGGAGCCAATGACACTAACAGAAGCACCAACCCAGGGTTGAGACACAACAGATCCATTTTACCAGTCTGCACAGCAGCTAGTTGTGTGTGTGTGTGTGTGTGTGTGTGTGTGTGTGTGTGTATGATGAAGTTGCTCCCTGCACTTGTGTGTCTGCGTCCCCAGAAAGGCAAACTGTCTGACAGTGTGAACAGAGTCAATTGCCTGGCAGGTTTACCTGTGTTTAAAAAAAACTGTTTATAACTGCTATAATGGGAAATAATTAAGTTCTCATTTTATTTATTGTTTTCAAGTAGTTGGTGCTAATATAGGTGATAAAACATGTTCCCTGTAGGTGGTGTAAGTGTTAAGCTGCTAGTACACTCCATCAGTGCTGCCTGTCAGATGATCAAAAAGCTTGTGAGAAAGTTGGATTTTCCTGAAACCGACTATCCAACATTTGCACCAATTTCACATAGTTATTGGTCAGCTGACCAGGAATGAGCTTTTCTCTCCAGCTGACTTATTACATTATTACTGCCTTTACTTCTGCAACTCAACATTAAAACATTGTTCATGAATAAAAAAATACAAAGAGAGAACTTTGTACTAAAAAGACTGTAACTTTCCACTCATATTTCCATCAGATAAAGGAAAACTTTTCTCGATTTTTGTCATCAGTGCATCAGGAAAGGATCTTTAAATGGCTTTTATAAACAGCAGGAATGATTTCAACAGGCAAATCCTGTTTCAATGTTTACATGGACACCTATGGCAAGCTGATTTAAGATTTAATTACTATACTGGATTTGTATTTCAGACATCTGTAATTCAATTCTTCCTAGTCTAAGGCAACATTTCAGACATCCACAACATCATTCTTCCTCAGACAGATGATGTCACATTTGTCATTCATGTGTATTGGGCTTCTAGTTTCAGATATCCACAGTTTCATGTTTGAAAAACACAACAGACTTCTTACTAAGAAAAACTTTTTTTCAGATTTCAGATATCCACAATCGAATTGTTACTAATTTCAGCTATCAAAAATAAAAAACAAAGTCCGCATATCCATTATTTAATTTTGAATATCTAAAATACATTGCGACTAGTAAAAATGGATATCCGCAACTGTATTTATGGTCAGTAAAAATGCAATCTCACATACCTTCATGTAGAATTATGACTAGACACAATGCAATTGCTGATATCCACAAATAATACCTGTTGACAAGTAGGACACATGACTAGTAACAACTGGATTGTAGCTATCTGAAATGGAAGTTAATATGGATTGTGGATTTTGCATGTTTGGTTCTGGAATATCAAACATGCAACTGTGGATATCTGAGAGTGAAAGCACCATACACGTGAAAGGCAAAATGACTTCATTTGTCCTGGCAAGTATGAAGGTGTGGATATCTGAAATGTTTCTTTAGACTAGGAAGAATTAAATTATAGTTAGCTGAAATATACAGTATATTCAGTGATAAGAGTGGCTGTGTCATCCTGACACACTTGAAAAATTGTAAACATATCCTTTGACTTCTTAAGAAGTTTGGACTGGCATTTAACTGAGTCAGTGCCAAGTCCTCTTTCTCAGTCTTCTAGAGGTTTTATCTTATGGCTGTCAAATGCAGAAATCTCTTCATAAAACCAACTGAAGAAACTGCATATCATCATGAAGGCATTAGTGCTTTCAGTCTGTGGGGGCCTGATGCTTTGTTTACATGACTGAGCAGGTGGCCTTTTCTCATTTTTTATGAGCCTTTAAAACTATTTGACTTCTGTAGAGGTTTAGGAGCACAGACAACTTATCTCTAGGTAAAAAAGTGTATTTGTTTCAGTTATTTCCCACCAGGTTGATTCCTTCCTACTCTTGTCTCTTGTCTTTCATCAAATGAAATGTTGTATCACTTCAAAGTTCTATTTTTTCATTCTAGTTGAAATTGTTTTTTTTTTCAATTTGAGTGGATGCATCCTGTCTCTGTTCCACCAAGAGTGAATCCACGTGTTTTGTTTTGTGCTCAGGGAAACACACTATCACCTTGTGCAACTTTGAGATAACCTTAAGAAGAGCTTGACACTAATGAGAATTGAAGTTAATTATTTGTAATCAATACAGATCAATTAGCCAACAGTTACACTCTAATTGTGTGGAGGATGAGGTGGGCATACAAAACTTTTCATTCTTTTTAGTTGTAAAAAATTTCTACTGAACAGTGTGAATACACACCGTGCCTCTCACTTGATGTTTCTTGGGCTCTGGCGACATCTCCTGTGGGATGAATTTGATTGGTCCTTTGATCTGCCTCCTGGACCTCTTGGTGCCATCAGGTAGTGTCTCCATGGCGATATCGGCCTCATCGCTGCTGGCCTGGTCGCACTCGGAGCATTGCCTGAGGAGAAGAAAGAGAGCTCCTCTCACCAAACTGCATTGATTTTATTATCACAGGCGCAAATCCTTAGTCTGTACTGTTAAAAAAAAAAAAAAGAGACAGACTTTCACAGCTTGTTCTGATCAAGAGGGCTGAATGAAAAAAACAAACTCAATATGTTTCACTTCTTTCTGACAGAACTGTTTTTGTAAATTCTAAATGTTGTTGATTATTAGCCAGTACTATCCTTAGATAGTGTTTGTCCTTAAAAGGGCACAGAGTCATCTACTGCATTATTGGTGACCTATCTGAATTTTGGACAGAGCCAGGCAAGCTGTTTTTATGCTAAGTTTGACTAGCAACATCCTGACTCCAGCTCTGTATGTAACGCAGAGACATAAAAGTGATATCAATCATCTTCTCTCACTTGCATGCATGCATACAGGCCTATTTCCCAAAATATTAAACTATTCTATACCTCAAGGTGTTTTTTTCAACACTGTGTAAATCAATAAGCCTGATGAAGAAGTATGGAAGTCAAGGTCTGATTCTTCTATCAGTCCTCATCAGTGATTATGTATAGATAGTAGACAGTAGATAATATACAGCAGGAGCACATAATGAAAGCAATACTTGTAATGCAATCCGACACAACAGTAACCACAAACTTTATGAACCTTATAATGTCATTATTTGTTGATGCCAGAGAGATGATGATAATTTTAGCCATGCTAGCTGAATGGTTCTTGGAATGGCAATGTGAGTCCACTACTTAGGGTCCAGACTAAAATATCTTGACAAATGGATTGCCATGAAATTTGATAACTCTGATTTCAGTAGGTAGAAATAAAGCACCTTGCTCAAAACCAGCAACCAGAAGCAGTGCAACCACAAATGATAAACAGAAAATAAATATATGGCCGTTAGTAGTGACTGGCCACATAGCAACTACTCGCGGCAGCCCTAGATAGCCTATTATCAGGCAACTGTTGGATTTATCAATAAAATTTTTTTATTGATTCGTCCTTTCTGTGCAGCCTGGTAGCGAATATACTGCAGCACCAGTCCATGGCAGTTGGGGACGACTGGATTAGACTGCATTCTAAGGCTACCTTATGTCTAAGTCCTAAGGTCATGGGGCATGTTGTCCTGTATTGAATCAGTACGGGATGCAATTTGTCCCATATTTTCATTCAAGTTATGTCCTCAAAGTGCTGTGAATACTGTAATGTCAAGTAAAACCAAACCAGTTGTAGCTTACAAGTGGATTGGAGAAGTTTATCAATTGGCAATAGACTGACAAGCTCTATGTGCTGTGAAAAAATGCACAAGACAGCGGTACAGTGCTCCGGTGGTTTACCTGGTAGAACGCATGTCATTAAAGCTTAATCCAAATCGCAGTGGTGTGGGTTCGAGTCTGACCCATGGCACTTAGCTGCATGTCATCCTCTCTCCCTGCCTTTCTTCTCTAATACTAATTGTAAATCATCATTAGTCTACATTTTTTGTTACCCTTGATATTTCTGTCATTTTGGGTTATAAGCACATAAAAGAATGTGTATTGGCATTTTAAATTCTCAAAAAATCTTAATCAGTAACATTAGTAATATGTTGCCGCAAAAGGCAAAGAACAATAATAAAGCTGACTCTCTCCCAGTTGAGGAGGACGATAAGTGAAATGATATCAGCCAGGCTAGCTCAACAGGTAATGTTAGCACTGCCCTCCAGTCAGAGGGAGCATTGGCTGAAACGACCCAAACCTTGGATTTTATTCAAAAACTGGACACAGTTCAGTTCAGTCCTGAATGTAATGTGTGAGGCTGAGGACACAGTTAACTCAGATTAAAAAAAAACACTAAAGTGCTAGTTAAACAAGTGGCTCTCCTTGCACACAAACGTGACAAGCTCAAAAAACACTTTTGGAGATCCAACTTAGCCAACTGGTTAACTTTCGAAAAAAAGTGGAAAAGACAGATGCAATCACTTTCCTAGTGAAATGGCTACCTTAAGTAGTAGGCACTGCAACCTTTCCTACACTGACCGTCATCGAGAGAACACACAAGCTCCCTGGTAAGGCACAATCAAACCGTACATCCCCCACCATCCCCCAAGAGTCCTCATTATGGAGTTTTTGAACTTGCAAGATAAAGTCAGAGTAATGTGAGCAGCCACAGCCAAAGGCTGTACAGTGAGCAAGAGGTCAGGATTTCCCCAGACTTATTGGCAGAGCTACACTGGCAGAGGAGGCATTTCAACGGGGTATAACAACAACTGGGAACCCTGAACATTAGCCTTGGAATAGAGTACCTAGCAAAGCCTCATTTGACAATTGATGGACAAAAATTTGTGAGCTTGAATCCCCAGCAGATGCTGAGAAGTTTGTTGGGGGACACACCTGGAAATATGAAGACTACCGCTACTACACAATGCAAGATATTAGACAGTTTGGACTGTTAACTAGTGAACCTACATGCAAAGGGTAATATTTACACCTCTTTATTTGAAAGGCTGTCCTGTTCAGGATGACAGCTAAGGGACTTGGATATGGCAGTATTTTGTTATTTTATGTTTGTCTATTATCCTCACAATATAACTCCATACAACGGCATAAGGTGACTCCCACAACGAAGCAATAGGTGTATTTGTGGAATAGAGCTGATAATATGCTGTACAGTCTGGTCTAATTACTTCAAATAAGAAAGTAAAATTCACCTCTTGGTATGTAAGGGGGATGATTTAAATGATAAAGTTATAACAGGTTATTACTAGGATTAGCAGCTTGAGTCTTTATGACTTTTATCCAAGAGATTCATTAATTTAGAGCAACTTCTGATGGTACAAATCAGGAATGGAAGGCATCATGTTTTTCTTCTCACTCTAGAGGGGTCATGGCTTCAATCCACAAGACTGTGCCATTCCAAGTGCATAATACTCCGATAGAGCTGGTAGGTATTTGGTTGAAATCAAACCACCGACCTTCTGATTAGTGAACGACCCGCTCTACCTCCAGCAGTATACTTTGAATGAACATTTCAGCCACAAGGTGAAGAGAAAAAGGGTTAGGGATAGAGATAAACATCCTCAGTCCCTGGAATTGTTTCACCATTTGGACAAGACGATACACAGCCCTATCAGTTAACACTGGCATCAAGTCAAATTACACCTGGGAAAGGCACTGCCCTTAAATTCAGCTTCTCTCCTCTCTGTTTGTTTGTTTTGTCTCTGTACATGCACAATTGTGTAATTAGTTATGGCTCTGCACCCTCACACCTTTATGATTCAAATGGTTTAATTTTCACCCAATAAAGCAAAAGAGCTCCATGCTCATTATCAAGTGCGACAGTGTGGCTGGTTTTTTTTTTTCACCTTGCCTCACCTCAAGATGGTGTCCAGTTTTATTCTAATTTCAAATCAATTACTCCACTCAGACAGACTGTAGCATACACCCACAAACACATCCTGAAATGTAACACCAGATACACCTCCACATTTATTCAGTTTACAAGAGAAAGAGAAAAGGCTTTGTCCTTTTTCACCACAAGATCTCCTCTCTAAATAAGGAACTACAGTAGTTGAGAGTCGAGACTGTGACATTTCCACCATCTCCCCATCCACCATGTGATAATCCTGCTGCCACCAACCAGGCTCAAATGTCACCAATAATATGAATAAACAAATTCTGCTCATATGAATGAATATGAAGAATGAATATGAAAAGCAATTCCTGTTCATATTCACACAATGACATCTCTGTTGCTAAAACAGATCTCCATCTGAGCAGCAACAGTTACCCACAGAATCACTTCCTCTTTAGCGATTTTGCTTAGAAAATAAAAGTGCGAGAAAGTTATGGTTTCTTTTGCAGCAATGCTTTATTTCAAGCTATTGTGAGCTTTTATTCTAAACATTCTGAAAGGAAGTTCCAAAGGTTGTGTAGCTTGCTTGACAAACCTCTGACGGAGTGGACATATGATGTGTAATATGACAAAAATAACACAAGTTCAGTAAATCAGTCCAACCTATAATATATGACTGTGGGTGGACAAGCTTACTTTGGCAAATAATCTACTTTTCAGATGAATCATACAGATCGCATCATTAAAGTTAAGTTTCTAAATTTAGATATTTAATTTTAAATGTTCAATCACCAGACCATGTTAACTGTTTAACAGCTAGCCTGCTAGCTAACTGCAGCTGGAGACAGCAGTCCTTGTTCTGCTCTGCAGCCTCAGTGAGTTTGTTGTAGCTCCATATGAACCAGTTCACCACCTGAGCAGAACAAGAACCACCGTCACCAGCTGCAGTCCGAGAGGGTGGAGTTAAGAGACTGCCCACGGACCAGAGACCTGCTGCAGGCAGGACAACCCGAGGCAGGGGTAGACAGGGCTAGCTAGTCAGCAGCGACTGAACTTTCAAATTAAAACACTTACATATAGCACCTCATAAATAAATAACAGCACTTTACAAATGATTACTCCATATGAACTAAGCAAAAAGCAAGATTGGTTGTATCACATTGTGTAAACAGAAGACAGCGTTGTGGGTGAAGAGCAGTGGCAGGCAGACAAACATCCAAAAGAATCACAAGTTCTGGTCACGGCTTTCAGAATAAAATCAGAGCGAAAACAGAATGCAGGTGATGAACAAGATCATGGATTGTGATTCTACCCAAAACGATTGTCATATGATCTTTTTACCAGATCGCCATCCCTATCTGTGACTGTGGGCCACAGCGTTAAATATGTGAACAGTAACAAAGTAAATTCCAGTTGCATTTTATCAATCAATTTCTTTTATTAGCCTTTGATTATGTTCTGGCCTGCTATCTAGTGGATTAGAAAAAACAATTTACTTGTTTAAAAGAAACCCTGCTATAGACAATGTTGTGTAATTCCCAATTGAAGCACTAGAGATTTGCACTTTGGATTAACTGTGTTTTTAAACCTTAGTATCACCACCCTTGAAGATGAGGAGTTACTCCTGTTCCTTTTTATGTTCCTGCTGGTCTAGCACCACCCTTGTATTTCTAACTGAGGATTCTACAGAGCCTTCACAGGGTGGAAGCATGAGAAGATCATTACTGGATGTTTGTGTATGGACAAGTGAAGTTGTTTTCTTTTCTTTTCTCTTTCTTTTCATGAACAGAAAATTCAAATAGATGAGACCAACTTACCAACAGCTCCATCAGCAGAAGTAACTTGGGAGGCTTTAAAAGCCTATTTCAGAGTTCACATAATTCAATACTCTTCATTTAAGAAGAAGGAAAACTATGTTAAACTGCAGGAGCTTGAAACACAGATCAAACATACAGAGTCAAGCTTTAAAAAAAGAAAAAAAAATATGTCTCCCAAAAAGGGAGAGGTAGACTACAAGCAAAATACAATAAACACAAAGACGTAAAGCACTATTCCTATAGGGAAGATTTATCTCCTATAAGGAGATAAATGGAGCTTTATGTACAACTTCACACCTCTGAGTGAGAGGTGGACAAAAAAGACATTACTTTCTTTCTGTCAAATCTCAATTGTCCACAGTTGTCAGAGGACCCGCTCAAACATCTTGACTCACCCATTACTACTGTGACTATCCTTATCAAACAAATACCTTCAAATAAGCACCAGGGTTAGATTGCTCCACAGCCAAGTTTTACAAGGTTTACTCTGAGGAACTAGTACCATTACTCCGAGAGACTTGTAATGAAGCCCTGGAGAAGGGAAACCTTCCTCCTTCTTGATCTGAGGCCATTAATAGCTTATTCCTCCTGCAACAGGAAGATTTTATCTATAATTGTAGCTAACCATCTGGCTACTCAGGATAACACCTCTCCTATGCCTGCCATCTCTTTGCACGCCAAACAGACATTCAACATGGTGGAGTGGCAACATATGCCCTCAACACTGGAATGTTTTGGTTTAGCAAAAAGTTAATTGATTGGATTAGTTTAATATACACTCATCTCAAGGCCTCTGTGCTTACCAATGGCATCATCTCTTCTTCATTTCAACTGGAAAGAGGCACCAGAGAGGGGAATGAGACATAGGGGCATAATTACTGTATGAATTCTTCAGTTTCGGCCAAAAACGTATTTTATGAGATCACAACGACCTTGACCTTTGACCACCAAAATCTAATCTTTTGAGTCTCCCTGAAGGTGTTTATAAGACCAATATGTTTTGTGAGGTCACAATGACCTTGATCTTTGACCTTTGAGCACCAAAATCTAATAATTTCATCCTACAGTCCAGGTGAACATTTAAACCTAATTTGAAGACATTTCCTCGAAGCATTACTGAGATATTGTGTTCATGAGAACGTGACCACAGACAGTCAGGACCAACACTGATATGCAAGTGTTCCTTCTGAGGAATCTTAAACTGTTCAACCTTCTCTGAGGGAATTTTCTCTTGTCAACCTAATGAATGACTGACTCACAGTGAAAGGTCAGTGTGAGGCCTTAGATCTCTGTGCCACAGCTACTGCATTAAATCTTACAGGCACACGCTCAGGCTGCTCCTCCAGACACAGCTGTTGGTTTGCTGATACTGTTGGTGCCACGATTGATAACAGCAGACCTTGGATGGTCAGTAACAAGTGGCTGGGTGTTCTAAGAATCAGCACTTGTGCGTATATAGTCTTGTTTCCTTGTTTATGGTTAATGAACCAATAGTTTATTCACAAATCCCTCTTCTTCTAGATATTTGACCAATTATGGAGTGTAAGCTATCTATAGTAATCTCTCTGTGTATAAAGACTATTCCCAGGGGTTTCTGCTTGAGATTTGAGGTGACATGCATCATGCACAGAAGCCTGTATTGATGAATCCTCCTTTCTCCTCGTTCAAGCTTTAAGCATAAGAGATTCTGGACTCCAGCGCTCTTTCCTCACCACCGATGATAAGAATTTTCCCTAACACCTTCACTAATGGCTCCCTGCACAGCCTGCTTATGCTGTTGTTACCTCAAGCTTACAGTGGTTTTCTGGCCTGTATGATTCCAAATATACAGAACTAAGAAAACTTTACTTCATCGTCATTACTACATCGTTTTATGTGGACAGCTTTAAGGTCACAAAGTCTACAGACAGTGTTATTTCACATGTATTTCTTCACAAATCCTTAAACAAACATATTCCCCATGCACATCTCCATCTCCTCCCATTCCACTTGTTTTCCCATGTTTCTCACCAGTAGCTGTTCTTAGTCTTCTTAGGCATGCGTGTTAGTGGTGGCTCCAGGCAGCCCAGGTGGTAGTACAGTTTGCAGGTGTCACACAACACCAGCAGATGTTGGTCCTGGTTCTTCTTACAGATGCCACAGCTGCAGGAACAAATCAGGTGAAATCATGTGTGAGAACATGCTGTTTTTTGACATTATTAGTCATTATTTTGGAACTCTAGCAGGAAGGACAAAATGAAAAAAAAATATTTGTTTCAGTGCTGCATCATCATTACTTTATCATTTGATCGTCATCTCTCTATACACTGTATGTTCACCTGTAGAGGATTGCTGGCAGGCTGGATGACTTGCCTGGGGTTCCTCCCTCCTTCTTGCTAGGCTTCCTCTCTTTTGGGGCTTTCAGAACAGCTGGAGTATTTAGTTTCTACCAAAACAAAAATAGGGGAAATGTTTCATCAATATTTTCATGTAACAGGCATGAACAGCAGCTTGTCTTTCAGTGGCACTGGTAGTGTGGACAGCATGGCCAGTGGGTTATTCCAAAGTTACTAAAAGTTAAACGTTTTCATATGAATATTTTTATTTTATAGAATAGATTTCTAATGACAACTGTCATTGTACGGCCTGTAGAGTAACAACAACACTGTTTCTGGAATGACAAGTTGCTGTTGACTTTTTTAAGCGTCATTTCTCAGTGCTCTGGGTAGGTTAAAATAAAATCCCATTCATCCCCACCGTTGTAGCCTGATTGTTTGTTCACTTTGATGAGAGGAGAAACAGAAAATGCAGATACTTCCACACAGAACACAGGGGTCACTGAATGGGTTGATGAATATGAAATGATGTGAGAATCACATGCTGGTCACAGTCACCTGATCTAAACCCAATTGAAAACTTATGGGAGAGGTTGGACCAATATGTTAGACAGTGCTCTCCACCACCATCATCTAAACACCAAATCTGCTGTGGTAAATGAATTTCCCAGTTGTGGGATTAATAAAGTTAATCTAATCTAATCTAATCTAATCTAAATGAGGGAATATCTTTATGAAGAATGGATTACCCTCCAACACCCTACTAAGACACTTTATATTGGTTTTTCCTAAATGCTTTTCCTTTTAATTAGTAAATTTAACTGCAAATGGATAAATTGCAATTTTTCCCATCAACCTACACTCAATAACCCATAATGACTTGCTGTGGCTCTCCAAACTAGGGCCAGGTGCTTCCTGTTAGCTTTAACTTTCCTTTAGATGTGACTTCATTGTTTTTCTTAAAGAGCACCTATTATGGCCATTTTTAGTGTTCATCATTTCATTCTTGGTGTCGACTAAAACAGTTTTACATGCTTTAATGTTCTGAAAAGACATTTTTCTTTTCTGTACATTTTATACTGTACTCGCTTCATCCTCTGTCTGAAACACTCTGTTAGAGCTCAGGGCTCTTTAAGGCTCCGCTCCTCCCTCTGAAGGCAACTACCATGGCAATGTCACATTCCGCATGTCTTGTGTAAACAAACGGTTGTGGCGGCTTCTGTTCTGCCTTATCGCTTTGAGCAAGAGTCCGATCCTGAACCAGAAGGTGACAGACCCAATCCACCTTCACGAGCTGGACTGGAGCAGAAAAACAAGCATACCCACTGTCCTGCAGCAGGAAGGAGGGAGAAATATGAAGAGCACTGTGAATCAAGATGCTGGACAGTCTGCTTGACTTCAGATGACAGTATTCATAACTTTGAATACTTTTCTGAGAAACCCTTTTGATTTTTTATGTGTGGACACTTCCGGACTAAAGTAATATAAAGAATGGAGGAACAGACAGACGGTCAACAGGTAGAGTCTCCACGGCTTCACCTCCTGCTCGTTTACATGCCGGTAAATCTGAATTAATTAAACATTTGTGCGCATAGTTAATGAAAAATGAACTCAGCGGTTAAATTATGGATAATTAATCCAAGCTAACAAGATATAACATGTCAATACCGACAAACGTTTAAGCATTTATCTTTGCTGCTGCTTCTTACTAACGTGATCAGGTCGTGGTAACATGATTAACATCACAGAACCACAATAACAATGCAGACTGACAGGCTGTGAGTCCCCTGTTCGGCCACATTAAGTGTGAATTACATTAAGTGTGAACTACAGAAATAACCGTTGTGAAAATGAAATGTCTAACGTAGTTTCTGAAGCAGTCCTCCTTGAAGTTCAGTTTGCACTATAATGTTTGGAGCAGTGGAGAACCGTGGAAAAATGAAGTTGATTTCTCCAGGCAATTCAAAACATGTGTCTTTTCGCCATGGCTAGAAATATTTAAGAAAAGTCTTTATTATAAGTAGTTATGTGCTGGGCCTTGTGTGGGGACGTGCCAAGCTTGCAGGTGGGCAGCACCAAGAGAAGTATTGATGTCAAAAGGACCAGGAAGTAATGTCTGGAGCCCCAACAAGACGTTTCATACAAAGGAGTAAATTGTGTTTTTACCCTGACAGAGTTTCTCCCTTTGATGTAAACTTTGATCCTTATGACTCTGTAGACCATGTACATGCACAAAAACCAATATAACACACCATAAGTAAGGGAAAACTCTGGAAGAGCATAAAAGGTCCCCTTTAAAAGACCTCTCTGTGTTTGGCTACCTTAGACATGGTTTTATGCATTTGGCCTGATCCATGTCTTGCCACAGTTTTATCACAGAGGTCTACAGAGAGTTCCTTGGACTTCATGGCTTAGTTTTTGTCATGATATGCAGTGTGACACACAGGTGTGAGTAGACTGTGTAGACTGATGAAGTTAATTTCTTTGAATTTAAATTAAATCTACAACACAATAAAGCATGCAAAAAGTGAAACAGTCTGAATGCTTTCTGAAGCCAGTGTATGTCAATATAATATTTATTAATTCTTAAGTTGACTTACAAGAACCTGTGCAGTCAACTGCACTAGTTGAACTAGTGGGAAAGTAATAAAATACAAAAGTAAGTTGGGTAACTTGCGTAATGTGAACATTTAAATTTGGAGTCACATATAACTAAAGCAGGATTCTGTGAACTGCATGGCCAAATGTTTGCCTCAAATATAACTGATTTGGATGGATAGCTTGGGAGAAACAATACAGAAACGGATGCCATTGTTTTGAAAGTAAAAGGGAAGAATCAATAACTGCTCATCCAACCAGGTTTAGGAGGAGTTCATGTTGCTGTAAGAACAAACTTCATGCAGTCTTAATAAACTAATTACACCACAGTGTTGCAAAGGTCAGAGTTGGGGTTACTAAGTTGGGGTTGTCTGTATAAAGACGCAAGAAAGAGTCAAGTGACAATTATTGAATATCTGTTACCTGAGAGTTTGGACTGTCAAATAAAGCATTAGCCAAAGTAGAGCTGCAAAGTTCCCTTACAGCAGAGTAGTGAGGAGAGTTGAGAAGGGAACCTGTTGTATGTGGCAGGTAAGAAGCAGCAGGAGATAGCCAGTTTATTCTCCCTGCATCTCAGGTGCATTGCTGCCACTCAGGTTAATTAGAAAACTTATCTTGTAAGGACCAAGTCTGTCACTAAATAGACAAAGTTTTCCCTAGGGAAGCTTTAATCTGAGCATGCTTACTCTGCCTGTAGCACAGGGGAAGCGTCCCTGCAGGGAGGCCTGATAGATGGGGGGACAGGGCGACCAAAGCACAAGGGGCTGCTGAGGTTATCTCCCCCCACCTGGATCACAGTCTGCCTGCATCCAACTACGAGAAAAATTATCTCAGCTGCTGATATGGAGCAGTTTCAACATTGTTAACATGCTTTATCAGACAGATGAAGAAGTTTAAAGGTATATTTTATAAATAGTGGGTGGAAGCAGTCAGGTGCATAGACGAACTTTAAGCTTTCTGGTTTCTTACCACACTGCTGTGACCTCAGGGAAAAGGCATCGAAATGTAACAGTGCAGGAGCAAACTGGGCACTTTCTCTGGCTGAGAGCAATTTCATCATATTCAATATAGTAAAATCATGAATCACTAAGCTGTGGCACAAAATATCACTTGAAGACACTTGTGAACAAAGAAGAAGGCTCCTTCATAACTACTGGGTCCTAGAGGCTCTTCTATCTCAAGCTCTCAGATCTAATATCAAATTCTACGGTACAAAAATCTCTCCACTGCCTTCTGACGACGCATGTGGCTAGCAGCAATAATGGCAGCCATTATTAAAAAGACAAAGTATGTACGCAAACAATCTATTATCTCAGACTTTTCTTAGTCTCAGGTGTGTTTTGACCTTGATTTGTCTTGGTCTTGGCCTCAGGATTTGCCTTCTACAGTCTTTGGTCTCAATTAGTTTGACTGTTTTTGTGCCCGGAGCAACTAGCTCCTCTGTTGGCAGTCAATAAAAAAATGTGTTTTCAACTGAATGTCTTAATCATTATGTTTCAATGTAGACAGAAATGTAATCTTTTATTCTTGTAATCATGTGACATTGTTTCAAGAGGCATTTCTAAAATTAAAAAAACAGTGGCATTTGCTCAGTCTCTACCTTTATCTGAGATATGGTTTACTAACACTGAAGGAAGTCCTGTTGTTGTTGTTTTACTATTAAGAGTCTCCAACAAATATCAGCCTTTTCTTTGCAACAACTGACAGCTCAAAGATTTCCAACTAAATAGAGAAAAAACAGCCTGATAATCGACAGAACAACCATCAACCATTTTGATCAATGTTTTAGGCATTTTTCAAGGTGCAAAGCATGTGGTATTTTCAGATTTCAACATGTTAAAATTACTCTAAATTTCCTATCACTATAGGTGGAATGCCTGTGTTTGAAGATGTCATCATGGGCTCTGGAACATTATGAAAGGCATTCTTCACTGTTTTCTGATGTTCTTTTTGGATAAATTAAACTAGAATTCCCAGACGACGGAATTCCTAAGTGTGGTTAAAAAAGCGGCAATTAACACGTGTCGCCACAGGTGTCGCCAAAGATAATGAAACGGAGATCTCTCCAAGACTAGAGCAAATGCTGTACGTAGGAGGCAACCACACAAACAAATGTCCTGTCTTAAGCCTCAGTCAGTGATGGTCTTGGCCTCTTGGCTCCTCAATGCCCTCAGGGTGCCTTCAGTTCACCATCAGATGGCTGAACTCCAGTATATCTGCTTAAAGGTCTATTTCATAATTATTATTCTGTTGATCGATACTAAAGCCTATTACTGAATTGCCTATTATAATATCTCTCCCCTGGTATCTGTTTGAGCCTCAAAGTGTTTTATAGAGGCTGGTGGAAAATATCTTCTGACTTTTTTTTGTTAAGTTGCCAGGAGAGCTAAACTTCTAGAGCATCAGGAACAAAAACACTGACTGTGTACTGGAAGAGGGATGAGCGTCTTAGTTGGGGACATCAATAATTTCTGCAAGTGCACAGGCAGGATGACAACTAGAAGATGAAAATATGGCAGATAGATGGCACAAAAGCATGTGGTGCTGTGACTGATGTTGCTACTTAAAGCGTGCATGTTCATAATTAGGTGATTTATGGTGGTCATTGCAGATTCACTGCCAGTTTCCTTCTCATTCCTGTCCATTCTGCTGCCTCGCCACCATATTAACATCATTTGACCATTTATCTACATGGCTCATACTCTCAACAACTGTTCTTTTAATAAGGCTTTTTAGGGATTTAGCTGCTACATTTATACACGAAACCCTAAAGGAGTCACGACAGTCTTTAATAATTTCCCATAGAAGGTCAGAGTTTGTTGCATTCTCTACTGTCTGAGGTGAATACACAGGTGAATGTTTTATAAGTGACAAAAAAATGTTGACTAAGAATATTATGGACAATCAAACACCTGTAAATATACAATATAATATATTGTATTACATTGCATTACAACACAGCTACAAAAAAGATTTTGTTCTCATTAGTCAGGCAACCACACAGCTCTGACAGCAACCTCCTCATCATCATCATTCTACTGCTTGAGGATCAAAGTTCATTCTTGACCTTGGACACAGTAGTTTTGCAGTCAAACAGAGTCAAGAGGATTGTGCGAAGCACATTTGCAAGCAAGACATTGGCAATGTCAGATGGAATTGATAATGCCATCTTTCTGTCTACACTCTTCTCTGAGCTCACCACTGGTGATGTTGAACATGATACACCAATAATCTGTTTTACAGACCATCACTCGCTGGCTGACGCACTTAAGTCACCAAAGTCAGTCACTGAAAAAAGACTCAGTCTTGAGATAAGCAGCATCAAAGAACTCCAAAACAAAAGGGTGAGAAAGAGCGAGTTCTTTGGTACAAGACAAAAGAACAACTCGCGGACTGCCTCACCAAAAAGGGGGCTTCAGCTCTCCAGTTACTTAAGTCACTCAGTGAAGGGCAGTGGGTTTTGTATTAACAACTAAAATTATCTGTCATATGTTAGACTTGCATTGAGTTAATGTTAAGTTATATTTCTGTTCTATGTGTTTATTTACAAAGTGAGGTCATAAGGCTTTAATTCAGTACTGGGAATGCATGCCAATTTTGCATGCATATAGTTTTTCAAAGACTGAGTTTGTTAAGTTATAAACACTTTTTACAGGAAGTAGAAAATTTTATTGTGAAAAGAGATAAAGTGATGCAGTTTTTTGCATGTATGTGTTGTTGTAGATGTCCTCAAGGTAAATATTTTTTTTCAGGATTAGAAAGAAAGATTTTAGGGTCAGGTATCAACACGTTGAACATTTGTATTTAGTTAAATGTTAAATGTGAAATCAATAGCCAATTTTTACACTCAACTTTTCTGTCCTAGGGCGGTACGGTGATGCAGTGGTTAGCGCTGTCGCCTCACACCAAGAAGGTTCTGGGTTCAAAATGCAGGCATGGGGCCTTTCTCTCTGTGCCTGCGTGGGTTCTCTCCGGGTACTCTGGCTTCCTCCCACAGTCCAAAAACATGCACAACAGGTTAATTGGTGACTCTAAAGTGCCCATAGGTGTGAATGTGAGCGTGGATGGTTGTTTGTATCTGTGTGTCGGCCCTGTGACGGACTGGTGACCTGTCCTGGGGTATACCACCGCCCTCACCCAATGTCAGCTGGGATTGGCTCCAGCCCCCCTGCGACCCTATAAGGATAAGTGGTATAGATAATGGATGGATGGATTTCCCATCCTTGCTAAAATATTAAAGACACAATATACAACTGTTAATTTTAACTTATCATCATGAAGTAAATGAAGTAAATGATTGCATAATGCAATGGCAGAAGGGCATTTAAATGAAAGAGAGAGTCACGGTTGGACTGAGACAGAAATTCAGTCCTGGACTTGTCTGCTGGGACTGATTTAATGATTTTTTTTTCTTTTTTTTACAGATGCGCTGATTACAGGGCTTTGTCCAGGTAGTTTCTCTGGTCAGTCCAACTATGGATAGAGCTCAGGGATGTGAGAGGGTTCAAAACTTATGTCTACTAGATCAGTAAGTAACAAAACCTGCCAACTTATTAATACAACCAGGTTCACTATTCCTTTATCACAACACTGAGATCAGGGTTTCCAGTTCAAACTGGGAGTCTTGTTGTTTCTTGCTTTGGACAGTAGCCATGTTGCTAACACCGCGATTCATTATCCATTTAATATAAACAGGCGATGACCTTTCTAAAATGAGCAGTAGTGAAACATATTATATTCTGCTTTGAGACAGCTGCACCAACATTAATATCATCAATAGAAAACTCTAGAGGGAAAGTAGTCTACTGCCTCTTTAAATGATTACTATAAAATAAAAACACTGGGAAATAATCAAAATGGAGAAAAACAAACAAACAAACATACAAAGTACCTGTGAGTCAGTAATTTGAGACCCCTGATCCAGAAGCTAAAATACCTTTTGTAAATGGTTTGTCTGCAGATGAACTGGCTATTATTTTCTCTCTGAGGTCCACTTCCTGTTAAACGACTGGTTGGTTGTGGGAGTACACGACACTCTGACCTTAGTTCCATCATCTTTTTTAAACTGTGGAGACGGGAGATGTGACTGGATATTTTTAGATTTAGGTTTGCTCTCGAATACTATTTGAGTTGACTGTTTCAGTTGTACTACTACTACAGTATATACAGGAACGAGAAGTGGGAGACAGCTTATACCTTGACAGTGAGGTCTGACTTCATGGAAAAGGTCAATCAATTGCAAAATGAAAGGATTTCCATAAACAGGAGAGTCCTGCTCTGCTCCTCACATGGAACCCACAAAAATCATTTGTAAAGCATAAAATGTATGTTTATATTAATTCACAGGTAAAAATGAACTAAATGTGGGTGGGCAACAAAAAAGAAAACAGAATACACAATAAATTATAGGCCCATTTTTTTATTGTTTTATTTATTTTTATTTTTTATTTTTTTTTAAATCAGCCCTAATTAGCCACCATGACTTTTTCATTGTGAATGCCTCAGACACAACTTCTCACCCCTCAACTAATCATTCCAGAACTGAGAATGCAGCTGAGTGAAAGCAACAGACAATCACTTTGAATATGTGGACACATGATTACCTTATAATTGGTTATCTTTGTGTGACTTCACATCAGCGACAAGTGGGAGCTGACTGAGCGAGTGTTGTGACAGTACATCACATAACTTCAGACCGGCCATCATACAAGCCCTACTTCAATGCAATCTGGTGAGTATTAAAGTCAGTGACTGTGTAGCCTCTGTGTTTAACGTTACAGGTAGGGCTCAAGGAACTAGTATGAATGGGTCAGGTCAGTTCAGACTTGATTTAGAGATATTTGCAAGTAAGTTTGGTTCTGGTACCAAGCAGATTTGCAAAAGTTGACCGATGTAGGACTCTGCAGCAGGGTTATTACAGGCCATGTCGCTTGCTACTTGCAATTTGGAAAGTTCTCCATCACACATCATTGCTAAAGAAGCTAAAAAAGGAAAACTACAACTTTCACAACAAGTAATCTGTGCATGAAGAGCATAGTGGTTGGAGGTAATAGGAGAAGGTGTGAAGTGGCAGAGATTGTGGTCTTACCTGGCCCAGGATGCCCCCCAGCAGAGTCCACATGGCCTGGCCTTCACTCCGCAGCTCCCCATTCACATTCAACAGCTCCTCCAGAGACTCACAGAGCTGCAGTCAGAGAGAAGAGACAAATCATAGCAAGGACAAGACTGTTTCAACCCATTAGTAGACAAGTACACACACACAATCAAATATTCAAAAAGTGGAATTTATCTACCTTACAAGTAGATTTCCTTCTTTCAAAACCAGAGAAGAAGAAAGAAACCATTCTTCTCACAGAAGAAAAGTTGAATTCACATCTGAGTTACGTATTTGCTTTCTTTGCAGAGTGAGTTGAATAATATATATCATTCTCATGTCTGTGTGTTACAGAGCCCAGTCTTGACCTGGTTAGCCTAGCTAAGCATAAAGACGGGGTTCTGTTCAAAGTTGATAATGCAGGTTACACCTCTAAAGCTCGTTAATTAACATGTTGTCTATCACTTCCTTAATCCACACACAGACAGAGAATGTGGCAATAATATGTGGTTTAAGGAAGGGTTCTGTGCCAGAACTATTTCTTGGCAGCTGGCTGCAGTGACTGTGTGTCTCTACAGTGAAGTTATCAGGTTTTTACATTTCTGGCTGTGTTCAGATCAAACGAATGATAGTGACATATTAAATATTGATCTTCAGAAGTGTGTGTAGGTGAGGGTTTGAACTCTGGGCCAGGCTGTTTCCCATTACTTCTAGTCTTTTATGCTAAGTGCTAAACACAAAGACACAGTCTTCTTCTTGGAAAGAAAGCAAATTAAACATTTTCCAGAACAATGAAGATTCCTTCATCAACCTACAGTCGGTCTTAGGTTTTGTAGGAAATTGCTGAAATAGTGTTTGTTGAAGATAGTTACCATCAGAAATATTAAATAAATGAATTAAACGTTTTTTTTTAAATTGACTATTGCTGTCTAGACAAATCAAGTAAATATAGTGTTGAGCAAGTGTGTGTCTGAGGGCTGTATTCTTTTTTTTCATTTAAATTATTATACATTATTAATTATTATATTATTAATGTAAATATGCCTTTAAATGAGGTTTTTCTCAATTCTGGAACAGAACTTTGAAACTGTGCTTTCACTTCACCTTTCTATAGCTCACTTACGTTTTCTTGAGTTGCCAAACAGTAGTGGAGAAATAGAGACCCCTCTCGTTTTTTGTAAGACTTTGATTTAATTAGCTCACGGTCAAAGGATATAAAAGTAGTGGGAAGGGTCAAATTTAGAGTATAAACTCTGACCCTTGGTGGCTATAAAAAAAAAGCCTAATAAATGTTATAATATACACAGTTATAATGGATGAGGTGAACCTCTGAACCAGTTTTGCAGTCAGTGTAAGTTTAATGTTAACACTTCCTATGATGTGCAGGAGTTGAGCCTTGTGTCATGAGTGAACCTTGCACTGGGCTCTACTACTATATATCAGTCATAGCTAGACTTGTAATGACATTTTCACCAAGGCCAAAGTCATGTACGGTAACAGCAACTTGAGCAGTGCAATTAGCAACACACACTCCATTAATAACTCTTAACACGCACGGCAGAAGACTGAACGCAACATTAACTCTTGTGACTTTTACTCTGCCGTTGTATTCCCTTACTCATGTTGACAGATGGAGCAGCAGCCTCTACACAGAGGTCACTTTTGAGGAGAGATGAGAGGTACTGGCTCAGGATTCAGGTTTTAGTGAAGGTGTTTTACAAGCTAAGCTCAACACTGCCCATAAAAGCTGACATAATAACCACCTGATACCAATTAATAATGGATTCTAGGAGAATGAGAATGGATGACCAGTTAATTCATTGACAAAATGACAATATCACCAAATTAGAAATGCAACACTCGATCAGCTGGCGTTTGGAAAAGGCTGGTTTTCAGCATGTTAGACTATGATCAGTGACTGGCCGTCTTAGATTTCCAGTTTGGTAAAATTTACACTCATGCTCCACACGATGGTTCACTTTACACAAATAACAGCATACGACAAGCTACACACGAACACAACATGCGGTCATATTCCAAAAAGGTTCAGCTTGTCTCCATAAAACAACATAAATAACAACATGCTGTCAGCGTGAAGAAGACACAAAGCTTGCAATGTGTAATGCCTGTAAGGCCAAAGTAAGCCGAGAACATGCGGAATAACTTAATCAGAACTTAAACAACATCAGCCTATTGAACATGTCCAATTTCAAGAAGCCAAAGACAAAGCAACTAAAACTAGTCCCACACCACTGACCTCACCTGTGCTTGATGGCTGGCAATCAATAATAATAATCATCCTTCATCGACGAGCAGTCCAAAAAATTGAGACTTGTAACCAGAAAGCAGTCACATGATCTAAATTTACCGCCGTTGAGAGCGAGAGAGAGAGTTCTTCACCTAGTCAATGTTTTATTTTGAACATACAATTAATTGTCTGTTAAAAAAAAGTTACAAAATGTTTGTATAGCTGTCAATTGTAGAAAGAAAATCAGAATCAGTCAAAATCTGTACTGGCAGCTTAGACTTTAAAAAAAAAAAAAAAAAAAAATTGGAATTGGCCAAGAAAATTCCATTCGGTGCATCTCTAGAACAAATGCTACTTGAAATTCACAATTGATTTTGTATTTCGGAGAAAAAGATTGTCACAATAAATTCTTTGCCTTAATCTTTCAACTGAACACATATAGCAGTATTGTTAATGCTGCAAAGTGAAACACAAGTGCTAATTTCAAACCAAAGCTGACATTTTCCTGTCCAGCGCCCACGTTGTTTAAATAGCAAATACACATGCGATCATCTGAGCGCTCATGGGCGTGTTGGCTTTAAAATGAGGTGTGGTCAGGCGCATTGCTGGCACATTGCTATTTTAAAGCAGCCGAAAGTGATTGACCAACAAAAACCTGGTCTTGGGGCGTCGTGTGGTGTAGTGGTCTAAGCAGGCAGCCATGTGTAGAGGCTACAGTCCTCGCTGCAGTTGGCCCCGGTTCGAGTCCCGCATCGGACGGCCTTTGCTGCATGTCATTCCCCCTCTCTCTGTCTTTTTACTGTACTATCAAATAAAGGCATAAAAAGCCCCCAAAACAAACAAACAAAAAAAAAAAACCTGGTCTTAGTAGCACAGTATTTCACTGTTGATTAAGGTATATTATCAAGAGAGTAATATGCACCTATATGAGTGCATGAAGCAGAGTGAGCTGAAAATGTGCTTCAAATGTTTGTCAGGTTAATATTACAGCATAGCCTCAGAAGATTGAAGGATTGTGACATATTGTCCACAACAATTTCATAATGAACCAAAGATTTGTTTACACTTCACATAATGTAACATAAAATATTTCTATCATTGTGAATTGTCTCGTTATTTCTTTGTAGAGCTGTGTCATTCAGCTCAGTCACAATATATAATCAACTGACCACAAATGGTGGCACTGTGATTGGTTTATTGTAATAGAATACTCCCATGAATAATTAACAGACTAAGTATGACCATTTTGAACCATGAGCCTAGAGCAGTGACAGTTTATCCGCCATTAAATTAGTGCAAGTGACATGGGCACACCATAAATGCACTTGTGCCACACGCTCCGGACTGTTAAAATAGGGCCTGCCTTGCTAGCACCGCTGTGCTGCACTTAGGCATCGTGGTGCTTTGACTAAATGCTAACATCAGCATACTAACATGGTCATTGTGATAATATAAACAAGCCAATGTTTAGCAGGTAATGATTACCATAGTCTCAACTTTAGTTTAGCATCGTAGCAAACTAATATTTGCTCAGTAGCAATGAACACAGAGTACATCTGAGGCTGGAAATGTCAATAGTTTTGAAGGTATCTGGTCATAAACCCAGATATGGGACAAAGGACATATTCTCTGATGATGGTAGATTAAAAATGACAAAATAACCAGTTACAATTAATCCCAATGGGGATATGGATATCTGTATCATATTTAATGGCATCCATCAGGGCAATTCACTCTGAACAATTATCGTGGCCGTATAAGAAAAGTCAAAAGATAAACACCTTCATGTTCCCCTCTGAATGAACTGGAAAAACTGGTGATCTGCTGACTTTTCATCTAGTGGCATCATTAGGTCAAAATTTCAATGTGTCCAGTGCTTTGCTTTGGAACCAAATACATGTGAAACTAATGACAATCCCATCAGCTTCAGCTGTACTTTGTGTTTAGTGCTAATTAGCAAATGGTTAGCCTGCTAAAATGCCACACTAAGATGGTGAACATGATGAAAATTTTACATTTTAGACATCAGTATGTCAGCTTTGCAATAGTGAGCATGTTAGCATAATGATTTTAGCATTTAGCTCAAAGCAAAATTAACACCTTTAAAAATATAAACGAGAAAAATTCCTGGAGAATTTTCGAATTTGCCTGCTGCTTGGTGTGTGTACTTCAGTCCTCACATTTCAATCTGTCGAAGGACGTTACTTTCAGTTTCATTCATGTGGCAGAGTCTTATCCTGACAATGACCTCAGTCACTGCAAGTATCCCTCAAAAGGCATTTTGAAGCTACCACAACTGGCCAAAATAACCTTACACTGATGGTTTCAAACCCAAATTTGTCTCCACAACCATAGCAAGACATGTATGCACACATGTACATGCCCTAACATATATTGCAATAAAGGTATACCACTATATCCCCATAAAGACGATAGCTTCTAAGATTGAACTTTTATTACCTACCTTACCTCTTACCTTTTTGAGACTCTTATGTTGAAAGTGTCTGTGCTTCTGTGTTTGGCAGTATAAATTGCATAAGGTTTTGTTCAACAGAAACAATAACTCCCTCTTACCATGTTGAGACTTTTATTTTGAAGGTTAATCCAAATCATGAAAATGGTGTTTGTGTGTTTCTGTCAATATACAGTATATATACAGTACTGTGCAAAAGTTTTAGGCAGGTTTGAAAAAATGCTGTAAACTAAGAATGCTTTCAAAAATATAAATAATAATTGTTTATTTTTATCAATTTACAAAATGCAAAGTGAGCGAACAAAAGAAAAATCTAAATCAAATCAATATTTGGTGTTACTACCCTTTGACTTCAAACCAGCATCATTTTTTTTGGGTACACTTGCACAAAGTCAGGGATTTTGTAGGATTGTAGTCATATGTATGATCAACCAATTATACCAAACAGGTGCTAATGATCATCAATTTCACATGTAGGTTGAAACACAGTCATTAACTGAAACAGAAACAGCTGTGTAGGAGGCTTAAAATTGGGTGAGGAACAGCCAAACTCTGCTACCAAGGTGAGGTTGTGGAAGACAGTTTCATGTCACAGGTCATACACCATGGCAAGACTGAGCACAGCAACAACATACAGCAACATACTGCATCAGCAAGGTCTCTTCCAGACAAAGAATTCAAAGCAGACTGAGGTTCCAAGATGTGCTGTTCAAGCTCTTTTGAAGAAGCACAAAGAAACGGGCAACGTTGAGGATCATCGACGCAGTGGTCGGCCAAGGAAACTTAGTGCAGCAGAGGAAAAACACATCAAGCTCATTTCCCTTCGAAATCAGAAGATGTCCAGCAGTGCCATCAGCTCAGAACTGGCAGAAACCAGTGGGACCCAGGTACTTCTACTGTCCGGAGAAGTCTGGCCAGAAGTGGTCTTCATGGAAGAGTTGCAGCCAAAAAGCCATACCTCCAACATGGAAACAAGGCCAAGCGACTCAATTATGCATGAAAACATAGGAACTGGGGTGCAGAAAAATGGCAGCAGGTGCTCTAGACTGATGAGTCAAAATTTGAAATATTTGGCTGTAGCAGAAGGCAGTTTGTTCGCCGAAGGGCTGGAGAGCGGTACAATAATGAGTGTCTGCAGGCAACAGTGAAGCATGGTGGAGGTTCCTTGCAAGTTTGGGGCTGGATTTCTGCAAGTGGAGTTGGAGATTTGGTCAGGATTAATAGTGTCCTCAATGCTGAGAAATACTGGCAGATACTTATCCATCATGCAATACCATCATCATTTATTCTGCAGCAGGACAACGACCCCAAACATACAGCCAATGTCATTAAGAACTATCTTCAGCGTAAAGATGAACAAAAAGTCCTGGAAGTGATGGTATGGCCCCCACAGAGCCCTGATCTCAACATCATCGAGTCTGTCTGTCTTACATGAAGAGACAGAAGGATTTGAGGAAGCCTACATCCACAGAAGATCTCTTGTTAGTTCTCCAAGATGTTTGGAACAACCTACCAGCAGAGTTCCTTCAAAAACTGTGTGCAAGTGTACCTAGAAGAATTGATGCTGTTTTGAAGGCAAAGGGTGGTCACACCAAATATTGATTTCATTCACTGCATTTTGTTAATTGATGAAAATAAACTAACACTTCAATTTTTGAAAGCATTCTTACTTTACAGCATTTTTTCACACCTGCCTAGAGAGAGAGAGAGAGAGAGAGAGAGAGAGGGGTCAGCGAACCTCTCAAACTCCTGCCATTTAATGAAAAACGGTACAGATATCAGCAAAATTATCACACGGTCAGCGGTCTCCTGAACAACTCTATGTGGTTTTGGTGTTTCTAGAGCCAAAAATGTGGAAATAGGAGCTAGAGTTACGAAGGAGGGTCAATTCTCCACATTTCAACACATTTAGTGTTGGAGCAGTCTGCACTGGAATTTGACAGAAATGTCAGTAAAGTGGTTGATACACGCCACAGATATCAGAGGAGTCTTTAATCAGGTAATTTGGCCCAGATGCGTGCCCCCTCCCTGCACTCACTGGATGCCATAGTGATAATGCTGTCTGTCTGTCTGGCTGCCTTCCTTTCTTTATCTCTGAAAAAGGTAGCACCTGGAAAACACTGGTTAAAGGTAATCCACCAATCACAAAGAGCTCTAAAGGTAATTCACCAATTAGAATATATGTAATGTGGAGTCTGTTAGAACAGAAACTGAAATTAACAGCCCAATGTTTCCTGAATGAAACTGTGTCTATCTGCCTGTCTGAAGGATTTGAACATCGTCTCCATTCACTTACATTGTAAAAAATATGCAGGAGTAGTTAACAACTGAAGGAAAGTAAAAGTAGGATCTCGAGTATAACACCAATGGAACGGTCATCTCCCTCTATAAGTACAAACTTGTAAACAGCTTCCTGTCTGTGTGTGTGTCTGTGTGCCTTGACATTGCCAACAGATCCTAAAAGCAGTGATTGAACTAACTACGTCAATGGTATGAACGGGAGGCGAACTCGAGTCTACTGAATAAAACACCGTCGTCTATCCCTCACACCCAACAAAACTCCTGACATCAACATTCGTCATAGTTCCTTACGTAATTAGCATGTGGTGTGTTTCATTGAGCTTCATTATTTCAGAGTTTATCCGGGCTCTCTCTCTGTCTCTCTCTCTCTTTTACTGTAGCAAACGTTTTATATACACCCTATGGTCACAACTAGAATGGACTGCCTAGAGGGACATCATAATCGTCAGGGCACAAAGGATTCTGGTCCTTGTAGCAGACTATTTTATGCTTTTATGCAATACAGAAAATGTGACCCATTTTTACTGATTCCTATGACCATATAGCAACAAAGTTAATTTACTCTAGTACTGTATACTGAAGTACAATTATTTTGTGGTACTCTTACTTCACTTCAGTATTTCCATATCGTGCTACTTTATATTTCCCACTCCACTAGAATTCAGAGACCTATTGTTACAGATTGCGTTGTCTTAATTCATTATTGTAGAGCTCCTGACTGCAACCTTTAAAAAAAGTTGCATTTGTGGTGTTTTTCAGTCACACGCCATGCACACATAGACAAAAAGACATATACAGACATCGCTAATAGATCTTAAAAAAGTGATTGAACTAACTTTAGTCAATAGTATGAATGGGAAACAAATTCAAGTCTACAGAACAGCAGACTGACATTTAACACACACACTCAACACAAATCCTCTCATTCACTCACTCATGTTCCTTATGTAATATGCATGTGTGTGTTTCATTCGGCTTCATTATTTCAGAGTTTATCTAGGCTCTCTCTCTCTCTTTTACCGCAGCAAACGTTTCGTAAAACCTCTATGGTTATCAAACTGGAGTGGACTGCCTAGAGGAACATCGCAATCGTCAGGGCTCAGAATGAGCTCCAAAGGTATTCAACCAATCACAATGAGCTCCAAAAGTAATCCACCAATTAGAATATATGTTATGTGGAGTCAGCTAGATTTCAAACTCAAATCAACAGCCAAATGTTTCCTGAATGAAACTGTCTATCAACCTGTCTGTCTGTCTACCTTTCTGTGTCCGTTTGTGTGTGTGTCTCCGGTTTGTGTGTGTGCATGTGTAAGAGAGAGAGTCTGGCTGTTGAAGACACAGAGCTCATACAAATATATGGGAGACAGGGGTCAGCAAACCTCTCAAACTCCTGCCATTTAATACAAAATGGTAAATAACATCTGCAAAATTATCACATGGTCAGCACCTCAAGACTCTCCTAAACACCTCTATGTGGTTTTGGTGTTTCTAGAGCCAAAAATGTGGAAATAGGAGCGAGTTGCGAAGAAGGGTCAGTTAGGGTTTTCTCCTGAAATCAACTCCTGAATTTGTATTGCAGTCTATGGGAGAGTTTGAGGAGTGCTCGCATCACTTGGAGGGTCACGTTTCAAATTCTATTAGTTTCTGTACCGAGGTAGAAACTTTTTATGAAACAGGGCAAATGTGTCTACTAATGAGGAAGAAATTATTTGTGAAGACTGAAATATGTGGCTGGAAGGACGAGTTACACGAGTTAGACAAATTTTAGAGCTTTTCCCACTAAGAATGATGTCATCCACTCTAGCCCTGAAAATTCCATGCAATACACACCCATTATAAACTCAGAAATTATCTGAAAATAGCATGAAACTAAAACTGTGATCATTCGAAAACTGTTGAAGATATCAAAAAGTTGAATACAAGTTTAATAGCTGAAAGTCTTCTCTTCATTTTAAACGCTGAATGAAGTCTGTAGCTGAAAATATGCTGAAGTAGTTAATGTTTAAAGAGGCTGAAGATTTCAAGGATTTGAACATGGTCTCCATTCATTTGAATAACAAAAAAAAAATTATAAAAAGCTAAACATTTCAAAAATTATACATAATATAAAAAATCTGAATACATCCAATAATGTACAGAAAAAGCTGAAGGTTTTGATAGTTGAACGGTTTCTGTAGAACAAAGATTGAAGAAGTAGTGAGAGACCGTAAAAAGAAGTATAAGAATAATAATGAAAATGCAATGAATGCTGAGAGTTGAATGAGATTGCTAAAGCAATGCTGAAGTAGCTAAAGCATTGCAGAAGTAGCTGAAACAACTGCTGAAGAAGCTGAAGCAACTGCTGAAGCAATGCTGAAGTAGCTGAAGTAATAGCTGAAGTAGCTGAAGATTAAAAGCAGAACTTGAAAGCTGGAGGTTGAACGTCCTGAAATGGTTGAAAAAGGCCTGAATAGTTGATGTAACGTGTAACAAACAGCATTGTTGCAACTGCAACTGTTGTCATTTTGTCTCCCTCTATGAGTACTAACTTGTAAACAGTTTTCTGTGTGTGTGTGTGTGTGTGTGTGTGTTTGTATACATGTGTCTGTGTCTCTGGTTCGTGTGTGTGAATGTGTGTGTGTGTCTGTATCTGTTTGCTTGCATGAGTCTGTGTGTGTCTGTTTTTGTGTACCTTTCTATCTATCTGTGTGCCTCTCTCCTCTCTGTCTGTATTTATGTGTGTTTCTGTGTCAGTTAGAATGACAAACTGAAATTAACTGCCGGATGCTTCATGATTACAACTGGATTGAAACATTTTTCCAGTGAAAACAGTTGAGATGTGTGTAAATAATTGCAGAAATGTCAGTAAAGTGACAATGCTGTCCATCTGTCTGGCTGCCTACCTTTCTTTATACCTGAAAAAGGTAGCACCTGGGAAACATTGGGTAGTAAGGCAATTCACCAATCATAATGAGCTCCAAAGGTAATCCACCAATTGGAATATACTGTATGTAATCTATCTGCCTCTCTGTCTGTGTACCTGTCAACCTGTCTATGTGTCCGTTTTTTGTGTTTGTGTGTCTCGGGTTCATGTGTGTGCGTGTGTGTGTGTGTGTGTGTGTGTCTATCTATCTGTCTGTGTACCTCTCTGCTTGTCTGTATTTATGTGTGTTTCTGTATGGAACACAATAAAGATGAATAACAATAGTGTGAATGCTGCAGCAATAATAACTAAAAAATGCATTTCCTGTTGAAAATGCGTGTGAATGCTGAGAGCTGAATGAGATTGATGAAGCAATACTGAAGTAACTCAAGCAATTGCTGAAGATTAAAAGCAGAACTTGTAAGCTAGAGGTTGAATGGGATGATATGGTTGAAAAACACCTGAATTGCTGATGAAGGCAGCTCACATTTATGTGCTGTGCTTTGAAAATTAGATGCCAAAATTATGAACTGGAGGAGCAGAAAACCATTAGCTGCAAAAGTTGAAAATTGAAACATGCTGTTGAAAGTCAAATTATAAAATGCCAAAGGTGGAAGTAGTAATAAAATGCCATAAAAATGAAGAAGTAATCATTTGTATTAGTAAATGATAGATGGACTGCATCCTAAACAGTAGAAATTTTAATTTATTATATCAATAAGCTGAATAATCACTTAATAGCTGAAAGTCTTGAGAACAGTTTAAAGTTTGAGTGAAGTCTGTAAGTCTTTCAAAGACATTAATGTTTTTAAGGAGTTGAACATCGTTAGTATCAAAAAGTTGAAGGAAAGGATACAACTCCTGAAGAAGCTGAACATTTTGATAGTTGAGCGGTTTATATAGCACATAGAATGCAGGAGTAGTTAACAACCGAAGGAAAGTAAAAGGAGGATCTGGAGTATAGCACCAGTGGAGCAGGTTAAATTCAATATGTCTGCTGCTGTATCACCTGTTGGTCTGTCCAGTCTGAACTGGTATCTCCCCCTATTACTACTAATTTGTAAACAGCTTTCTGTCTGTGTGTGTTTCTGTGTGTGTGTGTGTGTGTGTGTGTGTGTGTGTGTCAGGGCTCAGAATGAGCTCCAAAAGTAATCAACTAATAAGAATATATGTAATGTGGAGTCAGTTAGATTTCAAACTGAAATTAACAGCCAAATGTTTCGTGAGTGAAACTATGTCTGTCTACCTGTCTACCTTTCAATATGTCCATTTGTGTGTAATTTGAAAGGCAAAATAATTTCAGGAAAAGATTAATATTTTGAAAATTATTAATAGTACAATAAAGTTGTATACATCTGATAATCTACAGAACAAGCTGAATGTTTTGATAGTTGAATGGTTTCTGTACGAGAAAATATGAAGGAGTAGTTGGAAACCGCGGAAAGGTGGAATAAGTAGCATTCACACTAAATATAAAGATTTGAAGAACAACAGTGTGAATGCCTCAGCATTCTAATAACTAATAATAATATAACTAATAATAAAATAATATAATAAAATATAACTAATAATAATACATGCCTTCAATGCTATTGCATTGCAGGCACATAATAATTTAAATATTATAGTCTGAACCTTAAATAAGCAGTACAACACTTTTGTTTTGAAAGACACTGGTGGCTGTAGTCTACTTTCTCACAGCTACACCAGGTGATGATTATTTGTTCATATGTTTAATTATGTGTGGTTGAATGACTTCCTAGTCATAATCTTATTTATCATAATATTAACACTGTAAAAGTAACACTGTTCATTTAAACTTTCAAATAAGCAAGAACCTGTCTAATATATCTTAAAGCACATTGCACATTTCACACACCAGCCCATCCCCAGAGAAAACCCAGATTCCTGCAGGTTTGGATTGTGCTACTCACCTTGTTGTACTCCACATGCAGTTTTTCTTGCTCATTCTCCAGCTTGTCTTTTAAGCTCTTCTGTTCAGAGATGTTGTCCTGGATCTGGATCATTCGCATGTTCCGCTCTGAATATCAATGGGACAAAAATCAATGGTACGATCACAATCTCTATACAGGAAAAAGCCCATGAGAGAGTGTACTGATGACAGATAGGCCCTCTGCTGCAGGCTAACGTTGTATGCTCTCAAGGTTACTACCATGGCCTCTCCTCCACATCTGGCACCATCATCATTTTTGGGGAGAAGAATTCACACACATTCACAATAACTTAGCCACCCTGTACAACAGTTAATGCCACACAGTATATCTTCAATAAAATTGCATGATACCAGGCATAATTTCTGTGCTTTGGATCTAATAAATAGAGAGAAAGAAACTAACTGTATATTATAGAAACATTTTTTATTGATGCTTTGAATGCATCAGTAAAATAAGTGCATGGCACAGAAGACAGCCGTATGAGTGGCTCTCAGCAAATGTACATATATGCATCACATTTTCAGCTCAGACCTGTTTCTCTGAAGGAGAATAGAGGAAGATGGAAAGGGGGAAAAACATACATCTCATTAAATAATTTCCTATGAAATTAACGGATGTACCTTTTATTTCAGGCAGGGTGGGGTGCCTCGACAACATTGCAAGAAACCAGTGTGTTTTTCATTCACCTCCTATACCCACTAGAAGCATGAATTCATAGTGTCAGAAAAGTAGAAAACTATAACTAACACATAACCACTCCTGTATCATGCACATAACAGAGTGACCATCAGTAGAGAGACTCTGAAGAGTTATTTGGTTGCTAATGGATTATTCACGTGAGGATAAAGTATAACTTGTGCTTTAACAATGGAAGAGGAATTGTATAGTGGCTAACATGCTGTGACTTGACTTGTTTTCGGTCTGTTGAAAGGAGTATTCCACTGATTAGTATTGCACTCATGTAAAACTGTTGGACTCATGATGGACAGGTGTGTTCATACACCTGTAGTTTAGTTAATTTGATCTGGGCCAAGGGAAAAATCTTTCTGAATGCATTATAAATGCTGCATTAAATTACTTAAATAATGCTTGGATTTTAAAAAAGTTGTAATAACTGTTTTGTAACAAATTTTATTCTGAATGCCAATTTCAATGCCAATATTTTTCTCTACAAATGCTCTGTAGGTTTCTGCTCTTAATGCTTTCTTGTTTATTTATAGACATCTAAAGCATCAATTATGATTCTCACTCACTGCAAGCAAAGGTTTCAAAAGAGGAAAAGTGTTTTTTCTTGTTTCAGAGGCAGCTCTACCCACGTTACACAGGAATAAGAGGTAAAACAAGATTGGCAAGAAAATGAGAGGAAAATAAACAACAACTGCAGTCACTGGAGCTGTGGGAATAGGTTCCTCACCCAGGTAGTAATTGACAAAGTCTGCTGTGAGGGCCGGCTGCTTGTGCTTCCTGCGTCCGTCCATGCTGGCGTTGGCGTCAGATGTGTCCACGGGGAAAATGTCGGTGCTGATGCCCATCAGCTCCGCCTTCCTCATCAGCTTCCTGATGGCTGAGGCACTGGAAGTCAGAGGTCGTGGCAGCTTTTCCCGGGGCACCCAAGCCTGAGGCCGGGTGTTCCTGGACAACTCTGCTTTTGCCCTGTACTGCTGTAGGCGGGTCGTGATACGGGCCTGCAGGAGGGACACAGACACACACACACACACAAATGTTCATAGACATACTCCCACATTTTAAACCATCAGTGTTGCCACAGTGTTGCCACAAATCTGGAAATACATTACTGTCTAAAATTGTGTTTTAAAAGTATGCGTCCTGACCAAAATTGGTTGTGATACATTTTTACTTTTTGGGGGGAGAGTTCAAAATGTTCAACATGCTCTCAGTCATACCTACGCATATTGCTTAATACAGTATTTTGTGTTGCTGGAACAGTTTCCACACCTGTCAGTCTCAATTGTGACATTTCCTCAAGATTATTCTTGCCCATGGTGAGTGACGTAAGTGTACTGTCACTCACATTTTATGGACTCATAGTCATATTCAGGCTGTCCACAGACAAGTGTCATCTTGAAGGCTGAATTCATGTCAACAAAATACCTCTCATATGGTTTTGGTAGAAACAATGAAAACTACTGCAGAATGTGGAGAGTCGTATGTAATTAAGTCTAGAGTGCGGACCACATTGTGTCACTCATGACAATATGTAGTGACTGAGGTTTGAACATGCCCACATACTTGTTAATGTGTGCAAGTGAACAGCGTGACGTGGTGGTAATCTGCTTGTGCGTATGTGTATCTGCCCCTTAGCACTCTATGTGTGTATGTGCGCGTCCACTCCAATCACAAAAAGCATACTGTCATTACCATGAAAACAAGTTGTCACCATTAGTCTGGTGTGTAATGCTAGCAGCAAGATGCTGTTCTCCAAGCTCTCAAAGCAAAAAACAGAAAATGAGAACAGGAAATTCAAACATGCAGAGATAAGCAGGAAACCATTTCCAAGTCTATCACTAACCTACAGTGTGTGCTCACACTAGGGGTCATACAGAAGTCACGGTTAGGTACGTGCTTCGGTTTTGGGGTCACGGTTCAGTATGAATTCGGTGCAACGGGAAAAAAAAACAACAACTCCCAAATGCATAATTCTAGGTTTCTTCTCATTTATTTTGAACAGACAGTATGGTAGTAAGCTACGGTTTGTTCCACCTAGTGTCGTTTAGAACTACCTGAGGTAGTTGGCACAGCCTATAGTATATTAAACAGTGATCAAAACATACTCACATAAGTCATATTTTTATGTAGTGCTGATAAAAAACAAAAGGCAACAGGTCACAATCAGCTACAAAACTGAAAAGCATCTGTTGTTATAAAAGTAAAAAATTTATACGTAGAGTAATAAAAAATACAACTTGTGCAAGTTGTATTTTAAATATACACACACACACACACACACACACACACACACACATATAAAACACACACACATATAAAACTCATGCTCAATCACCGCTCAGGCATGCCTATAAATGGCACTGACCATGGAGTGGCTTATGTGCACACGGGATGGGACATTGTAACAACGCTTGAGAACTTTCAATTTAATATACTACTGCATATGGTTTAAATATATATGCCATAGCTTCGGTAATGCCTTTGGCCCTGTCTGCTTTCAAATCTGGAGGCTTCTTAAAACAGTACGGATAAGTTGTTGGACTCCTGTTTTCTTTTGCCTAGCTCCAGTGATTGGCACATCTGGGTGATGCCGTCTAATATGCATTAGCATGTTTGACGTGTTTCCACTGACATTAAGCATAGCTGTGGAACAACACCAACACACTGTGCTCGTCCAATCCACCACTCGCACGCCATCACTGTTATAGTCCACAGGGAACCCGAAAGTTTTCCCACATGGCTCATTGAACAGAAGCAGGTGGGTCTTCTAGTTCTTCTGTGTCATCTGAACTGGATGGACTTTATTTATCACCTAAGGGAAATTCATGTCAATAGACATAGTTACTCTTCTTCTTCTGTTTTGTTGCATTTTCTTCTTCTTCCGGTTTTTGTTTAAAGGCAGCTGGCTAACTGGGCATTACCGCCACTTGGGTAAGAGTGTGGATGCTGCCATGTGTGACTGACTTTTTTTCCACTCAGACGTATTCTTCGTATGACTGGATGCACCAAACCATGATGTCCCTACCATGACGGTTCGGGACAAAAACGCATACCGTTACACTCCTAGCTCACAGTGAAGCTGCTGACCAGCGATCACTTGGCTCACTGCCTTTCTGGCCTTTTGAGCCCATAATCTGGTTACAGGAAAACTGTGCTATTTTTTTCCACAAGGTCAAGCCACCATGCTGTCTTGTTGAAGGTGTGTAATGTAAAAAGTATAAAAAGTATTCAGACACTTTTACTTTTTACACACTTTATTGTGTTGTAGATTTAATTTAAATTAATTCTTATTTATTTTTAATTTCTATTTTAATCAGAAGAGAGGCTCAGAGCCCCTCCTCTGATTGGCTGACTTATTTCTGGGTGATGCACAGCCAAGCCAGCCACAGGTAACAGATTATAACCTGCTCCTGTAACTTGGTAAAACTAAAAGGTAAATGCAAATAGCGATTGTTCAGTCAGTGCTGAAAACGGACAGTCAAAATCAGAGTAAAATGCTCCGTCTGGATTTGGTGTGGAGCTATACATCAGAGTCTTGGGCGTGGTTCCAGTGCAATCTGGCCATGTCAGGGTGACTGTGGCAGACCCTGCTACCACGCCTCCAGCTCACTCTCCTCAGCTGCTAGACCCTCCAGGTGAACCAGTACAGTGCCAGCGTGCATCAAGGCCAGCCAGGGTAGTGTGCATGGCTGCAAAATCGTAGAACATTGGGGACATTGGGGAGGTGGGTGAATGGGCAAGCTGGGACAGCAAGAGTGGAAAATGGCGAGTGGATTACTAGGGGAAGGAGAAGAAGCAGTCTATCCTTCTGTCACGCCATAGCATGTGGAGTTTTGAATGGGACTGCAGACAATAGACTGGTGGCCATGTTAAGGGAAATGCATGGAATGAACATCTACCAGCAGCGGTGTGACAGTGGCATATCGGGGAGAAATTATAATGGAAATATGCTTTGTCTGGGCAGCAGCTACAGAGACAAAGCCGTCAAGCAGCTTATCCTTTTTTTGGAGCTCTGTCTCCAGGCACTGGATATCATCGCTCAACTGTAAGTAAGCAAGTTCACAGTCCACACACACAACCATAATAACAGCTGCTTTTTTAGTCCAAGTGTAACTGTGGGTCCCAATAGGCAGTGCTAAGGGCATAACTGAGGGCAATGACTGTAAAGTTGTGACATCAGAAAATTACAGAAGTCATGATAGCTAATTTTAAGGCACAGTTTCTGCCAGTAGACTTTCTACTACCTGGCACTGGACCCCATTCCCACAAACCTCTTCAAAGCCATATCTCCCACCATTGCACCTGCAGTCACATGTGATAAATACTTCACTGGCTTCGGGAACATTTCCAACTGCATTCAAACCGACTCATGTAACTCCTCTGATCAAAAAGCCCTCACCTGTTTATGTGGAGAACTGTCGGCCCATGTCACTATTTCCATTATTATCTAGGTGTATACACGGATCAGCTTTTAAGCAGGTCTCAGAATTTCTATCATGGAACAACCTCCTTGATCCAGATCAGTTGGGCTTTAAGAGCGGCCACTCCAGCGAAACAGCCCTGTTGTCTGTGACATAAACTCTAACAGCAGCCAGAGCTGCAGTTCAGTCCTCAGTTCTTATCTTGCTGGACCTCTCAGCAGCCTTTAATACAGTGAAGCATCTTGCCGTCTGTACTCTGTTGAATCCTATCTCACAGGGCAGTCCTTCAGTGTGTCATGGCAAGGACAAATGTCCCTATCCCATCCCCTCCTCATTGGAGTGCCACAAGAGTCGGTACTGGGACCCCTCCTCTTTGCAATATACACCACCTCCTTGAGTCAAATTATCCACTCACATGGCTTCTCATATCATTGCTATGCAGACGACACCCAACTATACCTGCCCCCCGCCCCAGATGATCCAACTGCCGCTGCGTGGATCTCGGCCTGTCTCTCTGATATATCCACATGGATGAAGGAACACCACCTTCAACTAAACCTCTCTAAGACTGAACTCTACTCATCCCAGCTAATCAGTCTTTTCATCACAATATAAAAATCACCTCTTAATCTCTTATCCCAACCAAGGTCATGGAAAACAGGGGTGTCATGTGTGATGACCGGCTCTCCTTCTCATGTTGCATCCGTCTCTCTGTCATGCTACTTTGCTCTATACAAAATGAGTAAAATCAGGCCTTACTTGACTCAGTACTCCACTCAGCTCTTGGTCCAGACCATTGTTATCTCTCGCCTCGACAACTTTAATGCCCTTCTGACAGCCTTGACTTGACACTCTGACAGTGAAACCCTTACAGATGGTCCAAAATACGGCAACTGGTCTTGGATCAGCCCAAAAAGGCATGTAACTCCGCTACTCATTGACCTACACTGTCTACCCATGGTCGCCTCAATCAAATCCAAGTCACTAATGCTGCATTCAGAGTAACTTCTGGTTCTGCTCCATCTATTTGAACTCAGTCATTCAGCCTTTCTTCTCCTTCTCAGCCACTGTGTTCCTCCTAGGAATGTGGTCTAGCATCACCATCCCTGAACACAAGACTCAAGTCTCAATCCATACTCTTCTGGTCTGTAGTTCCCTGACGGTGGACAAAGCTACCAAAGTCTGTCAGAGCATGGTCGTCCCTCTCTATCTTCAAGAATCTGTTGAAGACTCATCTCTTAAGAGAGCACCTCCTGTTCTGACACCTCTAACACCCTAACATGTCTAACACTTACTATGCACATTTGGAGTGCTTCTTCACCTGATCACCTTCACTTCTTCAATAGATGTAGTACTTACACCAAGATCTCTGCAATCTACTGCACTGAAGCTTTATTGATGAACACAATTCTTCCTAATGATATTCCCTCATTTGGTGATGTGGTGGTGGTGGTGGAGAGCGCTGTCTAACATGTCAGTCCAAAGTCTTCCATAGGTGCTCAGTTTGGTTGAGATTTGGTGACTGCAAAGGCCATAGCACATGATTCACATAATTTTCATATTGATCAAACCCTTCTGTGGCCCCTCTTGCCCTGTGGATGGAAGGATTGTCATGCTGTTTCTCAGTTTTCAGGTTTTTCCTTTATCACCATCTGTATATAATTTGTACATAGACCTGCTCTTTAACTTAAAAAAGATGCAGAAATCTCACTTTCTACAGCGGGACCATTAATTATTCTTGAGATGTATCTAAAACTTGATTGGACTTAATTATACTCTGGAGCAGGTTCTCTCCAAGGAGCTCTCTGTGTTTGGCTGCACTCATCCTTCCATCAATTCTGACCAGTCTCCTCATCCCTGCTGATGAGAAGCAACCCCATAGCATGATACTGCCACCACCATGCATCACCGTAGGAATGTTATTAGCCAGGTGATGAGCAGTGCCTTGTTCACTAGACACAGTGTTTGGGGTTCTGCTTGAAGAGTTCCTCTCACCAGACCGTCTGACTGTTGAAATTGAGATGGTGCTCAGTCTGTGCTTATGTGAATGTAAGGGAAGGTCCCCTGAAGTTTCAGAGCAAACAATCCAGCAGGACCAGCAGTTCCCTCAGAACACATTAGGAATGCTGACTTACAACACATCAGAAACCAAAACAAACTTCCAACTCCAAGTTACCTGTCTGGTAGTATGTCTGAGCATGTAATAATATGTGCCTGTTATAGTCACCCTTTTATGCTCTATACTTAAATCAAGTCCCCCTCAGAATCAAAACCATATGAGCTCACAAAATTCCTACATGAAAAAACATAAACAGTGGGACACCCCAGTGGGTGTTTCATAAACAGTGGGACTTAAAGTGAAACTTAAAACATTGCAAATAATATACCCTAAACCTAATCCTAATTGCAAACCCAAACCTAGGCCTCATCTCCACTACTTAAGAAGTACACAGTAGCAAACTGCCCAGACTTAGGGCGTATGGATTGAGGTACAAACACACATGCACATTTGGAAAGTTGAGGTTTGGCTGCTGCAGCTGATGTAAATTAATGAACCTTACCTGAGCTTCAGGAGTAAGCTGTTTCTCTCGCTCCTGCAGGGAGACCTTACAGTAAGACTGTAAGGCCAGATAATTCTTTCTTTTCCACTTCCTGTCAAACCGGTCTGCATGCTGTTTGCAGTACGCAAAAAAAGGATCTGCTATATCCTAAAGAAACAAAAATGATATACATGAGTGTAGCAGTTATATATATTTAGTCAAAACAGGGGCATTATCTTTTACAGCTTTTATTTTTTGCCTCCATTTATCACTCTGTCACAGGAAGAAATATGACGACAGCAGAAGCAGTTTTTCCAGCTGTTTGCTTCCTAGAATAATTGCAGCTTAGCTTGCTGCAGTGGAAGTTATCAACAGTTTGACTATGCTTGTTCTATTATGGTTTACTTGCGCTTGCATGTTCCTGGATGGTTAGCTTGCAGTTAGCTCAAACTTAAACTTCAGTCCTTCTGATCAAGTTTTATCCATCCTCAAAAAGAAACATCACATTTGTTCTGCTTCAACAGTCAGTACAGGTGCGGACACAGTGGTGACTGTTTGCATCATGCTGCCTTTAGCTAACAGGCTAGAAGCTAGACAGCAAGGGGCCAGGCCTGGTTTCAATGTGTAAATCTATCAATAATAACACTTGTAAGTGGGTGTGACAGAAGTTTTGCTAAAAAGCCCCACAAACAATTTTAAGTGGTACTTGAAGTACTTCAGCTTCAACATGTCATGTGACTAGAATATAGATGAGGTGTGGCACAAACACAGGGCCTGTCTTTTGTGTTCTGTGTCTGCATAATAAAATCTCAACTCTTTTAACATTGCATCACTTGAGCTTGTCATTTAGACAGATGGCTAGCAGCATAGCACCTAATATTGAATTTTATTCACCCCTTTGAAAGTTAAGTGACAATATGCCATTGTTTGCTCCCCTTACCTCCTCCGCTGCAGCCTCAGACAGGAGTCCCTCCCTCTGTGCACAGGTAACATGGAAATAGGACCGACACATGCCCGCATCGCAGCTGATGCACACACCAGTCCTGGCAAAACGGGTATCTTCACAGAAACTGCACTCCTATGTGTAACAGAATACAACACTGAGACTTCAAGCTGTAGCTGCAGTAAGGTTGCTTTCTTATACACGTATGTGCCATAGTTTCTCCCAGTGGTTAAGTCACATATCTACTCTAAAACAATGCATTTTCTCTTAAGAGCCACTGACGACAATGTTTAAGTATGAAAACAGGGTGGATGAAATGTTGAAACGTTCTATCTCTGTCTTGGAGCTTGACTTCAAGGTTTTTTACTGACATTCATGTCCAAACAAACTACAGCACAGTGGCATGGTGTTCAGCAGCTGAAAAGGCCAAAAAGTGTCAATGATAGGGCTCATGCAGCATTTTAAACAGGCCTCTATTCAACTATGTCACTGTCATGTGCTGTCAATAATTTCACTTACACTCATATTTGAACTGCTTTCACAACAAACACTGAAACAGTGTAAACAAATAAGCTTCCCAAGTTTCCTTCAGAAAATTTTGCATTTTCTAAATCTAGAGGACAATAATTTAAGCAGGAATAATGTCAAAACATGAACAATATGGATTAATCAAACACTTTATTAGGAACACCTATATACCTGCTTATTCATGCAATTATCCAATCAGCCAATCATGTGGCAGCATAAACTCTCCTGGATTTTCACACTTAACAGTCTGTAGAGTTTTAACTCAGAATGGAGCAACAACAAAAGCGTCCAGCTCTGTGTTGATGAGAGAGGTCAGAGGTCAGAGGAGAATGGACAGACTGGTTGGTGCTGACAGAAAGGCTACGGTCACTCTTTACAACTGTGCTGAGCAGAGAAGCTTCGGAGTGAACACCATGTCCAACCTTCAACAGCAGAGACGACATCAGGTTCCACTTCCTGTCACCAAGACCAGAAACCTGAGGCTGCAGTGGACACAGACTCACCAACACTGGACAGTTGGACAGATGGTAGAGTCAGAGTTTGAATCTATGGACCAACCTGCCTGGTGTCAACAGTCCAGGCTGGTGGTGGTGGTGTGATGGTGAGGGGAATGTTTTTCTTCTTAATACCAATTAATCATGGTCTGAATGTCTCAGTCTATCTGAGTATTGTTCATCCATGTTCTTCCTTCATGACCACAGTTCACCATCTTCTAATGGCTCCTTCCAGCAGGATCATGCTCAATGTCACAAACTGGCTTCAGTTTGTGACATTGTGAGTTCACACAGTGAGTTCAGTGAACTTAAGTTCACCCCCCCCCCCCATCTCCAGACCTGAATCCAGCAGTTTTATCAGTGGCAGCAGCATGTCAAACACAAACACAAAGAGACTGGACAAGCTGGTCAAAAAGGCTGGGTGTGTGCTTGGCAGGAGTGTGGACTCACTCAGGACTGTTGTGGAGAGACGCATGCAATGTAAGATGGAGGCCATCTTGAACAATACCAACCATCTTCTCCACAACATTCTGGCAGGACAGAAGCAGCCACAGGTGCAGCAAACGTCTCACCTCACTGTGCTGCAGAACAGAGAGGTTCAGGAGATCCTCTGTTCCTGCTGCCATCAGGCTATACAACACCTCAGCCAAAGGAAGTGGACTAATCTAATTATTATTGTTTATTTATCATCAACTGTTATTATTATTATTATTATTATGTGTGGAACAGGAGATTGGCAGCATGAATGTGCAGCTGAAAAATCTGAAGAAATGATGTGATGCATCATTTCAAAGGAAAGTTCCCAACATCTAGTGGAATCCATGCCACGAAGAAATTTTGAGAACAAAGGGAGCAACTACCCAGTGTTTGTTAGATGCTCCTAATAAAGTGTTCGGTGAGTGTACTTGGATATAAAGTCAGGATACAGTAATCAAAAAGCAAATCTAAAACTGGCTCCTGCAGGATGTTAAGCATGACAATAAAACCTTACTAAAGCTATGCATCACTAAACTGCATCAGTATGTGAAAAGAGTACTTGCCTTGGCCCCGTATTTTGAATAATTCATTTCTGTGAGCGTCACTGGTCGTAGTTTATCGATGTCTCCAAATGCTACTCCAGGAACATAAAGTGCACAAACCACATGCACCCATCTGAAAATGAAGATGGAGAAAATCTAATTGGCTGATAAACCGGTTTGTTGAAGAGGAACAGCACAAACTACAACACATTAGTATGAAAATCATGACCTGAAAATGTTTCAAGATTAAAAGTAGTTTTTAAAAGGTGACATTTAAAATGTATTGACTTCTGCATGCTGATTTCAAGAAACGTCACTAAATTGATCAAAATCGACGACTATGGTTACGTTTGCATTCAGTGTAGTGAATTACTGCAAACAAAAGAAACTAAATATCATGAAATTGGCTGCAGTGACTTGCTCAGACACTTCAAAAAGAAATGGATTCATAGATTTATGTAGCCCCAGACTCTTGACTACAGTTTGCTGTGACACAATTTCAAATGCGGACTTTAAGGAAGAGAATCCGAAGTCCAATATAAAGATATCCATCTCTGGCAAGCAACCGCTTCACAGTTTAATTTGCTGTGTTTTTCATGCTCTAGTGAAGTAGTAAATTCGGGTGCAGCCTGGCTGAGGAGCACTATCAGCGATAACGTGGCTGAAGTCTCCACGCTTCACATAACACACTCTTTTCTCTCACTCCTTTTCTTCCTCTATCTCTTCTCTTCCCTCCATCCCCCTCTCTCATTCCTCTGCTAGTTCTCTCTCTCTCTCTCCAACTTCCTTTTCTCCCCAGCACTGAATATATGCACAATTTAGATAGCCTTTGGCTGCCAGCAGAATTTCGACCAGCTAAGGTTATTAGGTGATATTTGTTTCTGAACATGTTCCACTCGCTGCCCTCGTAAATATCAACTGACCACTGGGTCAGAGTGCTACTGTATCCCACCTCCCAGCGTCGGTCTCTTTGAAGATGCCATCCTGGTTGGGGCAGAGCTCACAGCTGGGAGTCACTCCATTCTTACAGGCATCACAGAACCAAGGCTCTGTCGAATTCTCCGAGGCTGAGCTCATGATCGAGTCACTTTCACCGTCCACACCATAACACCCTGGAAACACAGAAAGGCATCGCCAGTGTGGCAATATCAGTTACATTGTTGATTAAAGATAACACCAGTCATCCTATTTTCCATGTCACTGCCTCTGATATAGAGCAGTAATGTGAACATCACGATTTGTCACTACCCTCCAAGAAGCAGATGAGCACCTTTGAACGCCAATGAGCTGTTTTAGTGGCCAGAGGGGCTGATTTGAAAGAATACAACCATGCAGCCAGTGTCCAAAATAAGGGGGGTCTTGGATCCCTTAATTGACAGCTAAGATCCCCTGAAAACCTGAAAATCTAATTTTTTTCTTTTAAGGGTAGAGGAGTTTTAAATTGATTAATTATTTTGTACTGACTGTAAAGTTAATTTTCATGTAATTTTCAGGGCATCCAAGCCATAGTTCTGTTCCGATGAGGAGGAAGCCAAGGCAGATGTGGCTGAAGTAGTGCACCACAGTTTGGAATCAAAAACAAACAAATGAATGAAAGATGTGCAACAACCAATTTCATGGCAAGGGTGGAAAGACTAGATGCAAATAGAAATACTGACAAGCAAAGCTCCTGGCAGAGGAAAAAGGTCCTAACTGCAGATACAAAGTAGCATTAATTGTAATATACATATATAAGTAATTCTATTTTTTAAAATAAAGAACATGTAACAAAGGTCAGCTTCTCAGATTTTAATGTATAAATACAGACTAACTGATATGTACTGATCTGTGCTGCCCTGCTCAGCTCTGCACTTTTGAAAAGCCTTTTCAGTCCAATAAACATAAACCAGTCTACTTGCAAAAAATTTCTTATGATTATGTGCCTGCAATGCAATAGTATTGAAGGCATATATTATTATTCTGCATACTTCAGTGTTTCCTCTAGGATTTTTTTCAGCAGTGGGGGGCATGCCTCGGTGGTGGTGGTGGTGGTGGGGGGGGGGGGGGGGGGGGGGGTGGCGGGTCGGTGGGGGCAGGCATACACAAATGACCAAATGAGCAGTTTGACAGCAGATTTTACTTTCAAAACCTATTTATTGGCTGGCCAGTTGAAAATGGCTTTTATCGCTACCATTGAACTTTTACAAATATATATCTCAGCCCACTATAATCAATATCAAGAAAAATAAATACCTTTGGTTTGTGAAAGATAAATGTTACTTCAACTCTAACCAGATTGAAAAATGTAAAAAGTAAAAAATAAATAAAACAATAACATTAAATAAATTAAAATAATAAATAAACATATAAAGATCAGCTAGATGGGGCTGTAGAGTCAGTGGCAAAGTTTGCACCCAGGCTCAGAGCACTTAATTTTCAGTGTTATATAGTTTACACTCACATCACATCTGATTAAAAGTGTGAACATTAAAATACAATTTTTTACCTAACCATCATCATTTACGAGTCAGTAAAAGGCTTATGATAGGCTACCTGACTAGCGTCTTCTTCATCTGTTGTCTTTCTCTTCTTAGAGAAGTATCTGAACAAGCTCATCTGAAAATGCAGTCAGCAGTTAATACATAATGACGTGTAGATATTAGCTTAATGCTATCAATTAGTTAACCCAAGTTAGCGTCACTGAGTTGGCTAATAAGTCTACCTTTTCTCCGGTAATTTGCTGCCTTATTCCTCACGACTACACTTCTCTGACTCTGACCTGGTGCCTGACGTGATGTCACTTTCAAGGCCGCGCTCTCGGGGATCCCCCAACCACCCCACTCCCTCTCTCCCTCCCCTCTCCTCTCCTCCCCTCCCCCCGCTGTTGCGCTCATCATCACACAGGCTGTGCTGTGAGGGTGGAGAGATGTGGCGGTGGTGCATTTTGCGACTATAAAAAAAAAAAGGAAAAAAAAAAAGAAATTTGAAGGCGTGGTGGCCCGCAGCCCGCCACTGCTAAATAAATGTAGAGGAAACACTGTACTTATTCATCTTATTCCTCTTCCGTATCGAGATTTCAGGACATAACTAGTCCCACAGCTTTGGGAAAACCTCGACAATATATATCAATGTAGCGAAAAAATTCCCATAGAGAATGAATAGGGACATGTCTTCAAAACTACCAACTTGAACTCTACTGCTGCGTCATACTTCAACGTAGAGAAATGGTTGAAACGTCAACAGCTCAGACTTGGATTCTTTTGGGTTGAATCGGTATTTACACAAAACCGCAGTTTATGTTTCGTATCATTTTTAGACCATATCAGACTTTATAATGGGTGTGTGTTGCGCGGAATGCTAGGGTGGATGACATCATCGCTAGAAAGGGAGAAGCTCTAGAACTCCTCTGAAAAAATTCTGTTAAACTCGTCCTCACGGCCACATATTTCAATATTCACACATCACTGCTTCCTCATTAGTGGACAAATTTGTCCAGTTTCATACAATGTGTCTACATCAGCACAGAGACTTACAGAATTTGAACATGAGCCTCAACGAGATGAGAGTACCAGCCACCTTTCCCATCAACTGCAATACAAATTCAGGAGCAGATTTTCCAAGAAATGCAGAAGTGACATTATTTTGTTTCTCGCTCCTTTATCCACATTTTCTGGCTCTAGAAACAGTAAAGCCACATATGCAGTGCACAAAGGTCTTGTACCTGTCATGGTCTGCTCATGGTTCTGATAGGAGTTACCATTTTTTCACAAAAAGCAGTCATTTGAGAGGCTCACCAAACACAAATCAAACCCAGCTCTGTGTCTTCCAGCTAGACACAGGTGTATGCTCAGGCTCCAAAGTGCCTAACTGCAATTAACTGGTTGATTTCATTGCTGTTGTCACCTGGAAACTGATATATCTGGTAACCTAAAGATGTTCTTTAATTTTATAGTTTTAATATAAATAAATAATGTTTTACCCCCTCCTTCCCCATTTTCAAATGCAACGCAGTAACACGTTTACTCAGAAACTTTTTAACTGACTTACTTTGTTTTTACACAGTGATTTTCTTCTACTGATGTCTTTTCACTAATAGTAGTGACGCTGTTCATGTGCTGATGTGCTGACGTCAGTGTGGTGTCCCATCTCCAGTCGGTTTCTGTTACTGGTTGAGTTTATTGCTGCTCTGTCTCAACACAGTTAAAGTTGCTGTTTTCTTCATCACAGTGTCTAACTACCTGCTGTACATTTAAACTTACGCTAGTTCTACTCCAGCACTCAGACCTCTCCACTCCTTTTAGCAACTTTCACTAACCCAGCAGTTGTTTACATGCTGTTCAGAGCTGCTAGTTATTTTAGCTTAACAATTAGCACTAGCTTCTCTCTCTCTCCCTCTCTCTCGCTCGCTCTGTGTGATGGGGTTGTAACTTCAGTGCAGAGGATTGTGATATTTACTACATCTTCAGCGATGTCTGCTGTCTTTAGGCATAGCTCCACTTGCTAACCGGAGCTAACTGCACACTCTAACTACCATCTCTGAAAGTTTTCCTCAAAAAAGTCAGACAAGCTCTTTTAAATCCCACAATTTCCAACCTTCATTGACAATTTTATTTAAAAAATGTAAAGATTTTTTTTTGTCCTGTATCACCCAGTTTTGGTCTCATTCAAGTTTTTGAGGAAGTGATGGGAGTACTCTCCACCACCCCCAATGACTGCAATACCAATTCAGGAACAGGTGTTACTGGGCAGAAATGGGCAAAGCTGATTCTGATTGGCTAATTAAAACTCATTCATTCTTAGCCTTCAACTCAGGTATGAGAGCAACTCTAAGATAAATCAACACGGTGTATTTGCGTGTACTTGTATGTGCATGTTGATGTGTGATTCTTTGTGTGTGGGTACATGTCTTTCTATAAGTGTAAGGACAATTTTGGTTAAAAACCATTATTGTGAGGTCATTTTGGCCAGTCCTGACACAACAAAGGGCTGTTTCAAGGTTAGAAGACACACGAACTCCATCAACATCATATGGATATTAACTGTATAAGTGTCTCAACTTGGTAACACAAGCTTTTTGGAGGCTCTGCGGTAGACAGCTCTACTGCCACACAATACAACAATACACACAGACACACATTGACACACAGACACACAGATACAGATACACACACACACACACACACACACACACACACAAACTCAAAAAGGTAAGAGGTAGGTCTTAAAAGTTTGATCTTAGAAGCTATTGTCTATATGGGGATATAGTGGTATAGCTTTATTGCAGATCAACTTCTGTTAGAGCATGTACATGTGTTTTTGTCTGTAGATGTGTATTACTGTCAAGAAGAAAATAAGTCTCTCTTTTATATTGTTTTCTCATTAATCTCCACCACTATCAGAAATTTGTAGAAGAAAACACAAGCAGCCAATCACGTTTTATTGGTCCCCATGTTAGCTACAGCGTAGGATAGCCTATAGTATAGCTTTGGGGCTGACACACATAGGCATGGAGTAGCCTTATAATGCAACCATATAAATCAAGTTTTATACTTANATACAGACACACACACACACACACACACACACACACACACACACACACACACACACACACACACACACACACACACACACACACACACACACACACACACAAACTCAAAAAGGTAAGAGGTAGGTCTTAAAAGTTTGATCTTAGAAGCTATTGTCTATATGGGGATATAGTGGTATAGCTTTATTGCAGATCAACTTCTGTTAGAGCATGTACATGTGTTTTTGTCTGTAGATGTGTATTACTGTCAAGAAGAAAATAAGTCTCTCTTTTATATTGTTTTCTCATTAATCTCCACCACTATCAGAAATTTGTAGAAGAAAACACAAGCAGCCAATCACGTTTTATTGGTCCCCATGTTAGCTACAGCGTAGGATAGCCTATAGTATAGCTTTGGGGCTGACACACATAGGCATGGAGTAGCCTTATAATGCAACCATATAAATCAAGTTTTATACTTAAGAATAATTTGGAACATGTAAACTAAGTGTTATACTTAAATGTCTTTTTATTATGAATCATTTCAAGGTACAGTGATATAACAAATTCATTAAAACTGATGTGAATGAGTTGACTACATGAACTCGCTTCCCACTATTAGGGATGGTTACTGAAACCCAGTATTAAACAGGCCCCGGGGCTAAATTTTTAAAGACCAGAGTATCAATAAGCTCCGGCATTATCAGTTCTGCTTTCGGTACTTGTTCTCTTGCGCATTCTATCTTACCAACTCTTTTTCTGATTAAGACATTCGTCTATGAATGATGCATTTTCACTGTTCCCAAACCAGAGGAGAGACCTCTCTCTCTCTCTCTCTCTCTCTCTCTCTCTCTTCGCTGCTCTCTCTCTCTCTCTCTCTCATCGCTTCTCTCATCTCTCTCTCTCTTCTCTCTCTCTCTCTCTCTCTCTCTCTCTCTCTCTCTCTCTCTCTCTCTCTCTCTCTCTGTGTGTGAGGGGCGGGGGCAGCTTTGTGTCATATGCTGAAGCACAGTGCAGCACAGAGACACAGACCCTGCTCTTAGTGTCAATGGCAGAGAGAGCTAAATGTTTTTAAGTGTGGTTCAGACTTTTGCATGTAAGAACAGAAACACAAGCAATCTCTGGAAACATCCAGTTAGTTCTGTTACATACAGATGGAAAAATGTAAAGTTCACAGTTTTTGACCGACTAGCTTGTAATTCATCCGTCATTGTGTCATGTGTGTTCTGTATGCTGCAGCCTGGAGCCACACACAGTAAATTAAATTATACAGACATGGGTTAATGATGAAAAATAATAGCCATCTAATTGTTATTGGCACATTCTTTGTTCATTTGTTAAGCAATGCTATGAGAAAATAAGCAAAAATAATTCTGTTTTTCATTTGTTTTGTTGTAACAGTACCGTTAAAGTACCAGATCAATAAGTGGTATCGATAAAAGTAGTAGTACTGTTAAATTCTTAACAATAACCATCCCTACACACTATGCCATTCGTTTGTCTGCTATTGCCACCGTTCACTGTCACGATTCGTTACAAAAATAAATAAATAATGAGGGAGTAAAATCTGCCTCCACTGGACAACCCTTGATTTTTGGTCAACAGTGCAAAAGGAATGTTGTTCAGGTTAGGTGTTTTGACATAATACATGTAACCATGTGGTTGACTGTTCTAACTCTCTCTCTCCATTGGAAACACATCAAATGACTCCATGGTCCAAAGCTGTCAATCTTCTGTGACACTGCAGCACCAGAGAATGAACATTTAATAAAAAAATTTAGCCTGAGAGAAGCAAGAAGCAGCCAAGCGAAAGCATTTTAATGTTGTCCTCTTAATTTTCTGAGGTTGCCTTAACAATTACTAGGCTGATGTGGTTTCTATGGCAGCTATTACACCAGGCAAACGTGCTCTCCACTACCAATGAGGGCAGCAATCTGTACTCTGCCTCTGTTGGAGAGATAACACTCTAACTCCTAATTCAGTCAACCAGCCTTTGGGCTTTTTTAGCAATGGGAAAGACTCACAAATCAAAAGCCCAGTGTACTGCATGTCCGTCAATGTGTGCCACACTGGGGAGCTGGGCAGCATCGAAAGCAAAAAGTGGGGCAGACAGAGTTGTATATTTAGCTCTGCACTGTTTGGTGGGTACATGTCCTTTTCTGATTGAGAGACCATTTGCTGTGTGCCATGGTGAATCACTAATTTTGAACTCTTCAGTTTTCAGGTTCAGGTTGTACAGCATCTTCAGTATTTACAGGTTTCTGGTTTCTTCTTAACCCTATAACGCCATGTGTATCATATTTGATACATGAGTTTCTGAGACCTCTATCTAATCAACATGATCAATCCTTTCCTGAAAATCCCATTGTATACAATCTGACACATGTTTTCTGCCCTCTGGTGAATTATCTGTGCACTACAAGCAGTGGCGGGCTTTTGAACGCCATTTCCAAAATGGCTGGCTTCATGTTTTGAGTCGTTCGGTTTTGGCAGGGACACTTTGGCAAATTTTGAAAAAGTTCCAGTAAGAATAGCATTTATATTGTTACAGTTTTTTCAAAATGAATATTTACTGTATTGAAACACCTTATAATTACTTAATATTTCGTACCTTATTTAATGGTAAAATCGTGTTGAAAACGTGTGTATAGAATATGATACAGCAGGTATCAAAGGTAATTTATCAAAAAAATCCTCAGTCGTCATTGTGTGGCATTTCATGATGCAATGCATTATCCCTATAACAATGACAAATATAAAGTTTTAATTATTTAATTAAACCAATTAAAGATTGAAATGTCATCTTAAGACATGGCATATTTAGAGGGAAAACTGAGATATTTATATGTAATTTTTATACATGCTATCTGGACTCATGATAATCACAAGGATGTTGCAATGGCTCACCTGCTAACAATTGTCTTTTTCACTAAAACCAAAAATCACCAGACTATCAATCTGTATGTTATATTGACTCATTTAGCCTGTTCAGAGAGGAAAGTCAGAGTGCACAGTAATTAATTTTTGAGTTCATTTTTAGATGGCAAAAAGGTACACTGTTGAAAATGTCATCAGCATGATTATGGATGGGAATTCAAGTGACCTAGAGCAGTTAGGTGAAGATGAGGATGAGGATGATGGTGAGGAGGAGGAATGGACTCCTAATGCAACGCTTACTGAAGGAAGCTCAGAAAGTAGTGATGAGGAAGACTTCAGAGATGAAACTGTCAAACAGACTAGCGCAGAAGTAGAGGGCCCAACAACAACAACACAGAGCACAACAACAAAGCAGTCAGCAGAGTGCAAAGACAAAAGGAAAGAATACAGATGGAGAAAAGTAGAATATGAACCTCCAGCTGTTGAATTTGAGGAGTGTGTTGAGGAGGCCTCGGAAGAAAGGTGTGAATGGACACCATACATGTATTTCAAACAATTTGTTACTGATGAAATGTTACAGGAAATTGCAGATCAAACAAACTTGTACAGTGTACAGAAAGATGGAAAGTAAGTAAACACAAATGCCAAAGAAATTGAGTAGGTTCTGGGTATGTACACGCACATGGGGTTAGTACAGATGCCCAATGTACGAGCCTATTGGGAGATGGAAACAAAGCATCCCACAGTTTGTGATGTAATGTCTCGAGACCGATTTCTGAAATTGCTGATACTGATTCACCTTTAGGACAACTTCAGTGTGTCTGATGATGCAAAGAAAGATAAACTGTGGAAACTCAGGCCGTGGTTACAGAAACTACAAGAACAATTTCTTTGCATACCTCCTGAAGAATGCCATGCAGTTGATGAGATGATGGTGCCATTCAAGGGAAAATCTCACCTATGTGTCTATATGCCAGCAAAACCTCACAAATGGGGGTTCAAGATTTGGGCAAGTGCCGGACAAAGTGGCTTTCTTTATGATTTTGATGTTTGTCAAGGTGCAGAAAATCCAGACAAAGAGAAATCTGATGTTGGTGTTACTGGAGATGTTGTCCTAAAAATGACATCAACCCTTCCAACTGGAAAAAATCACAAGGTTTTTGCTGACAACTATTTCACATCAGTTCCACTATTGGAACACCTAAATGGAAGAGGAATCCACTATATAGGCACAGTGCGAATGAACAGGGTAAAAGACTGCAACATGATGGATGAAAAAGATTTGAAAAAAAAAGGGGAGAGGATCGTGGGATTTTAGAGTAAACCAGGACAACAACATCATTGTAAGATGGTGTGACAACAAAGCTGTGAACCTACTTTCTTCTTTCATTGGCATCGAACCAGTAGGAAATGTGAAGCGCTGGGATCGAAAATCCAAAACACACATAATGGTTCCCAGACCAGCCATTGTTGAAGCATACAACAAGTTCATGGGAGGTGTTGACCTCCTTGATATGCTGTCTGCACTTTACAAATTCAGCTTCAGATCCCGAAGATGGTATATGTACATTTGGTGGCACACTGTCACAGTGGCAGTCATCAATGCATGGAACCTGTTCAGAAGAGACCAGAAGAAACTGGAGCCCCAGATGAAACTCATGGCCTTGAGAAGGTTTCAGGCTTCTGTTGGCACTTCTCTCACCAGTGCAGGAAAGGGCAGAATCAAGTGTGGCAGACCACTATCCTCTCCAGAGCCAGATGCAACACCTCCCCGTAAAAGACCAAACTCTGGAGTGCCTCCTGATGTGAGAAAGGATGGTACTGATCATTTCCCAACATGGGAAACCCGACAAAGATGCAAGCACTGCACAGGCAATCACTTCTCACATGCCTACTGCTGGAAATGTAAAGTCCATCTTTGCCTGAACAAAGACAGAAACTGTTTTTTTGCCTACCACAGGGCAAAATAAAAGGTAAAAGGTACTGATACAGATACTGTATGCAGGTAGTACTTCTACAGTGGTCATGTGTATTGCTCTTCTGTTTGAAATATCTCAAAATGAATAAGATGATATGAGTAATTTTAGGCTCGTTATGGCATGTACTATTCTGTTCAGTAATGTTTTCTTCTCAACATGAATGAAAGTATGCATAGCTTCTGGAGCAATTTAAATGTTCTATAAATGTCTGTAAATGTTCTATAATGTTTCTTTGAATGCATAGTTCCTACAGTAAGTTTACAGGATAAGTTTACATGAACAGCTTTATGGCTTACTGCAGAATACTGTAGCATTTTTCACATTAAACGTACCACAAATGTTGAAAATGTTAAGGCTGTCTTTGTGTATGTGACGACAGATTTTTTTTTTTTTTACTGTTCTTTGTTCTTACCTCAAGGGAAAATAAAAAGGTTGTAAAAGGTTTCAACTTTGAAAAAAACAGAACCAGAATAATTGAAATGTTCCAAATGCAATGAGCAATATTTGATTTTGTTTCTAAAATAAACATTGTTGTGGTCAATAAATTGCCATTAATTCCTGACGAATCAAATATGATACAAAAAAAATATCATATATGCAAATGATTTCATAAAAAAGTTTTTTTTGATTTTGTCAAAAGGTCCAATGAAGACTTCAATTTAAAAAAAATTAGAATTTTTTGACTATTATTTCATGTGTCAGGCTTCAATAAATAATAATCAATAAACTAAAAAGGATGGATAAACCAGTTAAGCTACTGATAACTCCACTGGTGCAATTAATTCACAGCTGAATTATGTCCTAACCTTGAAAAGAGAAGATCTACGTAGAACCACCAACTACCCAAGATGTGGCGATAACTGCTGCGTATTTCTACCCTGATTTTCCTCCACAGTATGTGGCAACAGCAGGATGCTAGCTACAAAATACTTCCATTCAACCTGTATTTTCTTATAAACAGGTATTACTGGAACACCTCTGGCAACAGTTGGGTGCTTCATCTTCACTGATTGGGCTTTGAACTGTGGAACTGGGGGTTGTGAATGACCACCATGCTGGCTTAACCGATTTATGGCTGAACCGTGGCACAAATCTTGAATGTTCCTTTTGAAATAAGTTACAAAGCTCAGACCGTTAAGCCATGGGTTGCTGGCTAATATGAGCTAAGCTGACAAAAAGTGATGACTACAGGATAGCTTCATAATCCCTGAGGGAAAGATTATCCTTGTCAGAAATGGCAAGCTTGGCAGAAAAAAAGAAGGGGCAAGGTAGAGTCGACTGAACCAAGAGAAGTACTTTTAACTGTATTGAAATTTCATAAAAAGAATAGTTTGATTGCCTTCAACAAACATATGCAGATGTATCCCAACATGAAAATATGAAATCATGTGTGCATGAAGACACAGAATAAAGGTAATGGGGGGGAATGTTTATCCATGGGATGAAAGAAAAAGGGATGAGCACCTCACAAGAGTGTTTCACAGTAATCATCCGTCTGTGCAAAGGTTTCTACATCTCCTAACAGGATCTGTGGAACTCAGAGTGGTCTTTGGGTTCTTGGTTATCTCTCATACTAAGACCCTTCTCCCTGACTGTTCAGTTTGGCCGGGTGGCTCAAGGAAGAGTCCTGGTTGTTCCACACTTCATGTCAGAATAATGGAGACCACAGTTCTTCTTGAGAACCTTCAATGCAGCAGAAATGTTTTTGAGCCTCGACACAATTTTGTCTCTGGCTTTGCAGCCAGTTTCTGTCAGCTCTGAGACCTTATACAGAGCTTATAAAGATAGTGTGTGTCTTTCCACATTTTGTCCAATCACCTGAGCTTACCACAGGTGGACTCACATCAAGGTGTAGAAACATCTCAGAGATGATCAAGAGAAATGGAGGAACCTGAGCTAAACTAAACGACAAAGGTCACAGCAAAGTGTCTGAATACTTATGTCAATGTGATATTTTAGTTTTTCCTTTTTAATAAATTTCCTCAAATAGCTAAAATTCTGTTTTCGCTTTGTTATTATACAGGATTCAGTAAAGACCGATGATGGATTTTTTTTATTTTATAGTAAAGCTGCAACATAACAAAATGTCAAAGAATTCTGAATGCACTACAGCTGTGCGTGTACCAAATAACTCAACCAGGCGACATATTTAAAAGAAAAATAACAATAAATGAGAGGAGAAACATAATGAATGCAGATACTTCCATACAGAGCTCAATGGTCAGTGAATGGTTTGATGAGGATGGAAACCAGATCTCAGCCCAACTGAACACTTATGTTAGACATCTATCTCCAATATAACCTTCAGAACAATAAATGACGAAATAGCAAATTGAAGACTCTATGACAAGGACTGAAACTGTTCTGCAGGCTTGTGGAGAAACAAAACCTTAATATGCCATTTTATGTTGAATTTTCCATTTGTCACAATAATGATCAAGTTGTTTAAAGTCATTTTTAAGCAAGAATGCTAAAAAAAAAAGTCACTTATCACAGTTTTTCAAATATAAACATTTACTGTTTTTTTGTCTTTTATGAAAGTAGCTGAATATCTTTGGATTCTCGACTGTTAGTCAGACAAACAATCTGAATACAACAGCTGTGTCCCAATGCTTCATGCTTTAAAAGCTGGATCTAAAGATCCGACTGGACTGTCCCATTTGGAAGGCTCCTTCAAATGCGGCCAAAAAATGCGTTCTTCTTTTCCTGGGCAACAAAGGCTCCAACAGGTGGATCTTGTGCGGCCCAACCTACCCCTAGATTGATTGCGTTCTGGTAATGGCAGCAAACAACACAGACAGGCAGCCTGAAGATTACACAACTTTTTGTGAAAAAAAGTTGTCTTGTTAAAGTTGCTAGGCGGTATGCAGCCCCTAAATTGGGACATTTATACTTGAGCTCTGGGAAAAATGAATATATAAAATATATATAAAAAATATATAAAAATGCTGACTGAACCTTTGGCACATTTGACTTTGTACTGTTAAATGAGATTTTTCAGACTAAACAAATTAATCAGTGAAAAGATCAGCAATCATATCAAAATCAAAACCTATATGGCTGAACCACGTAAAGTCAATTTGAGAAATCGAGGACATAGTTGAAAACTGTTGTGGAAGTCACTAAATATTGATAGATGATGTAATATGCTGATCAGCATATGGATGATATCTTCATGTGGTATTTGCATTATGCCTAGTGTCAGCTGGTTTCAGCTCTTTATTTATTTGCTTCTTTCCTACTCTCTGTTCTAACATATACAGTGTTTCAATACATCTGGATACAGCGGTGTAAACAGTTTCAGTCCATGAGTGACTGACTGAGTGACTGAGTGTAGCCAGTTCGTGAAAAGTTAAAAAAAAAATTTCCTGCAACCAACTGACCAATCAAGCTTTGGTAGATTGGGACTCTTGAGATCGACTGTTTGGGGACAGCCCTGTAAAATACAACACCACTTTCACATCACTGGATCAGAAAACAAAGACAGTAATTATGTGCCTGCAATGTAATAGCATTGAAGGCATATATTATTATTCTGCAGCATTCACATTATTGTTATTCATCTTTATTATTATTCTATTCTATTGTTATTCTATTATTCTTTATTATTATCTACTTCTGCCTTTTTACAGTCTCTAACTACTCCCTCATACTTTGTCCTACAGAAACCATTCAACTATCAAAACCTTTGTTTTTATGTAGATTATCAGAAGTATTCAACTTTTTGATATTATTTATAATTTTTGAAATATTAAGCTTTTTATGAATTCTTTTTACCATTCAAATGAATGGAGACCATGTTCAAATCCTTGAAATCTTCAGCCTCTAAACTTTAACTACTGTACTTCAGCATACTTTCAGCTACAGACTTCATTCAACCTTTAAACTGTAGACAAGCCTTTCACCTATTAAGCTTGTATTAAAAATTTTGATGTTTGATATGATAACAGTTTTTGAATTATCAGTTTTAGTATCATGATGATCATTTTTGAGTCTATAATGGGTGTATATTGCACAGAATGTTCAAGTCTAGAGTGGATGACATCATCGCTAGAGGGGGAGAAGCTCTAGAACTCCTCTGAAAAAATTCTGTCTAACTCGTCCTCAAGGCCACATATTTCAATCTTCACATGTCATGGCTTGCTCAATAGTAGAAATATTTGTACTGTTTCATACAGTTTGTCTACCTCAGCACAGGGACTTAGAGAATTTGAACATTAGCCTCCAAACGATGGGAGTCCCTTCCACCTCTCCCATTGACTGCAATACAAATTCAGGAGCTGATATCCCGAGAAATGCATACGTGACATTTTTCTGTAACTCGCTCCTGTGTCCACATTTTTGGCTCCAGAAACACCAAAGCCAGATATGCAGTGCACGAATGTCTTGTGCCCGTCACGGTCTGCTCATGGTTCTGATAGGAGTTATGGTTTTTTCATGAATAGCAGTCATTTGAGAGGCTCGCCGAGCCAAAATCACACCCAGATCTGGTCAGCTCTGTGTCTTTCAGCTAGACATAGGTGTTGGAACCAGCTCGTTAAGAGACTATCTGAGAACATTTTTACACAATGATTTAATTCTACTGATGTCTTTTCACTGATAGTAATGACGCCATTCACATGTTGACATGCTGACGTCAGTGTGGTGTCCTATCATTAGTGGGTTCTGTTACTGGTAGAGTTTATTGCCGTTCTGTCTGAACACAGTTAAAGTTGCTGTTTTCTTCATCACAGTGTTTAACTACCTGCTGTACATTCAAACTTACACTATTTCTGGTCCAGCACTTAGGAGTTCCCTGCTCCTTTTAGTGACTTTCACTAACTCAGCAGTTGTTTACATGCTGTTCAGATCTGCTAGTTACTTTAGCGTAGCAGTTAGCACTAGCTTCTCTCTCTCTCCCTCTCTCTCGCTCGCTCTGTGTGGTGTTTGTAGTTGTAACTGCAGCAGACATCACACACACACACACACACACTATTAACAAAGTATCCAGGGAGAAATGGACAAAGCTGATTCTTATTGGCTAATTAGATTCATTACCAATTAATTGGTTGATTTAGTTTCTGTTCTCACTTGGGAACTGATATATCTGATAACGTAAAGATGTTTTATAATTTTATCGTTTTATCATATATTATTATTATCACCCTATAATGTGTTTTACCTCTCTCTCGCCATTTTCAAATGTAACACAGTAAAACATTTTAACTGACTTACTTTGTTCTTTTATCTGAGAACATTTTTACAGTGTGGTGTCCCATCTGAGTTTCTGTTACTGGTAGAGTTTATTGCTGCTCTGTCTGAATAGAGTTAATGTTGCTGTTTTCTTCATCACAGTGTCTAACTACCTGCTGTACATTTAAACTTACACTAGTTCTGCTCCAGCACTCAGACCTCTCTGCTCCTCTTAGCGACTTTCACTAACTCAGCAGTTGTTTACATGCTGTTCAGATCTGCTAGTTACTTTAGCTTTGCAGTTAGCACTAGCTTCTCTCGATCTCCCTCTCTCTCATTCGCTCGGTGTGGTGTTGTTGTAATTTCCCTGTAGAGAATTGTGATATTTACTACATCTTCAGCCACATCCGCTGACTTTAGGCACAGCTCCACTCGTTAACCGGACTAAAATTTACTATAATTAATAATGATAATTATTAATGTTATTAGCTGTCATTTCTATCTTCATCAGTAGGAGCCATTACATTACTACTGCAGTTACTGCCGTTACTATCACTATCATTAATATTGCTTTCATTTTACGTTCTTGTTCTTTTCCTCTGTGCTCTCTCTTACTCTCTCTCTTGCTCTCTATCACTCTTTCTCTCTCTCCAGCCCAACAAGTCGAGGCAGATGGCCGCCCACCCTGAGTCCGGTTCTGCTCGAGGTTTCTGCCTCTTAAAAGGAAGTCTTTCCTTGCCACTGTCGCCTAGTGCTGCTCTTGGTTGGAATTGTTGGGTCTCTGTAAATAATATTGTAAAGAGAAGGTCTAGACCTGCTCTATTTGGAAAGTGCCTTCAGACAACTTATGTTGTGAATTGGCGCTATACAAATAAAAATCGACTTGACTAAGTGAAGCTAACTGTGAACTCTAACTGTCATCCCTGAAAATTTTCCTCAAAAAAAGTCAGACAAGCTCCCACAATCCAACAATTTCCAACCTTCATTGACAATTTTTATATCAAAAATGTAAAGATTTTTTTTTTGTCCTGTATCACCCAGTTTTGGTCTCTTTCTGATTCTCATTCGTTTTACAGTTTTTGAGGAAGTGATGGAAGTACCCGCCACTTCTCCCATTGACTGCAATACAAACTCAGGAGCGTGTGTTACTGGGCAGAAATGGGCATAGCTGATTCTGATTGGCTAATTAAACTCATTAATTCTTAGCCTTTTAACTCAGGTATGAGAGCAACTGTCAAAGATGAATTAACACAGTGTATTTGCGTGTGTTTGCGTGTACTTGTGTGTGCGTATTGATGTGTGATTCTTTGCGTGTGTGTACATGTCTTTCTATAAGTGTGAGGACAATTTTGGTTAAAAACCATTATTGTGAGGTCATTTTGGCCGGTACTGACAACCTCAAAGGGCTGTTTGAAGGTTAAGCTTACGCAGTTACCAACACCACATACACACATACATTGAAAGACACACAAACTCCATCATCACCATATGGATATTAACTGTATAAGTGTCTCAACCTGGTAACACAAGCTTTTTGGAGGCTCTATGATAGACAGCTCTACTGCCACACACAACAATGCACATATTGACAGACACACACAAACAACATCTTACTTTTTTGATATTAACCCTAAAAAAAAAAGTCTCAACATGGTAAGAGGGAATCATTGGCTCCGTTATACAAAACCTACAGCCAAACACAGAAGCACAGACACTTTCAAAATAAGAGTCTCAAAAAGGTAAGAGATAAGGTAGGTCATAAAAGTTATAACGTCTTTTATGAAGCTATCGTCTATATGACGATATAGTGGTATAGCTTTATTGCAGATGAACTTCTGTTACAGCATGCACATGTGTTTGAAAATTACAAATTTGGGTTTGAAACCATCAGTGTGAGGTTATTTTGGCCAGTCCTGACAGCTTCAAAAGGCTTTTTGAGGGACACCTGCATTGACTGAGGTCAGTGTCAGGATAAGTCTCTGACATGAATGAAACTGAAAGGTCCTTTGTACAGATTGAAATGTGAGGAGTGAAGTACATGCACCAAGCAGCAGGCACATTCAAAATTTCTCCAGGAATTTTTTTTTTAATTATTAACATTTATCTTTTTTATAGCAAACTATCATTGACAAGCAAACACTGCTGTCATGTAATGACAAATTAAGCAACCTGGATTTACAGCCTACTGAAGAAAGGAAAAACAGTAGATTAACACATAAATATCAGAAAAAAGGGCCGTTTGGCATTTACAGTCAAGTGGAAAAAGAAGCAAAATAGGAACTTGTGTTATGGTAAAAATGCCTGCCTGTATGACTGGCCAGAGGCTGATAGTCAACAGGCAGGCAAGTAACAGGACTCCTCTATGTACCCTGTGTAGATGCTTGCTTTGTAGACACCTGCTCATCCCATCTTTTGATCTCTTGCTACCTTTCATGTCAGCCTCTCTTCTGGTCTGAGAAGGGATGATGGTGTCCGGACAGTAATGCAAACACAAGAACAAAGAAAAGCAGTGCAGTCGAGCATCAAGACGGAGTCCAGATACTGGCAGCTCATCTCTCATCTCTACCTCAAAGTCCTCCCTCATTTAACCTTGTCTTAACCTTGAAAAAGGCTCTTTCTGATGGTAAAATGAGCTAGCATGTTACAAGGACACCTTTTCAGCATGATTATTTCCGATATTAGGACTATCCATCTCACAAGTCCTCAAATTAGCGAATCAAGATTTCAAGATATAGATTTAAAAATAAGACTTAAAAAATAAATTAAAAAATAAGATTTTATAGAACATTTTTTTCTGTTGATCTATATAATTTAGTCTATATGCTGTTGGAAAAAAATGCCCATAGCAATGGATGCTTGCTTTATCTGACCAACAGTCAAAAACACAAACATATCATGTTTTTTTGACATCATCACTCCCATAGAGAATGCAGCTAACTAAACTTGTGGCCTTATTAGAAGGTATAGCTGCATGTCATCAGTATAAAATTAAATAAGAATCCACTGCAGTGAATACAGTTACATTGCTCAGTAAAGATATTAACAGACGGGTGACAAATTAAAAGAAAAACTAATATAAAGTGTCTGAGGAAGGTATTGGGCAACCATGCAACACTAGAGCAGCTTCAGTGCTCCTGGGCTTTGTTTCTACAAGTGTCTGGACTCTACTGGAGGATGAACCATTTTTCATAAAGATATTCCCTTAGTGTTTAGATGATGGTGGTGGAGAGTGCTGTCTAACACGTCAGTCAAATTCTTTCAAAGGTGTTCAACTGGGTTTAGAATTGGTGACTGTGAAGGCCATAGAATATGATTCACATCGTTTTCATATTCATTAAATCCTCCAGTGACACCTTGTGCCCTGTGGAGGAGGACATTGTCATCCTGTCTCTCTCATTTTTCAGGTTTCTTCAAGTTTTTCTTTTAATTTCTGGATATAAGAGATAAAATGGGACCCTTAAGGCGCTCATAACCTATTTGTGGCCAATAAAGAGACTGTCACAGTCAGTTAATAAGAATATAATGGTCAGTTACTCAAATTTAGTAAAACAAAGCACATGCCACCATCTGCATCATTAGTTGACAGCAGACAGCAGCATCAGAGCAAGGAAAGTTTAGTTTACAGCAGCAAATACGCAAAATTGAGAAGCTGCAAGGCGGCTACTGTTCTGGCATTTTTACTTGATAAATGAGTGAAACGATAATTTGATTTGATTATTTGAAACATATTGTGGACTAATTTTCTGCCAATTGACCAAGTGCTTAATGAACTATTCCTTTCAGCAAGAATAATATTTTTGTTCAACATGTCCGCTGTAAAACTTTCCCTATCTCTAAAAACACTGGCCTTTGTAATGTTCAACAGGTTACTGTTGTTACACCAGCTATGTTGCATTCAAAGATAATGATCATGTAGTAAAAACAGGTTGCACCATAAAAATTAGAGCAGGTGGAAGTCATTCCTGATTAACTATTACCAGGGCAGATTGGTTAGTGAGTAAGGATAGATGAGCCAAAAGGATTGTTTCATTGATACTTACATTGGACTAGGAGCATATTGTCCATGACAGACTATATCTCTTTAAATGTGCAGTTACCATTATGTGGAATAGAGTATGAGACTGACTTTATGCTGCATCCATTTGAGATGGGAATTTCTTCTGGCACCCCTTGGTTAGCTGTATGAGAAACTTGTAACTACTATTAACTTGTAACTCGGTCATAATTACACATAAAGCTGATCTTTATAATAACCCCCCATCCCATCCCATGATTTCCGGCTACTTTATAAACAGTTTCATCATGAGTGAGTGAGTGATGAAACTGATGACAGGATGTAACTATTTAATTCACTGGGCACCTCAGAGGCTACCGACAGCTACCAGACACTTTTAAGGTGGAATGTTTTCTTGAGTGTTACTTGATGTTGATTGATGTTTGGAAATCAATCAATACACCCTCAATGTCAATATGACAACTTTGACAATTTTGTTTGTTTTTATCAGCTCTCTACATGACATACACTTTAGTGATGACTGGATCTTAAAACTCATAAAATTTTCATCAACTTGATTATTTGAACTGTAGATATTTTATTTCATCAGTTAGAGAAAAAAAGTAGCCGAGCATCATTCCAGTGGTTCCAGCAGTTCTACGCCTGGGGACATTATGTTACCCTATCAACCAGAGAGAGAGAGAAGTGACCAAAAAAGCAAGTGTGTCCCGTTTTGCTGCCTCTCTCCCTCATTGACTCCAGAAGTTCTATTTACCATCATAAAGAGCAGCAGGATCAGAAACTGAACTCAAGGATGTGTTCTGTCTGTCTGTCCATCTCCTCCACTCTTAAATCACAGCAGCTCCTACACACAACAAGCAGCTTCATTACAATCAGCTGATCAGAGAGTGTGTGTGCGCATGTTGCAAGTGCCGGTTATATGTGGTTGTATACGATAAACTGTGGCAGGCAAATTAAAATTTAGTATTAATTTAATACTACAAATAATAAGTTGCTACATTAATTGGAAGCCAAATATCATCTCGACATTTGCAAAGGCATGAGCAATCGGCGATATCGTCCATCGGCACAACCCTAATACTTGAATAATGTTATCTGTACAATTGATATCTGTCCAACAAAAGGACATCTTATAATAAATAATACTTGTTTGAAATAATGGTTTACCATCAGTTGCCAGTTTATGCACGACTTATTTTTATTGGCGAAGCTCCACCCCATGTCAGCACACATACTATATTATTTACCTCTGTTCACCGAAGCACTGTCATATCAGTCCATGGACAAAGATGCTTGCCCCAGAAATTCTAAAATAAAATCAATTTCTTATAAAACATGGCCACATCAACAATTGTGCTTATTGGAGAAAAATACATACTCTCAAAGGCAGGGCAAACCACCCTGCCTCAGCACAGCAGTTCTCCACAATCAAATAGCTAGGTATCAAAATTCCAACCCAGCCCTCCTCAAAATAAACACCTGGAAAGGCCTGAATTCATTACCACTAGCAACACCTTAAATGACAGTGCAATACTTAATAGTACACAATTTAAGACCTGGGAGGAATATGGGTCAACAGCCAGTATGATAACGGGCAAGAAATATACTCCTAATACACAGGATAAAAGAGTTTGTAAAGTTGATGGACAAGGAATCTAAAACAAATCCATGTCAGTAATATTCTTGCCCTAGTATCTGATATCTTATTGGAACTGCTCAGTCACAGCTGCTGAATGAGGTGTGTGAGATTCTGATGTGACTGCAGGCTTTTCTCCCTGCCTTCAAGTGTGGACATTCAGTCATAACTATATACATGGCCAGATATCACAAGAGAGTAGTGAGAACATGGTTTTCTTTTTTTGTCATTGTTGTTTGCTTGTTTGTATTGGCATATCGGGTAACTTGTGCCTTTTAATGGACCCTGAGATATACTGGAGGAAATATTCCATGTCAGAGATTTAAAGAATTAATGATGTGTCAATGTGTCAGATGTGTAAAAATGTGAGGGAAAAAAGAAACAAAAGATAGCTGAGTTATTAGAGTAAACTTCCATTAGCACAACAGATCTATCCATTATGAGCACAAGTACAAAGGAATGCCAAACCTACGGCTAGAATTCAGTTCCATATTTCCTGCTAAAGAAAAAAGGAAAAACATTTATGTCTTTGAAGAAGAAAATAAGAACTGGCCACAAGTGCCACAGCCTCCTCTCTCTCAAGCCTCCATTGTAAACCACTCAGTCTCCCTTCTATGTCTTTTCAGGGAGATTAAACATGTCTCAGAGGAATAAAATATCAACCAACCAAACGAACAAGATACATTTAAGACATGCTCCTAATATCTGCTGTCTGCCAATGGAGAATTGGTGATTAGGACTGTTCCAACCCTTCACTACTGTGTGTGTGTGTGTGTGTGTGTGTGTGTGTGTGTGTGTGTGTGTGTGTGTGTGTGTGTGTCATAAAAGAGTTCAAGTTGGACTGTATGAGATAACCTAACAAGTGTTGCTTGCACCTCAGAGGTGTTCACAGTTCAGCCAGTTAAAGTAATGGTGGCCTACATCAGCAAAATGTTTGTGCGATATTGTCTTATGTGTGTTAAATGTAGGATGGGAATTGATTAGATTTTATTGATGCCAATACTACGATCTACATAATATATTCATGAGGTTATTATAAAGATCATCTCTACCTGTTATTAAGACGGAGCAGAGCAGCATAATCGCTTGTTCTTTTTCCCTATAAGATTTGTGACTGTGTGACTGGGTCACCACCTGCACTGCACTGGATTTATTCTCACTGGTACAAGTTGCTTTCGATTCTTAATGAATCATACAAAAACAGAATTTTTATTTTCTCTGCAGTTTCATTGCAAAAAAGACATCTAATAACATTGCAACATTTATTGCAATTTTTAAAATAAGCTGCCCCAAATTTAGGTATTTTAACTGCAACAATCCCAAATAAAAGCTAGCAAAATCCTGGAGGGACTGGATTATTTGTAACCAAGGAGACCAATAACCAATATGCCAACAAAATGAGACATTTGAAATATATATTAAATCCTGCATTGTTAACAGCCATGTTTCCAGGACCAGGTAGTAATCTGCTTCATGAATACATCCCCTTTCAAACAGCAAAGGGTCCAGTGATTCAATTGAGGCTTTTGAAAACAGGGTTGGGGTTTGATAGCATTTTAACAAGTATGAATCCAGTAACAAGCTAGTCATGGAATTAACATTAGTTGACAACAACTGATATGACCTGCCATTTTTATTTTAACTGGGGAAAGTGACAAACAGCACCAACAGAAAACAAGAAACTGCTACCTGAGCTTTGTGCACTTTGAGCTTTACTAGAGATGAGTGGTTAAGATTTTATCAATTCTACTGCTCTCATCAACACTCTATACTTTCTTATTACTAAAAATATTTTTAAAAAGTAATTTAAAAAAAGAATAACTTCAGGACAAGATCATCCTTATTCTCACTGCTGATGTGGATTCACTGCAGGTGGAGGGAGGAGGGGCTGGTTTGGAGGGGGCTGCCATCTCAGCCAGAAAGTCTACATGAACTTGCTCAACTTTAATATGTGGTGAACTCTCATTTTATGGTTAACACAGACCGCAACACCGCTTTTTTCTGCAAGTTTATACTTATTTAATGGATGTTCTGATAAATTACTCTTTTCCTTATTGCTTGTAGAGGTTTTATTGCACAGACAGTAACAGCAAAGCTGTTGTCAAATCAAGTAAAATGTTTAACTTCACACCCAATGTCATGTTTTCCTCCATGGCCTCTCTCCCTTGCTATCTGCTCTGTCTGTGGAGGAGCTGAGGTCTGCCCTCAGTCAAACACCAGAGCAGAGACAAAGAGAAAGAAGAAGCTGCTAGTCTCAATCACTAGTTCAAGTGCCAATATAATGCTCCCCAGTGTTTCCCCTTCCATTGCTTTTAGGGGACAGAGGGTCCCACTTAGGGGTGGGCCACTGCCCCAAGAAACCAAAGAAAAAAAAAAAAAAAAAAAAAAAAGGCCAAACAAACTAACATATTTCCTCAAGTAAAAACCAGGAGTCAATTAAAAGCCAGGTCTCCAATAATGGAAAGGGGGCTTGGTCAACACAAACAAATAAAGGCCAGCCCCTAAATACAATTCTCAACAGCCGGACAGGATTAGAGGACAACAAAGAAAACTGGATCAGAATGCGTGAATCAGATACTTCAGATGAGTAATCCAGAACAACAAACAAGAAAGTGTTCAAGACATTTTGAGTCACAGCACACAAAAAATGACGGAAGAGGTTGGTGTGAATAATAAAAACAGATAGCTTGTTCAAACCTACTTTCACACTTCCACACAGCAGGGCATTTGTAGGGTAAAATTGGTCAGTGGTGTGATTGATAGATGTGTGAAAGCATGACAACAATATCAGTGTATACCATTGCCACTACGTCAAAACTGTGCTTGAACTAAAAACAACTGTGTAATCACCTTTTAACTTGTAGTAGTAGTACAGCCACAGTTAATACAGTGCATTAAGTACTAAATTACTTTTATCTGGGGATTTGTACTGTCTGATAGGCCAACTTCAGATCAAAGTAAGACTCTATAGCATAGATGCCCTTGCACAAAGGTTGGCTGAGGTCAAATTTCACTTTTAAGTGGGATCCTCTCAGTTGTTCTGAAGAGTACCACCTAATGAAGCAGTCATGACAAATACTGCGGACTGTTGTCTGACTGATTTTAAGTATGAATCTGTCCTAGCTCCACATATGTCACCACACTGATACTGGACTAACTCTGAAGCTTACCTTCATGCACAGTCACCCCACAGTTGTCACACTGGATGATCTCGTCTGCGTCCTCGCTGTTGTCTCCCAGACAGACGCAGCAGATCAGGATGTGCTGAGTGCTCCAGGTCTGGGATCGATCCAGCAAGGCATCCTGGGGAATCAGGAAACAGAGACACAGTAAAGCCACTTATCAACACCCTATGCCTCTGATCAGACCACAGATCCAGTAACTGACAGTAAATGCCATATACAATACTCATGAACACTGTGCTAGGTGAATTAAAACAAAAGCAGAAGTATTCTCCTGGAATCACTCAGATACCATCTAAACCTCTCACTGGAAAATATGGTGACTTTGTGACTCACTGTTGTTTGGTATTATGGAATGCCATACAAAGTAGATGTGCTGCAATGTGAAGTCCAAATACTTAGTGGTTTACATTACTAGGACAAGGTAGAAGACTTACTTCAATACTCAAGCACTTGTTCGAGTTGCAGTTCTTTCAAAGAGCTTTTAGCATGAGGTCTGGTCCACAAGAGCTTTGTCTAAACATGTCTCAGTTGCCTAAATTTGTCAAAATAAGTATAAACTCAAATGTTTATATGCTTGAACATGATTAAAATTATTTTAAAAGGTCAGTTATAATCATTAAGATTCAAGCAACTACAGTATCTTAAATGGGAAAGAGTAAACAAGACCAGTAAGCTCACAGGCATCCAAAGTTTGGCTACTTGACTGTTTATGATACTTATCATATTCACTGCTACATCTTAAAACTAGAATTCTGAATAAGCATCATGATGAATTAGTTTCTCTTTTGGCCAATATAGGCCATAAGTTTGATGTAATTGGCCAGGGGGTGGAGTGTGTCTATATGTTGTTTCAAAACACTGTCCAAATATTTGTGATGACCTCATTATTGAAGATGATCTCAGATTCTCAGTCAGATTCTCTATTCATTGAGATAAATGTAAACAATGGTAAAAACTTCATTGTTGGAGTCATCTATCGACCCCTAAACTCTGACTTTGACATTTTTAAGAATAAATTGGATCAACTATTATATAAATAAAAATAATAAGAATTATTTCATTCTGACTCTGAATCTATTCAACACACCATACCTGAAAAGTTAATTAGACATGGGGATGCCAATCAGGAACCTTGGGGGCAAAGGGCATTTTGAAACCCATCAACAAAAAGAATAAACTTTACAAACACTATATCAACAATACAAGTGATTCAAACAAAGAATCAAATACAAAATACAAAAACAAGCTCACACATGTGATTTGAATCAGCAAGTGAAGACATGAGACTGAACTTATTCAGGCTTTTCAGGGTGATCAAAAGCAAACCTGGAAGGTACTAAATTAAGTCCTCAGCTGGGGTCACAGAACCGTGCCTTCTGACACCAAAAGGAAACACATTAGAGGATGCCAGCAATGATCTTGAAAATGTTGACCTTGCTGATAGTTTCATTTTATCTCCATAGGTGAAAATCTCTCGAACAAAATTAGCCAACCAGTGGGTGCTCCTTTTTGAAAATAATTTATTTATACATATATATATGTATATATATATGTATATATATTTATACATATATATACCCTTCTCTCACAAACAGTCCATGCTTTTAGCATGCCAGAGAGACACAGAACGAGACCAAGGGTCAAAGGGTCAGCTCCAGAGGATCAAGCAAAGGACACCAGGCAACTGGAGAATATAGGCAAAATCCCCAGTTTGTAACAATAAGACTCTGTCTATTGATATTTGATTGTTTTCTTACATAGGACAAATAACACCAAAATGACTGATTATCACTAAAGTGTGAATCCTGGCCTCTCTGTGCATGAACACGCACGCACGCAACACCACACCAAAGCTCCCTTCCTCTGTCCCTCTCTAGATAAGAGTCATAAACTACAACCCACATTCTAATCCTGAGTAGTGACCAGCAGAACACCCTTCACAGACACAGATCTGAGGAAGAACGTAAATTTAAATATCTAACTGTTCTGTAACTCATGAGATGTTTCTATGTAATAGTTCAATCCCAAACTTCTATCCTATAGAATTTTTGAAATGTAACATGTAGACATTGTCTTATGTCTCATGTGACCATACTGTCAGCATCCTTCACACAAGGTAACACACACTACATGACATCCAGAATGTCCATATTATTACTATTACAGTTAAAGAACTGCTGTTTAATCCACATTTATAGACTATTAGCTTTAGGAAATGTTTATATTGTTGTTTGATCAGTTAACCACTGGTACTATGAATAATTCCAGGTTTGAGGGATGTAATACGAAATCCACACTTGTATTATTCCTGTCTGTCATTATTAGTGCCATTAGGTTTATATTTATATATTACATTTAATGCTTTATGGTCATGGTGGAAGACGGATGTGCGAGTTTATAGGTAAACTCTAGAATTACACTATTCAATGGAAAATTACTCTCTTCTCCAAGTTGAAACACAGGAGAAGATGGGTGACGCCCCTGAAACGTGCGCCAGCCCCCAGGGAATATGACAGTCGTGATCAATTCACACATTTGGTAGATGCTAAGACAAGAGAAGCTAGCAGAGAGAAACAATGCTAGAAGCAGAAAGCTAGAGCTCGAAAAGCGATGCAGAAACTAGAAGCTGAGAACTTTGCTCAAAGCTCAGAGTCCCGGCTCAAAGCCCGGCTCTGTAGCTATGGAAACTCTTAGCTCTAAGCTGCTAGCCACAAACCCATAGCTCTTAGCCATTTTTGCACTTTATCGTTTTGTCTGCGTCCTTTATTATTTCTTTGCCACGTGCTACAAGTAACATTCTTGTTGTTTACATGTGCAATCTTTTATTTTTATAAGCCAAGTCAAGACCAACTGAACCAAAACAACAGAAGTGCCTCAGAGTAATTTTGTAACTTTTAATCATCATCAAGTTTTCCTTTTTAAAGCTTTTTGACAACTTTAGAGTCAACTGGTCAACGCCAGTCTCCTCTAAAGTTATCCAGCCAAAGTGAAGAGCATTAGAGTTTATTTCACATCAGCCCACAAGAGACGCCGGCAGATAACGCCTCTGCACGACCGCCTGCAGAGAAGCCAACCAGAAATCAAGAGTGCCTGAGAAAGAGAGTCTCCTGGCAAACTCCACCAGAGCTGAATCGCTGAGACACCAGCAGAATCCGTCACAGTGATAATGGGACACGGCCTCCAGGAGAATCCACCTAGATCCCGCGTCTCCAGGGTTACCATGGCAACCACAGCCACCTGGGTTCCAGCCAAGGGTCCTCAGATACAGCACTACTCACAGTAGGCCGATCTTAACACTCTGCTCATGGTTGGGTTGATGTCGAAATATAGTAATATTTAATCATCAAATCTCATTCGTAGATGTAGTATCATTAGCTGTATAGCCATAGTGTATAGCCATTAAATACTCTCCCACCAATGCCAACTCATCACACCACTCATTTCATTATTTTCATCTTTATGATTATTACAACTTGCATTTACTCTGTAGATAGTAGTTTAGTTAATAAACTCCTTTATTTACACCCAGTTGTTGTCCTGTTGTATTCTTTTGACGTAGAGACTGGAGATCCATTGAATCGAGAAGTCATGGCTTCTGATATGAGACTGACAAATTTATCAGTGAAGTAATACATTGTTTTTCTCCCAGAGGACTTGTACCCCATTTCAACGAGAGTAAATTCTAAATTATGGTGTTAACGCTACACTTCCCTCACAGACATACAAGACCAGAAAAAAGCATTTTTTAGAGGGAAACAAACAAACTTAAATGCAAAAGTTTTAGTGTGGTTTGCAAAGGTCCACAGGTGTGAATGAGCTTGATTACACTGTCAATTTTTTTTTTTTTTTAATTTGTGTACACTAAAAGGCTGTGGTCTTCAAAACTGGTTACTCTACTGAGCTACTATTTTTATTATGAGTCTTGCTGTTATTTTTTATCTACCATTTATTTCTGATTGTGTATCTCACCTATTAAATTGATATATGGACTGATGGGATAGATGTTTTGGACCATTTAAGTTATTCTTTTTAGAGTTTTAGGTATTAGGATTTAGGTGTTTTTGGGGCTGAAATTGTATTTTGTGCATACTCACAAGGTCACAAGCTTATTGGGGTATCCCATTTTCACCTATTGCTATTATCATAGTTGTATATTTTGTATTCTATTTTGAATTATTATTTGTGTGAAATGAAATGAAATGAAATGAAGTGGTGTCACTGAACTGAATCTGAATCATTTTGGGATCAAGTCCAGTGTGAGTAATGATAAATGCTGATATTTGTGTAAACATGAATGTACACGTGTATTTTGAAATACCTTCAGATTTGTTGTCTAAACAGCTTTTACTTCTATTAGTCTGACTACTAAATTGCTGTTTCATTGTTTTCTTGACATCTAAAATGAGAGCAAATAGTAAACGGCTACTTTCACTAAGAGGCAACAACCCATGTAATAAATATATTTATCACCTTTAATCAAAGTAATCAAATAAATCAATTAGTGTAAAGTAAGGTTTTTTTTGTTTTTTTTTTCAAACATGTGGAAGCTCCACTACATTCACCAGCTAGTCGCTAACTGCATCTATCCGCTGTTTAATGCTGGGCAGGTAGAGGACAGCTTTTGTTACTGAAAAAAACGAGGACAGAGAAAATGAGGCTGATGAGAGTTGAGTGCCAGCGATCAAATCAAAACCATAAGTTAAAAGAGGCTAAAGAAGCTTCTTTTAGAGCAGAGTTGAGTGATAATTCTCTGTGAGTTTGTGACCTAACAAATTACATACAGTCAGTTTGACCTGTTCTTATAAATAATACTGAGAAGTGCAGCTTTAAATCTGCTTTGGAGTAAATCCCGATCGCTGGCTTAACCGATAATCTTACTTTATTAAACATCTGTGAGACCATCAGTCTGAACCTGTGAGACTGAAGTTGTACTCACCTCATTGCCTTTTCCCTGTGACATGCTGTCATTAGTGAGCTCTTCATCAAAAGTACTGGTGCTCTTAGGCTTCTTCATGGGCTTCTTCACTTCTTTGTCACTATCACTGCTACTGTTGTTGTTGTTGTCATCACCATCTTCCTTGTCATCATCCTCATCATCGTCGTCATCATCATCATTATCGTCATCATCATCATCGTCGTCGTCACTAGCGCTGCCACCTTCCTCTTCCTCAGTGCCTCCTTTCTGGGCGGCTGCTTTGCCTTTCTTCTTCCCTGCTGTGGGTCTCCAGTCGTTATCGTCTTCACTGTCATAGTCGTCCATCTCATTCAGCTCCTCCATCGTGGTGAAGTCCAGCAAGGGACGGTTCCTGCGGAAATTCCATTTCTTGGGCTCGGCCTGACTCTCTTCAGTGTTCACACTGCCAGATCCGGTAGTGGAGGCAGTATCAGCAGCTGGAGCGGGCTCAGGCTCTGATGTTTTCCTGCTCTTGCGTCGGCCTTTTAGTGGGGTGACAGCCGGGGTGTCTTTGGTCAAGCTGTCTGAGGAAGGCTGCTTATTGGTCTTCTCTTCATCTTCGGTTAAGTTGTCCTCAGCCGCCAGTTCTTTGGCCTCCTCCTCATCTATACCATCGTCTGCAGAACCACCGTTGTCCGAGTCACTTTCTGAACCAGCAGCGCTCGCTTTAGACCCTTCTTCATCACTGCCATTTCCTGTGCCATCTGAGCCTATCAGAGCACAAAATAATAACTTAATCAAAAGAGCATTCAGGTCATTCTAAAAGGCTTGGTCGGTGCTCCAGCATCTGAGGAAACTTTGTTAAAAGAAAAGGAAATCACTACACATCTCCATGGCGTTTGTTTTGACTTATGTACTTAGTTGCTCAAAAGTGTAATAACAAAGAGGAGATTTGAATTTGATCTATTTTTCTGTAGATATACTCCCCCCCAACTTGGTGCTCTAACATTGGTGTGGACAGGCACTTAAAATTGTTTTTTTTTTTTTTATTCCATAAAATTTGTTTTTCAGTGGGGAACACTCTCTCAGTATTATCCTCTTAACGTTATCAGAGAACAGTGGTTATGGGATAAATAAACTAGTTTCCATTGGATGCGCTTTGGATGGCTCCTAAAAGTTGAAAGTTGATGCATTAGTGCATCAGTCGAGGAGATGCCGAGCCGACTCACCCCATCAGTCTACTTGCTGCTTTTTTTTTCAACTGTGTTATTGTACACAGAGTAATGCAGACTCAACAGCACTGCAGGCTGTAAACTTTACAAACCGAGTCTTGTCTCAAAATGACCAACCAACCACCACTGGGATGTAGAGACAGGAGATGTAAAAAAAAAAAAAAGCGCAGCACAATGCTAGACAGTGAGAGGCAGGGCAGCTCAACTCTGTCAGCTCCAATGAGCACGCTCCCAGTTAGGAAAGCCGATTGGGAGCACCATCAGAATGGCAGAGCTATGTGTTGGTGTGCACAGGGCCACCAGAAAAAAACTTATTTAGACACTTTTTAAACACCCACCAAAACAATCCAATATCTGTTTAAATGTAGCATCATGTAGAATATTATCAGCGGTTTATCTTCCCGTGAAAACAGCACTTTCCTTTGGCACCACATGTTTTCACCCACTGAACTACAATATTCTTACGCACAAGCACATCTATGAAGCGCACTGTATTACACCACAGCCGCAGGTCAACCGAGGGAATCAGAAAGCGACGTAACACAGTGCACTCCTACTACAGTGCCAAAGAAAAGTGCTGTTTCACGGGAGGATAAATTACTGAAAATATTCTACATGAGCATGGCGCTGCCACTCTACCACTCTGATGGATGCTCCCGGTCAGCTTTCCTAACTGGGAGCGCACTGATTAAAATCTACTGCAGGTAATGTACTAACTATACATGACTACCTCACACAACCCCACGTCAAAAACCCGAACTATCCCTTTAAGGTCTTTGATAGTACGGCTGTTGGTGGTGAATAAAATATTACAGTGAGTTTTATGTCTCAATTCACAAGTGTAACATTAAGTTAATTAAATTATTATTATTATCTATTACTTATCTTTCTAATTATTTCTTACTGGCATTTTGCAGTTTTTCTTTCTTGTACTGTCCACTTTGCTGCTGTAGCACTGCAAATTTCCCCAGTGTTGGACTAATAAAGGAATATCTTATCTTATCTCTTATTTATCTATGTTAGCTCTGACTGGACAGTCACTACACAAGTTGTATATAGAGAAGTGTCCAAACGACTGGCACACATCAAGTGTCACATCTCATTCGACTGGTTGTTGCTGTCACACACTAACAACCAAAACAATTGTCAATGGCAGTTATGCTGAAGTATCATGTGTAGGAGTCTTACAGGTGGTAATAGTAAGGAGTAAAATGCACAATATATACCATATAAATATAAGGTTTATGTTACATAAGTAAAAAGGTCACAAGTTTCATTTATTTATCATTTGACACAGGGTTGTAACATCAAACTCAACCATGAAAAATTGTTTTATTTTTATGACTTATTTATTCACTCATTTACTGTATATAATATGTGTATATCATTTTTTGTTTTTGTGAGCAGCATAGAGGAAACTACAACTAGCACTTCCACTTCAAAAAACAAGCACTACCACTTCACGGCATTAACCTACATGTGTGGGAAACACTGCAGGCGCATTGTACACAATAACTTCATTGCATTTAATAAGGATGCGTGATGCCCCTCCCATTGTCTTATGGGTTGTCCTTGCCCACACTGGCAGGCAATTGATTGGCATGGGAGAGTCACCAGCTGATAGAGTATAAAAGCTGGCCCATGTACTCACTTGTCTTCTCCCTTCAATCTGTTGACATCCATTTGTTTTGCTTTTGCACATACACCACCACCACAGCACATGTACCACTCATACATGCACTGCTTTCATAGCTAAACTTGTTGATTTCCACACCTCATTGCTTATTTGTCCTATGTTTTAGTTATAATAAATTGCTTGTTTTATTCTATAACCTTGTGTGATCTCCCTTATTGTCACATTCATTGAGTCAGTTTGTGACAGGATGTAAAATTTGCCTTACTTTATGGCAGTTAGACCATCCTTACCTGAGGCATCTCCCACTTCAAAGTCACTATCATCTGAGCTGTCATAATCCAAGGCATCTAAGAGAGAGGCAGCAAGTGGCTTCACCTGCCGGCGCTTCAGACTGCGATCCACTAACAAAAGAGAATTAGAGAAAACAAAGTTTTTTCAACAAGATAACACATTTGGATTTTGTAGTGCAGTACAAAACTATAAAAAGGCCTTTTTTTAAGGCTTTTTTTTTTTTTTTAGCCTATCTAGTAAACTGGTTTCAGTCTAGTCTCAGCTGGTTTCAGTCTAGTGTAGGCTTGTTTCAGTCTAGCATCAGCTGGTTTCAGTCAAGTGTCAGCTGGTTTCAGTCAAGTGTCAGCTGGTTTCAGTCTAGTGTCAGCTGGTTTCAGTCTAGTGTCAGCTGGTTTCAGTCTAGCGTCAGCTTGTTTCAGTCAAGTGTCAGCTGGTTTCAGTCTAGCATCAGCTGGTTTCAGTGTAGTGTCAGCTGGTTTCAGTCTAATGTCAGCTGGTTTCAGTCTAGTATCAGCTGGTTTCAGCTCTTTATCTGTTCTCTTCTCTCCTCTCTGTGCTCACATATACAGAATTTTAATACAGGTGAATTCACAATAAAGCTGTTCTCATTGACATGTTTATTCTGTTTCTGTTGTCGTGACAACAAAACAAATATGAAATAGTAAGTGAAACACGAACCATCAAGACTATTGATTTTATTATTTTAATTAAAAGACATCACATATACTGTGATTATATATAACCTGAGAAATTATCACTCAGAAAGAAAGTGTTTTCGTCAACTAAAACTAGACTAAAATGTTTGTTTTTCTTTGACTAAGATGAGACTAAAATGTGCAGAGTTTAAGAGTTTTCACTCTAAAAATAAAAAGATTGACTAAATCTTTGAATACGCTGAAAACGCTATCTACTTGATCTCAGTGCAGACACTTTTCTGCTTGCTCTCACCTCCGCTTGCATTTTTTCTACCGATATTCTTGTTTTTCTTCCGCGATAAACTATAAGCAGTGGCTCCTGGATACTTATAAACACTGGGACAAATTTTTTGTAGATATAGTAGGCTATTTTTCTATATTTCAACATTTTTATGACATCCTCAGTACTACGTGAGTGAGGCCTACCAGCAGCACAAGACTGTAATGCAGTGACTGGAAACGTGTCACTTAGCTAAAGCTAATTAGCAGCAAAATGCCTCCCTTCTTCACGAATGACTAACACAAACTTCTACTAAAGATTGCAGTGCTGGAAACCAAAATTCACCGGTTAGAAGTGAATTGACTATGTGGGAATGACGCCACATTACCATGGAGTCAAAACAGTGGAGAAGAGCATGCTAACATACAGCTAATTAGCACCACCAACACTAACAAGAAACAGGAGGGCTGTCAACCGGATAATAAGTCTATGACTGGTAGTCCCCCCTGGAACTCTCTTGGTGCAAAGCCTAAGAGTAAATAATTTCCCCGGGAAAATGGGAGGACGAGTAACAGGCTGAGCCCCGCGCTCTGAGATTTGTCACACAACTGGCTGGTTTGCATTATCATTCAGGCAGAGCGCCTCTTCAACCCCTGTTCTTAGTAGGACACAGCCGTTGACAGCTGCGAAAGGGAGAACTAACAACAAACTTCCCCCAACAACTGAGAGTGCAACTAGAGAACAGATTGTTTCCACTGCTGCAGGACCCTGGATCTCCGTCTGATGACCCTTCACATAGCAGGGTACGGACTGAGAGTAAATCAGAAAGTAAAAGGCTAAAGGGAAAGCTAATGCCTGGGCGTCAAACTCTGATTTTGGGTGACTGTGTTATAAAAGATTTAAGAAGCATGTGCAGTAAAAACACCAAAATACTCTGCTTTCCTAAGGACATGGTCTCTGACATGTCTGAAAGAATCCTGCATATCATGGATGCACATCCAAATGTGAAAAACGTCATACTGCACATAGGGACCAATTATGTCTGAATTGCTGAAACAAGAATTTATTGATCTGTTGAACACAGTCAGCTCTCTGAATGCTGAGGTGTTTATCAATGGCCCTCTACCACCAGTCAGAAAAGGAGTTGAAAGATTCAGCAGATTGTTGGCAGTGAACACATGGCTCTCAGCTGCATGTATTGTCCATTCACTGCACTTTATTGACAATTTCAACTTTTTCTGGGACCGCAGACATCTTTTTAAGGCAGGAGTAAAATTGTTCATTTCTAACTTATTTTACTTCCTGTGTCACCCATCAGTTCCCTCTGCCAGGGACAAGAGACAAGAGGAGTCAAAACAAGAAGAAGACATAACAAAACGCAGCAGAAACCTTGAAAGAGTCACCTCAGCCCCCGCCTGAAGAGAGCTTTAAACATGACTCAGTGTCATCACTATCGAGAGGAGGAGTCTCCACCCCCCTCACCAACTTCCACCTTTGAGGATTCACCCCTTTCAACGCCCCGCCCCCCCCATTCACCCCACCCAGGTCACTTTCCTCTCCAATCACCCTTTCCACCTCCTCTCCCTTCTTGGAGTTCATTGACCAGAAGAGCTGGTCACTGCAGGGACCAAACTTACACCCTGCCCTACTCACATTTTCTCTCCCCTAAACCTCCCTTGTTGTCCACCTCCACCAATGGCTTTAAGTCCTCGACCAGTTTCGACACATTCGTCACAGTTACAAATGAAACAGGAAGCACTCAACCAGTTCTGCAAATTTATCAAACTTAGCATCCATTCCTCGTCAGCCACAGCTTGTCCCAAAAAATTGGTTAGATAATATTCTAACACATTAAATTTAGCTTTATTAAATGTTAGGTCTTTGTCAGTAAAAATATTTTTAGTCAATGATTTTATCATCAAGCACAACCTTGATTTTATGTTTTCAACTGAAACTTGGTTAGACCAAGATAACAGTGCAGCTGTTCTTTTCGAGTCAACCCTTCCCAACTTAATTTTTAGGAGTGAAGCTAGAGTACATAAGAAAGTAGGTGGAGTTGCCATTTTGTTTAATGATTCCCTCCAATGCAAACAGATGTCTTATGGAAACTTTGATTCTTTTGAACATGTGGCTCTTAAGTTGAATTCCTCTTCCCGAACTATATTTCTTAATATCTACAGGCTACCTAAATACTGTGCTACCTTTTTTTGATGACTTTGCTGAACTGCTGTCTATAATCTTTATTGACTCCGACTGTGTAATTATTGTTGGTGATTTTAACATCCATGTTGACAACCCCCTGGACAGAGGGACTAAAGAACTGTATTATGTTCTTGATAACTATGGACTGACTCAGCATGTGACAGAGCACACACACAACAAGGGGCACACGCTGGATTTAATCATCTCCGAGGGTCTGAACATTTCTAAGGTTGTGGTGACTGATGTTGCTCTCTCTGATCATTCCTGTGTTTTCTTTGAGAGTACTATCTCTGTGCGCACAAATGTTCAAACAGAAGTAATCGCAAAACGGTATATCACTGAAAACACCAGTGAAATATTTATTCAGGCTCTCTTCCACACCTTCCTCTCATGGGTCTCAGTCAATGAGCTTGTAGATAATTTCAGTTCTAACATTACAAATGTTATTGATGCCATTGCACCCACTAAGGTGAAGGTTGTCTCTGGTAAGAGAAGATCTCCATGGAGAAATGCCACACTGGTCAGAATGGAAGAAAGAGAGTGTCGAAACTGCCATCATGAAGCCACTCTTAAACAAGAACAATCTAGACACTTCACTAATGAACAACTATAGGCCTATATCAAACCTCCTAAAATCATAGAGAAAGCTGTTTTTCAATAGCTGAACAACTTTGTGGCACTAAACAACCATTTTGATGTCTTCCAGTCAGGATTTCGACCACACCACAGCACTGAGAATGCTCTTGTTAAGGTCTTCGGTGACATATACTTTAACACTGACAGTGGCAGAATTACAGTATTAGTATTACTGGATCTCAGTGCTGCCCTCTGGAAAACTGGGTGGGACTCTCTGGTACAGTACTGAACTGGTTTGAATCCTACTTAAAGGACAGGGACTACTTTTGTCTATAGGCAATTACACATCTGAGTGGACAAATATGACATGTGGAGTTCCCCAAGGCTCCATTCTGGGGCCTCTTCTGTTCAACATCTACATGCTCCCACTAACTCAGATTATGGAAAACAACAAAAATACATTACCACAGTTATGAAGATGACACACAAATTTACATAACCATATCACCAGGGGGACTATGGTCCAATACAAGCACTGAGTAAGTACATTGAACAAATCAATGATTGGATGTGACAGAATTCTCTTCAATTCAACAAAGACAAAACTGAAGTAATTGTTTTTGGAGCCAAGGAAGAACGATTAAAAGTCAGCAGTCAGCTTCAATCAATAATGTTAAAAACTACAAACCAAGCCAGAAATCTTGGTGTAGTCATGGACTCAGACCTGAATTTGAACAGCCACATTAAGAAAATTACAAAGTCAGCCTACTATCACCTTAAGAATATATCAAGAATTAAAGGACTTTAATCAGCAATCTCAGCAGGATTTGGAAAAACTGGTCCATGCATTTATCAGACAGCTGCAGCTGTTCCAGAACACTGCTGCTTGAGTCTTCACTAAGACCAAGAAAGTGGATCATATAACTACAGTTATCATATCTTTACACTGGCTTCCTGTCTGTCAAAGAATTGATTTTAAAATACTGCTGTTGGTTTATAAAGCACTGAATGGTTTAGGGCAATATTACATTTCTTATCTGATGCTACGTTATGAACCCTCTAGACCTCTCAGGTCATCTGGGACAGGTCTGCTTTGTGTCCCCAGAGTAAAAACTAAACATGGAGAAGCAGCGTTCAGTTTTTATGCTCCACATATCTGGAACAAACTCCCAGAAAACTGCAGGCCTGTTGCAACTCTCAGGTCTTTTATTTCACAGCTGAAGACTTTTCTGTTTACCACTGCCTTTTATTAAACCAAATTTGATGGAAATATTTTACACTGCACTGTAACTTTCATTCTCCTGTTATATCTGACTTATTCCTTTTTAGTTTCTTTTTCTTTGCAAATTCAACACTTTTTAATTGTATTTAAATGTCTTTTTACTTGTGTTGCTTTTATATTCTGTCTTGATGCCTTTTATGCTCTATGTACAGCACTTGCTTTGTTGTTGAAATGTGCTATACAAATAAACTTGCCTTGCTTTGCCTAAATGTGACTATAACTAAAATTGACTTTTTATCTCAGGACTAAGACTAAGGCTAAAACTAATAATAGCTGACAAAACTAACACTACTGCAGAGGGAAAGCCTGACCACTCTTCCACAGAAAGAAGCTACTGTTTGTCCAAAAAGTTGCTAGGTGCTTTTTTGAAAAAGTCTGAAAAGAGGTCTGAAAAGTTAATAAACCTAATGGCAAAGGCCCTGCTGTTAATGTAACAAACATTTCACATCAATTAATTTTGAAAGAGGAACAGCCAGTGGGGAAACTCCAACACCTGGCCAGCCAACCAATGGTGTAAATTCATCACTCAGTCACAGCACATTTGGCTGACCACAACTGGTCTCAGACTTTTGAACCCCACTGAACGGTGTAACTTCATCACTCAGTCACTCATCAGTCACAGATATTCGCAGTTGTCAGGTTGGCCTCGTTGTTGTGGTCCAGCCAAAAACTACCTATACGAAGTAGGCCATCAGAGAAATATTTTTATTGTGTATCATATAAAACCTGTAATCAAAATGATACTTAAAGATGAAGACATCCACTCATTGACATTAGAACCTAGTGGAACCTACCACCTGCTAGGGCTGGGCGATAAAACGATAAAGATAATTATTGCAAGATAACTTTTCCTCAATAGAAATATACGACATGGTCGATACAACATCAATAGAACTCATTCATCCATGTTTTGACAGACAACACGAACCGCCAATGATAATGAGAATAGTGCCAACGTTTGGGCTACTACAGCCATGCCCACCAGTACGTCAGGAGTGGGACAGAGATAAAAGAGAAAATGACGGCAGAAAATGTTAACAAAAACTCAAGCAACAGCATTACCAAAGAACCCCAACAGACACAGCCCAAGGCTCAAAAGACGAGGACATCATTGAAAAGAAGGGTCAGAGGAATTTGGTAGTGTGGAGATACTTTGGCTAATTAAAGTTCAATAAGAAGCAGAGCAGTGTGCACTGCAAATTGTGTCGAAAGTAAGTTCCCACAAAGACAGTTAATCCCACTAATCTTTTTTACCATCTGAGGCAATGCCATCCTCTTGAGCACGCACAATGCAAGACTTTACAGTCCCAGACCAAGCTTTTTATGGTCAGAGTTAAGATTTTGGTTTATAATATATACCTATTTTCTTTTTTTGAGATAGTATAATGTTCGATAGTATGTTTGTCATGTTCAACTTCTGACAGAAAAAAATTATATTTAAACCAAAATTAATCCTTATGATATCTTCACATCTCACTTAGGACTAAAAGGGAACCTTTAAGCTTGACAGAAATAGTGATTGTATATTGATAGACTGATATGAAACACATTATCGTGACAAGATTTTTTTCTATATCGCCCAGCCCTACTACTCACCATAACCGTTCTCACTGACATACAATACATTCTGTGACATGCACTTCTGATTATGGTATGCCACTGCTGTGTTCCACTAACACATGTCACTTTCCATGTGCATACACCAATAGAGAGTGTCACTCTTGCTTTAGTCGCACATGTCCACATCACTTAGTGGTATGCCCCTGCTTTTCCACTGACATATGGCACATAAATACAGCATGTTACTCATGTTCTACTGACACATATGTACCACCCTTGTGGCATAAACCAATTCTTAGTAGCATACAAGTTGGTATAGTGTGTTACTCCTTAAATGTGAAGAAAAATAACTTGGATGTTTTGACATAATGCCCACTGGTACATTGGCAACAACAACAGTCAAATTTTCCAGGAGACTAAGCCTGCTTTACAACTATACAGGGATAATGTATGGCTTGCATACATGTAGCTATAGATACAGCTACGCCCACTAGCTTAGCCACCACAAAAATATAGTGTCCCTCACAGTCACAACTGGAGCTCCGCAAGTAAGTTACAAGTTTAACACATCATTTGCTGGTTTGAAGTAGCAACTGTCATTGGAGCACAAATGGCACTTTCTTGTTTCAGTGCAATATGCAAGGTGAAAAGCAGCAGCTCAACATTTGTCAAAGCGACAAAACACAAACAACTGGTATATGACTTTGAAACAAGAGCAACATACCATCTGTATGATGGTGGAGAAGTAGGCCCACAGGAGTGAAATACCATATTAACCAACAAACATGTATGTCAGTGTGAAGTAGTAGGTGCCAGTGGAACATGAGTAACATACTGTATTGTTTATGAGTTAGATGCCAGTAGAGGAGCAGTGGCATATTTACAAGCACCACGGAAACTCCACATATTACACAGAAAAAGCATGGAATTGCATCAGCCATATTTTGATCTCTGCATCTCATTCTCTTAGTATTTAAGTTCAACATTACTGTGAACTCAGTTACTTTGTAGTCAAAATCTTGCTGTAACCTAAATGGTACACAGCATCTTCAGCAGCAGGAAAATTGGTGAAACTTGTATGTGGATTATAAAATACTGTTACTTGAACGATTTTCTTTTATAACCAAACACTAGCAGTCCCAACTCTGGTAACTACTGCTCTGCCGAGTAAGACTCTGGACCTTTACACAGACCACTATGACCCAGTTAAACGCCAGCAACAAAAAGTTAAACCACATGTTTAATCGGATGTAGCCCAACAGCTTCAACTATGCTGAAACTGGGACAATAATGAGATACTTGGATGCCCCTCACGCTGCGTTTAACATTAGCAAACTGTTAGCAAACAAAGAGCACCGCTGCGCTTCTGCGGCTATCAAAACGCTGCTAATGTTACAATGCTGGTAGGAAAGTATTGCCCTTTTCACCAATAGTTAACCACACACACCTAACAAGCTTGAGTGTACATACCAATTCCGTCACCGTCAAACAACATCACATTTGCTGCAGTCGCGTTACCACCTCACATTCTTATCTAGCAAGCAAACTAGCTAATTGTGGCTAGTATTAGCTGTTGTCATTCCCTTCAAATTGCAGCATTGTTAAGTCCTCTTCACACAAATATAAGTCTTTGAATTGCATGAAAAGGTAAGATTCCTGTTAGAGTGTCAATAACAGCCCAAACGTGCCAAGCTGCACGTACAACAAATAAGTATTAGCATTATTAGCAACACCAAATGCTAGTCACAAAGCATAGCAGGGCTAGCTTATACGGCTAGCTGCTAATTAGCAGCAGTTCGAGATAGGAAATTATGGAGTTTAATCGGTGCACCGACAAATCTAACGTAACAACATCGTGCTGAATATTAGAGGAACATTGCAGTGGTGAAAGCAGCACTCACTCTGTGGTTCGTTTTACTACAAGGAACGAAGCAGGTCTCCTAATAGCAGCATGTTATGTGGACAATGGAAAACACACCAGTGACGTCCAGACGACAGGATGTTGTTGCCATGGGGACAGTTAAGGCTGAAGCGACAGGATAGCTACATTAAATATATAAATTAATGGAAAAAGGAGTAGTAAATATATACAAATAAAGATTTTATGCATGGTTTTATATTTATTTTTAGGTACTTATTTTATAAATGTAAAACTGCATTGGTGTATACATATTCCTCTCTATTTGTGTACAGCATCAGAATTTAGAAAGACTGTGGACTGAGAGCTTACCTCTAAACAGTGTCACCACCTGCTTCTAAAACCAATTACACCTCACATCATTGCTGACAATGAAAAAAAGATTAAACAATAACTTTTTTTAGCTCACCAAAGAGCTCATAAATTGTAAGAACATCTCTTAACTGTACTTGAGTGTGGTATTGGTGTTCCACACATTGAAAACCAACAATTGACAAATTAAAGGCAAAAAGTAACATTAAGTTTCTCCATAAGGTGATTGGTGTTAATCCACCACAAGCCTCCAGAGCAGCTCCACTGCTCATTGTCAGAGATTCTCAAATGTGTGAAATTTTATTGGAGTGCTGACTGACACATCATCCCAAAGTATCCTAAAACTGATGAGAAAGAAATTATAACTGAGATACTCTAATAACCACAGATGAGAGTGTGATTCTTTTCTTCTACTGATGATGAAACCCTAACCAACCAGTCTGCCTTCCTTTGTTACTTGTCTTTTTCTCACCATTTTGAGAGAAATGTACAGAACTACTTCCTACATTATTGTTCTTGTTATGCATCAGTGGGTGTAGTAACACAGTTAGTTTCAAACACTGTCTTTGTACAGACAGTTTGTCAGTATTCAACCTGTAGGAAGTTTTCATTCATTTCAAGGCTTCATTTACTTCCATTAGCACAGGAAAGCTCAAAGATCACCAATTTCTTCATCTCTGAAAAAAAAATCTATTTATGGTGACCTAATTTTTTTTTCTTGGGCATTACTGCTCACTTTGTATGATGTAAGGATATTTACTTGACTTAAACTGCTTAAATTTCAATAAAAACTGGAAAAAATGTTTTTTTCTAAAGCATTTGACCTGTAGTGAAGTATATGAAGACAGTGTCTTACAACATATCAAATAAAGCTTTATGTTTTTGATGATAATAAATATTCAGATATATTCAATGCCCACTTTGCTGGGCACACTTGTGCAATGTAATGCAACCCAGTACATTGTACAATTATAGTCAGAAGTGTTTCCAATATTCTGCCCCCATCATGTATGTAAATGGAAAGGACAAAAAAACCCTCAATATAATGTAGTCCAGCACAGCACCACCTTCAGTGATTACCTCAGTTACAAAAATCAAATTGAATGTACACATTTCCAACAATGTCACCAAAAACTGAACATTACAAGCTAAAAGGGAGAGATTATGGCTGAGCTATTGTATTAATTTGAAATATAGTGTGCAGGTGTAACTAATAATAATATTAATAATAATAATAGTGACCACTGAGTATAACGATATTGTATAATCATTATGAGAACATAATAAATATAATCGTATTGAAAACCAAAGAAATGGGAACATTTCAACATGGATGGAGTTGCAAATTTGTGCTTTGTCTCATTTTTAAAATGATCTTTGTTTCTGTTGTCCTTCTTTGACTTTGTCAATTTAGCAAATAAGAAACGATTAAAATAAATGAGCCTAGATTGGTCCTGATACATGGTAAGGGGAAGACTGATTGGGCTGGCAAGCAAAAATTATGATTACACCTGTCGTTGCATGATGAAAAATGGCCCTGTATTGTGCTGCAGAGAGGTAGTTTTTTTAATCAGCTTGCATCAAAACACTTTGGAGATATCATGGTAACCATCAATGTCATCATCACTATCAGCATTTCAATTGTTTTCCCTCCTGCCGTTGCTTTGATCAACACAGAGCCTGTGATACAGCCAGATAGTGTTTGTAGGGATATGACAAGTAGTGGGTCTGAAACTGGAATTAATGTGATAATGTTAGTTAGTCCAGGTGTAGATTTAACAGAATTACATTCACTGGATAGCATCTTTTTGCCAAGCAGATCAAAGTTTATACAATTTGCAAGTAGTGCAAATAGGTATAGAGAAGTAAAGTAAAAGCTACCTTCTAAACATTAGGTGAGATGAGACACTGAAATCTACACAATGTGTTTTTGGCAATGACTAGGCCTCCTGAGGATGCAATTTGTGAACAAGGATCATGCTGGGTGAGCATGTTGAGCAATTTTTTCACTCCAACCATTTTATCAGGCTCAGTCATACAGTATAAAAACTCAAATAAAAGTCTGTCTAGTGTATGTTTTTCTTTTTTCCTTCCCCTGGAAATCACTGAAGCACAACCCCGGAGTAACAAACAGTCTCCTAAACAACACTGAGTGAACATTCAGTCCAGAGATCTCACAAATAATACCAAATGTTCATGAATAGAGGTACCATCAATACAGTTGGTACATTGGATGTTTAGGTCAAATTCACACAAATGGAGCAATGCAGAACACACCTTTACAATGTTTTGAAAAGTAAAAACTGAAATATCACATTGACATAAGTTTTCAGACATTTTACTATGACTCTGTAAATGTAGCTAAGGTTCCTCCATTTCTCTGGATGATCTCTGAGATGTTTCTACACGTTGATTGGAGTCCACCTGTGGCTCACAGCTAAGATAAAACAGGAGTGGCTTAGGGACAACTCTGTAAATATCTTTGAGTGGCCCAGCCGGAGTCCTGATGTGAACCCTATCAAACTATTTTGGAGAACCTGACAGAGCCCGGGAACCTCAGCAGAGAAGAACAGAGGAAATCCCCGAATCCAGATGTGCAAAGTCTGAATATTTATGTCAATGCGATATTTCACTTTTTTCTTTTAAATAAATTTGCAAAAAAAAAAGATAGAAAAAAAATCTTAATTCTGTTTTAAATAAATTTGCCAATAAATACCATGTTTGTGGAGTGGTCCAGGAGTTCAAGATGTATCTGTGCACACAGTAATGAAAAAAAGTGATAATGTTTTCATCAGGAATACAGGGATATGAATTTCTCTATATTCAATTAAAATATATATCCTGGATTACATATGGACTCCACCATTTCATACATTGGTATAGAAAAGTGCTTGAGTCATTTAAAGGGGATGAATGAGGTGCACAAACATATTGTACACATGATCAAAATTCAGCTCAAACATTAGTCCAAGGAGGAGAATGAAATGCGTCAGATGATAAAAGTCAACGGTGTTGGCTTTAGTGAAGTGTGATTTACAGTGACCAGTGATGGCTGAGGACCAGTAGAGAAGGCTGTGCAGGCTTGCTGCAGAGAGCTGAGATCTTGAAGAAGTGTCCTACAACAGATATCAGTCAGCGTGATGAACCAAAGGACAGAAGCAATTACATTGAGAGCAAGAAAAACACAGGGTTTAGGAAATAAAAACATTACTATAAGGACACACCATGACAAGACAGGTTTAAAACCTTATTTGAAGAGGAGTAATTGCATTAGATGTTATTTATGAATGCTGTGATAAAATGTACCAAAATGTCTGTGTTGATCTACAACCTCCCCTCACCTCAAGATTTTGCATTTAAATTGGAATATTTATCCATTCATATGGTGTAAATCATGTGGGTCCATGTTCTGCATTTATCTTTCATGAGACTGCCTTTACATTTGTCTGTAGACAGTGAATTGTACTATTACCCCACTGGCAGTGCCTGATGATGTCTTAATGCAATAAAATGTTCACTGGTAACCAATTACTTGTGAGGCATGCAGAACAAATTATATTTAAAGAACTGTCATTTACAGCTCTCACTAAAATAAATCTGAAAATGCAATTTGATCAACATATAATGAAATAGGAACTCCCAGGGGTCCATCAGGGGTTCCAGGACTCCTTGTGGAGGAGGGATCCAATGGATTGACAATCAAAAATATTTCAGTTACTTGTAGTTTCACTAGGCCTCATGCAAGAACATTTTTGAATTAACACCAAAACTCCTTTTACTTTTTTATATGCATCTTGCACATAAAAGGTTTCAACCTGATTAATAACAATTTTTCATCCAAATTTTCCATGGAGAATTTTGTGAGTCATTGCTTCAATAAACAAAAACAGCTATCCTGTATGGCTTTTTTTTATTTCATGAGAGCTAGCACAAAGAACTTTCATAATTATATTATATATATGATGCTCACTGTGGCCATAGATAATAAGAATTCCATAATTGTATACAATACGAGTCTTGTTGGTTTTGAGATTCATTGAAAACACCCTGGACCTTTGGAATTTGGACTCTGTCCTCAATAATGTTCAAGTCTGACTTTTCTGATGATTATTTTTGCAGACTAAAACCAAATTGATAATTACAGGTGTATCAGAAGAAGGCTTACAAACTTTGTTACATGTTCAGGAAACACTTCTTCTAGAATGTATGATTTTGAAGTTCATGGAGTCCCCTACAAAGTGAACTGTGTTAAGTTACACCTTTGCTGTGAATCTGTGTCATATGTTCAGACTGCTGAATTGTTGTGTGTGAGAACAGTTTATTGGTTTATTGAATGCACTAAATAATATATTCACCTGACTACTGACATAGAAATGCTACACACACACACACACACACACACACACACACACACACACACACACATACAGCATAAGTATAAGCAAGGTTAATAGATGTCATGGAAACTCTATTCATTAGTCCTGGCACCTTGACACTGTGTTACTGGGCTGTGAATAGACTCCTCTCACTGTAGCAGGAGATCCAATCGTTTCCAGATAAGCTTTCAGCTCTGCCACTTTGTATATGATGATGTTTCAGTCATGTTCAGAGGGAGAGAGAGACTGGAGATATTCTCACAAAAATGCAGATGGCATGTGTCTGACAACTTCCAATTTCCTTTAAAAGGTGCAACTATTTATAAAACTTCCAGGCGCTCTCTCCTTGGTGCTTTAGACACAGCCTCCATTTCTCTGATGGATTGGCTGTCATATTTCGACAGTGCAGTGCTTCTTTCACTTTATGGACGTCTCTGTGCTCCTGACTGTGCACTGCAAGCTGTAGTTTTTCTCCCATATCATTACACTGCTGTTTCTGGCCTCCTCCTATAAACAAACAGGAGGCACAACTGCATAATCATGACTTTGGGACAATTTAACTTTAACTTTGGTGATGATGCTCATAAACTATGTAAGGTAATCATCATCACTTGTTGCTTCATCAGAAATGTTAATTAATTGCATGATCGTGATGTTACAGTGATATGCATGAGTTGTATGTTAGTTTGCAATTAAGTATGTAAAATGTATGTGTTAGTTCTAAACAGTAAATGAGATCACGATAACAATAAGAAAGGTGGAGCAGATGTCTTAACGTTGGCAGCATAATGTAGGTTTAGTGTAAAGATTATAATTACGATTATGACTGAATTAGGGAAAGGGCTAAAGGGATTAAAGTGTTTTCTTCTTGCCAGCTGCCCCAGGACTGTACAAAACACAAATACAGCACCTTATCCCATTCTTGAAAGCTTTGTTCTGTCAATATGTATTTTTCAATGTCACACCCACAATGTCCCGACCATATAAACCATAGACCTTTTCCACTCGTCTCGTCTCGTCTCGTCGTCTCCCGCTTATCCGGATCCGGGTCGCGGGGGCAGCAGCCTCAGCAGAGAGGTCCAGACAGCCCTCTCCCCAGCCACTTCTACCAGTTCCTCTGGGAGAATCCCGAGGCGTTCCAAGGCCAGCCGAGAGATATAATCCCTCCAGCGTGTCCTTGGTCGACCCCGGGGTCTCCTCCCGGTGGGACATGCCTCCCCAGGGAGGCGTCCAGGAGGCATCCTCACTAGATGCCCGAACCACCTCAACTGGCTCCTCTCGATATGGAGGAGCAGCGGCTCTACTCCGAGTCCCTCCCGGATGACCGAGCTCCTCACCCTATCTCTAAGGCTGAGCCCGGCCACCCTGCGGAGGAAACTCATTTCGGCCGCTTGTACTCGCGATCTCGTTCTTTCGGTCATTACCCAAAGCTCATGACCATAGGTGAGGATCGGAACGTAGATCGACCGGAAAATTGAGAACTTCACCTTCCGGCTTAGCTCCCTCTTCCCCACAACGGACCGATTCAGCGTCCGCATCACTGCTGACGCCGCCCCAATCCTCCTCCTTGAACCGTCACCTTACCATGGTGGAGGAGTTTGAGAGCCCTAATGACCCTAGGAGCTATGTTGTCGGGGGCATTTTGCCCCTGGTAGGGTCTCCCAAGGCAGATTGGTCCTAGGTGAAGGGCCAGACGAAGAACGGTTCAGAAGATCCCAATGATGAATACTATCCAGAACCCGAGTACCCGGCCCGGAGGGACACCGGGGCCCCGCCCTGGAGCCAGGCCTGGGGTTGGGGCCCGTGGACGAGCGCCTGGTGGCCGGGCCTTAGCCCATGGGGCCCGGTCGGGCCCAGCCCGAACCGGCTACATGGGTTCGTCTCCCAGTGGGCTCACCACCTGCAGGAAGAATCAGAGGGATCCGGTGCATTGTGGATTGGGCAGCAGACCAAGGCGGGGGCCTTGGCGGTCTGATCCTCGGTTACGGAAGCTTTTCCACTGCAGTATCATAAAAACATAACATATACAGAGTTCTTTGGTTTTCTGCACTAATTGGTCAATTAGTAAAATGGGATCTGAATCTATATCCATCCAATAACAGTGCACAGAGAGTGAGGGTGGGGTGGGGCTATAAAAATATAGAGCAGGTGACATGACTTTCTTCATCTCTCTCCTCTGCTCTCATGGATGTATAGGCTATAAAGAGCTGCAATGTTGTGGGCATGTTTATTTGTGCTTTAGAATGTAAATGCAGTGGAACAAACAAAATATATCTTATTTCTTTGATTTAATGCTTTGTTCTCACTAATGTCAAGTCAAGTCAATTTTTATTTGTGTAGCGCCAGTTCACAACATACATTATCTTAAGACACTTTCCAAATAGAGCATTTCTAGACCTTCTCTTTATAATAATTTTTACTGAGACCCAACAATTCCCACCAAGAGCAAGCACTAGGCGACAGTGGCAAGGAAAGACTTCCTTTTAAGAGTATAGGAGCTAAGAGGAGCTACCTTTGGGACAGTCTCTGTGGTGGCCTTTTGTAGGGGAAACCCAACGGGTGAAATAATCCATAAAAACCAACAGGTACACATTTCCATTGGAGCTCCTCAGCAAGGGACCCATCAGGTCCACCCCAGCTTCTCCCAAGTGTGGTTTACCACAATCTGCTGCAGCTTCCCGGCCGCCAGGTGGTTCTCAGGTTTAAAACACTGACACACTTGGCAGGTCTGCACAGTGGTTTTAACATCCAGCTCATTCCAGGCTGATATGCCAGAGCTTGTAACCTCTTATAGGTTTTGTATCTGCCAAGGTGCCCAGCCCAGGGGTCCTCATGGATCAACTGCAGCAGGTGTGGACGGAGACTCGTCGTTATGAGGATCTGATAGACAGTTTTGTGAGGTAAGTGCAACATCAGTAGACTTTGTCTTCCAGGATAGTGTAGTTGGTGGCGTCCATTAACGTGACCTTTCATTCATCCATCACAGCCTGATACAACTGCTGGCACTCTGGCTCATCCTGTTTTGCTCTCCATATCTGATAATCCAAGAGGAGCAGATCCTTTCCCGTCTCTCCTCTGACTAACAGCAGGGTGGCGCAGGCAGGTGGTAAGTGGCTGGTGGAAAGATTGTGTGCAGTTCTGTATAAGGTGCCTGAAATGGTGTTATATTTTACTTTCGGGTATTCCACAATGAAATAGAATTCCTGCAGTCTGAGGGCAAACTACAAAGGGGAGGTCAAAGTATGGATGCCCCAAGATGGGTGGAGAGACCAGAGAGGTTTTCAGCATGTCGAAAGCCACCTGACATTCAGGTGTCAATATGAACTTGGCTCCCTTGCGCTGCAAGGCGTTCAGTGGTTGCGCCAGCTGTGAAAAGTTCGGGACAAATCGATGGTACCAACCAGACATTCCCAGGAATAGCTGGACCGCCATGAGATTTGTCGCCACAGGGAATTCTTAGACTGCCTTCATTTTGTCTTGGTCCACCTGAATCTCTTCAGCAGACACTATATACCCCAGGAATTTGAGAAAGGTTTGGAAGAAGCTACATTTGGCCATGTTCACAGTCAGCCGGGCCTCCCTGAGCTTTTGAAAAACCCTCTGGAGGTCCCTGTAGTGTTTTTCCCAAGATGAGGAGTAAATAATGAAGTCATCAAGGTAACCTAAACCTAAAAGATGTGGCCGTTCAACTCTCCCAAAGTCAATTCCATTAGCCTTTGGAAAGTGGCGGGTGCATATTTGAGGCCAAAGGTGCAACTGATAGAGTCCAAAAGGGCGGTTGAAAGCAGTTTTGTCCTTACTGCTCTCCTCCATCAAACACTGCCAGTAGCCACTGTTTAGGTCAACCATGGGAAAAAAAGTAAGTGAATCCAAAATTTCAGTGTTTCAATTTTAGTTGGCAAGGGATAAGCATCAGTATATCTCCTTGCATGGAGCTTGATATACAGTAGTTCACGCAGAACCTGGGCTTCCCTTTTTTTTTGGAATGAGGACCACTGGAGACGCCCAAGCCGTAGATGATGGTTCAGTGACAACAGCTCCTTGATCACCTTGGCCTTAGCTGGGGAGACCCGGGAAGATTTGTGTTTAATGGCAACATCCTGGGTGAGGAATATCTCATGCGTCAGTACATTTGTCTTTCCCAATGCTGAGGTACACACATCTGCATTCCTCTGTAGCAACTCCCAGAATAGTTTCCTACCACCTCCATCCAGCTGAGTCTTCACCACTGCCTCGTGCCACTGCTCTGTGTCCAGGCTCAAGTGGGTCAAAGGAGCAGTATGCCGAGTCAATGGCCAAGAAAAACGTCTTCCCATTCCCCTTGACATTCTGCCAAGACTCCTCATTCAGCAGTGTGTAGGATGAGCCTGAATCCACCATAGCCCTGCCAGTCACCAAGCCAATGGTTACAGGCACAATCAGTTGGCGAGGAAGAGGACTGGCAGTGAAGAAGGAGAAATCCTTCACTCCCGGCTGTTGCTGTGACACTGTATGCATTGTGGGATTGCTGCCAGTGGAGGGCCCAGATAGTTTCCACCTGTGGCAGAGTGCTTTGTACATATATGCAATGTCGTGTATGCTCTCCTTCTTTCCTTGCACTCGTGTTCTGATTTTCTCCTCCAGCTCATCCATATAATCTTCAGATAGGAGGGCTGACAGAAACTTATGCTCGATTTCTCTCCAGGTGAATGTTTCCAACCTCACAACGTCCCAGTAGTCACGAGCTGTACCATACAGGACATTGCGAAGGGTGGCCAGAAGTTCTTCATCTGTAAGAGGATTCAAAGCCAAATAGTCCCGAAACTGTTCCAAGTACATAAGAGGGTCAGTGCCATCTCCCTTTCTTCTGAAGCAAGGAAACTGCAGCTTAATTGGGCTCTTCCCCATTAGCGTTCCTCTCGTATCCCTCTGGATAGGTGAGGGCACTGTAGATTGAAATGGCTCTGGACCACCTTCAAGTTGCATGATGGACTGTAGTTGCAGCCTAGCCTAAATCTCCGGTTGTATGGTAGGTAGCGAGGCAGAGGATTGCGGTGGTGGAATGGGAGTGGTTTGCACTGCAGTTGCCTGTAATGAATGGTGTGGGGTGAAGAGGTATTGCTCCCTGAGTGCACTCACTCCTTCAACCATACTCAGTAACTGCTCATTTAATTACTCATTTCATCCTGCAGGTGTGTGACTGTGGCCACCATCAGCGGCATGACATCCTTGATGTCCTTAAGCACCTCCATGTGGTGTGTCTGTGACCTGCATCTGGAGATACTCCATTTGTTGTTTCAAGCATTCCCTTAATTGTTGCTGACCTTGTTCCTGCATCAGCCTCAAGTCACATTTATGGGCAGCCAGAATGTCCAACATATCCAGATCCTTAGTCTGTTGCTTAGCTTTGCACTGTTGCATTAGATCTTTCATTCCCTTTTGGCTTTTCAAAAGGTGTGCTGTATGCTTGTATCATCCAGCAGCTGTAACAGTATGCCTCAACCAAACCCTTCAATTTGCAGGGCAAAATGTAAGTTCCACACACTGAGTCAATACTGTCACAGTCTGCAGTTAGTCTGTCTTGGCCGTTTCAGTCAAGTTTCCAACAGAGTGATACCTTCTTGGTGGCTAATCAGCCGTGCAGCACTGACCCAGGCCAGCAGATAATATCTTGGAAATGATGGCCAGGACAATCTCCGTATGAGCAGAAGGAAGATGAGTGTAATCCAGGTGACAGGGAATTCCGAGATGAGCAGACTAACACTTGCGAACTGAACGTGATGCCTGGGATGGGCAGCGTAGGGATGAGCCATGGACGGACAAGCCACTTCCAGATCTGAGCGTCCCCCCGGAATCTGCCCCTTTTGAATGAGGGGTGTGTGTCTGACGTGGGTTGGGGGGGGATGGGAAGGGGGCAGAGAAATAGGGTTATTGTTTTTGTACCCAAAGGTACATTCTTCAGAAAAGTATCCTGGAAAGTACTAAAATGGTCCTTAGGGTTATAACTGTGGACCTTTGTTTAATTTTAAAGTTACAAAATCATTGCTGATAGCAAAGGGTAAATAACTTTACTTTTAACAAGATGAAGGTTCAGGCAGATGATGCTGCAAATCACTGATTACAACAGATTGATTTAAATAGAGAGTAGGGTTATCATAAAACAGGCGACAATTTCCATTCAATTCTTGGTCTTGGAAGAATTTTATCAGCTTCATTAACAACATAGCTGGATGTGCATTTTAGTGATTTCAGCTAGTTTTTGCTATAATAGTTTTAATAATGTTGTAGGGTCATGAGGCAGGCTTACAAAGCCACTGTTAAAACACTTAATGAATTGAATACAGTATGTGAGTTATGAATTTTGTAAGTGCACTTTGTAGTGTACTGAACTTTACTGAAAATGAAATTTTGCTTGGTTGCACTCAGTGATTAGAGAATGTGTCATGGGTTGCCATGATGGACATTTTATTTTTGAGCTTTTGTGTTAAGTTTGCACTTTTAGTTTGGTCATTTCCTGTTTTATTTTGTATTTACTTTCCTTGTGTCTCTTGATGTTTTGACTTCGTTGTCCCGTTTCCCTCCTTTTTGATTGTCTGCCCCGCCCTAATGTGTTTCTCATGTGTTCAATCACCCTTGCCTCCCTTGTGTCTATTTAGTCTATTTAGTCTCCCTTTTGTCTTGGTCAGTTCATCTGTTCGAGTCCACCATGCTTCTGTTTCTGTTTAAACCCCCTTGTGTTTCCTCATGCTTCTGCTACCTGTTCAAGTTCCCTGTTCCTTGTACTTCTGCTTCTGTTCATGTCCCCTGTGTTACCTGTTCAAGTCCCCTAGGTAATTTTGTGCTTCTGCTTTCTGTTTAAGTCCCCAGTGTTACCTCATGTTTCGGCTTCCTGCTCAGTTCGTCCTGTTTTACCATGTTTGGATTTTTTCTTTTTCCTTGTGTCCCTTTCTACTATGCTCCTTGTGTTTTTAGGTTCAGTAAAGTCCTTTTCATTCCACCTACTCCCTTGTGTTTTGTCTGCATTTGGGTCCAGCCATATCCTTATTTGTGACGGAATGGCTCCTTAGGTAAAATTAATGCTTTTTTTTGTCATGTCACGTTTTTTTTTTTTACAGTTTTTAAAAAAATAAAATTTGGTCAGTAACTGTAAATGATTTTTTCTATGAATTCAGGGGGATGTTTTTGCCTCATAGAGGTACAAAATTACATCTTGCTCCAACTGTACCCCATAAGGTTCCAATTCTGGGGGCGCCTCAGTGGCTCACCTGGTACAACACGTACCACATGAGCTTAGTTCTAACTGCAGTGGCCATGGCTTTGAGTCAAACCCGTGGCCCTTTGCTTCATGTCATTCCCTCTCTCTCTCCCTGACTTTCCTGTCTCTCTCTTATTGCATCTATCAAAATAAAGGCAAAAATGCCAAAAAAAAAAACCAAAACAGACTTAGAACAAAAAATAATTAGGTCCCAATACTGCACCTTGCCAGTGCATATATTTTTGTACCAGGATATAAAGGTACACTTTTGTCACTAGGGGTACAGAAATGTTCTTTTAGAGGTACAGACAAGAAGGTACAAAAATGTACCAATGTTCAAAGGTACAGTGCTGTACCCTGCTAGGGTAAAGCTAGATTGACAAAGCCTTTTGTACCCTTTTAGTTCCATTCCTGTACCTTCATTTCTTAGTCTGTGAGGAGGTTTGTGATTGTCATGAACTCTACACCTAACTTGGAAGGTTGTACTGTGTTGTTTATGTTAATTTCGTGTCAATGGATGAAGGACTCTTGAAAACCAAACATGGGCAAGGTACTGAATAAGAAATACCAGTTTACTTTGTCAAATGTTTAGGTGAAGATCTGCTCAGGGTGGATTAGCATGTCTCAATTCTGGTTGCTAAGGGTTTGGTGATCATTTTTAAGCCAGTTTTGATTAGTGAGCTGGAAGGGTGGGTTGGGTCTTTATTGGGTTTTAACAGGAGTGTCATGACAGCATTTCTGTGCATGGGTATGGTTGAGGAAGCTTTAATTTCTGAGGTTACTCATAAGAAAAAAAAAGAAGTTTCTATAAAATTCAGCCAGTAGTCCATCTGGTCCAGGTGATTTATTATTTGGCATTTTATTCAAGGCTATAATGAGTTCTTCAGAGTTCTTCAGATGGGTGCATCTAAAATGTTTGCCTGCTCTCTAAGTAATGTTGGTAAGTCCAGGTTATTTAAAAAAGTACCTATTTCTGATTGCTTGGGTTCATGATCTGTGGAGTATAGGTTGCTGTAAGATTTTAGAAGACATTATTTATATCCTGAGTATTCTGGGTAACATATTATCTGTAGTAGGTATCTATGGATGGGATGATCTCTCTTTTTTGCATTTTTGCAGATTTGCCAGATATATACAGGCTTTTTTCACAGGATTGAAAATGTTCATATTAATTTGTTTGATCAGGAACTGTAATTTTCTGTGTATGATACTTTGAAGTTGGCTTTTGATTTTTGGTTTAAAGTTCTCTCAATTCATTTTGTATTTGTTCACTGGAGTTATTGGTGAACAAGATAAAGGTCAATTCTGGAGGAAGATTGATGGAAGGAGGAAAAATATGTACCGTATATCCTATATATATCCTATTCCAACTATCGGCAAGTCCATAGTCATGTGCTGGTGTATTATTTCAGTGGAGTGCCAGTTTGCAACAGGGGGTACTTGAGCTCCAGTTGTGCAACAGTATTGAGGCAAACAGTCTTCCCAAAAGCCTCAGACATTATTCTGTTTACAATACAAGACATTATAATACACCCTACTGAAAACCCTACTTCTTCAGGACAGCCTGGACTGTGTCTGTATGTTTATATGAACACGAATAGTCTTTCTCTTGAGTTTGTGTCTGTGCCCAAAGTACATTTAGTAGGATGAAAATGGTGTAACTCGCCAACACTAGTTACCAATGTAAGTGGGCATGACTGTCAGGACAGTGGTTGTAATGCTTGGCCCATTCAGTCAGTTTGACATAAGTTGAGTTGGGTACTAGATCTCTCTCAAACAACCCAAAGCATGAATACGCATGAAAGTACTCAGATTTTTTTATTTTCATTTTTCCCATTTTTCTATCCAAATCTAAATAGAAGATTTAACAATGAAGTAGAGTAGAATTTTTACTCAGAATGGTACAATGAACAAAAAGCATCCAGTGAGCAGCAGCTCTGTGTTGATGAGAGAGGTCAGAGGAGAATGGACAGACTGGTTGGAGCTGACAGAAAGACTATATGGTCACTGAGATAACCACTCTTCACAACTGATCTGAGCAGAGAAGCTTCAGAGTGAATAACACATCCAACCTTGAGGTGGATGGACAACAACAGCAGAAGACCACCTCAGATTCCACTTCCTGCCACGAAGAACAGAAACCTGAGGCTGCAGTGGACACAGACTCACCAAGACTGGACAGTTGAAGACATGGGGCCTCATGTAAAAACGTCACGTACGCCATCTTTCATGCTCATGGTCAGGCGTATCAAGCGTGAAATGAATGTGCGAATTTGCATTCCTCCCTGCCAGCTTCATGTCTGGCGTCTGCACGTTTCTAATATTTTTAGTAAGTTGACAACAATTAGAGGTGATCAAAACTACTAACATTAGGAACTGACAAGTCTGTTAGTCCACATGTCAAAACAACTCCTCCTCAACGCCTTATTGGATACAATAACACATCCACGCGTATTCAGTTAAATAAGTGGACATAAAAGCATACGCAAAAGGATGCAAAACATGCCCTAATAATAATGGCAGCTTTGGACTTAGTTGACAAAGCGAATAGCAGAATCAGAAGGGAACAGGTATTTAGAGACAATGCAGATTTTTTGGGCCCATGATGATGACTGGCTTATCTGCGATTTTAGATTACCTACAGAAATCCTCTAGGAACTGTGCTGAGTTGGGTCCGGTTTAGGAGAGGGACACAGTGAGAAGTTAAGCATTGCCTGTTTCCTTACAAGTGCTGACCGCACTGGGTTTCATGGCGAAAGGGGCATTTCAGAGAGAACAGGCAGGCCAGTCGTCCTTGAGCTGCACCATGCCAGCTGTACAGGACGGGATCATTCCTATCTCATCCAGGTGTGTAAAGTTCCCAAACGATGTGGTTGAACAGGCTGATATTACAGTGCAATTTGTGCAAATGCAGCGAGAGCTGTTTTCCCTGATGTAATCGGAGTGATTGACACACACAAACACACACACACACACACACACACACACACACAGAGGTTATTTTTACTTCTCTAATTCCACATGAAATGCTTAATTCTATTGAAAACAGTGCATGGTGGATGTAAATAGTGTGTGAAATAAACAAAAAACTACTGTAAACATTTTTACTAATTTCAATCAAGAGAAATTGCATAAAGTTCAAGAAAAAGATTCTGGTGCAGGACATGTCAGGACCGCACCGCATTAACAGCCACACTCTCCCCATTCATTTGTTTTCTGTTATTATGGAATTAAACAGTTTTTTTCTGGACTCTACTTCAGAAAGCAACACCTCCACCTCATACTCACTGAAGTGTCTCTTTTTGGCGACTTACCTCTTGGTTCTGCCATTTTTCCGGATCCTGAAGAGAGAGGTAGTCCAAGCATTTGTACTCAATAGCATATTAAATTTGGGGCGGAGAAAGGATGGAGTGTGGTATTCTTGCATGTGCACTCAATTCCACATTAATCGGGAAGTACAAAGAAAAAGTACATGGAATCCTGCGTGCATACATACACCTGAATTTTTGGTCAGTACGCATCTTTCCAGCTTTGTGCATACCCCACATTTTAGTGTGAATTCTACTCAAGGCTTTGTACATTTGATGGATCTGGATTTGTGCTGAGGCAGCAGATGGTGGAGTCAGAGTCTGAATCAATGGAGCCAACATGCCTGGTGTCAACAGTCCAGGCTGGTGGTGGTGGTGTGATGGTGTGGGGAATGTTTTCTTCTTAATACCAATCATGGCTTCAATGTTTCAGTCTGAGTATTGTTGCTGACCTGTTCATCCTTCATGACCACAGTTCACCATCTTCTAATGGCTCCTTCCAGCAGGATAATGATCCATGCCACAAACTAGTTTCATCAACATGACAGTGAGTTCAGTGAACTTCAGTTCACTTCCCTATCCTCTATTTCAAAGTCATAAATGACAGAAACAAAGATAAAAAAAAGTACAGAATCCAAGTCAGTTTCGTTCATTATAACTTGCTTATATATGACTGAGGTTTGCAACGGGTAATTCATAAGATTTTAAGAATGATATGCAATTAGGCTCACTGTTGTCTCCTTCTCTCATCCCCTTTCCTTCTTACCCTCACTTCCTCCAAGGTATCTCCTTATAGGAGATATGTCTACATCTCTAAAATCTCTGCACTTACATGTTTGTTACAAACCCAGTTTAAAAACCACTGCAATTTTCTTTGAATGTAAAGGTTAGAGTTTGCTGTAGAAATGTAGCTGATGTCCTCAAAAGAATAGTTTATACAAATGAGTGTGTATATGCGTCTATTTTTGTGCGTGTGTGCGTCTGACCTAGTGGACATTGTCTTCCTGGTAAATCTGGTCCCTCCAGCAGGCGTGTGTGTGTGCAGCAGCTTATCAGCTCTGACCAGAGTTTCCTACTCTCCTAACCACCTTCATTGCCTGAGAGGAAAATAAATTGCACCCATGCTGTTAATAAGAATAAAAAATATATTGCAACAGAGTCTCACACAACCATTACAAATACTGCATATAGATGTAGCTGGTGGTGTGTGTGTGTGTGTGTGTGTGTGTGTGTGTGTGTGTGTGTGTGTGTGTGTGTGTGTGTGTGTGTGTGTTTGCTTCAACAGGAACACATTGGGATGGTGAGACATCTCACAGTATCAGATGGGGGTTTGACCTGCTTCTCATGATGAACAGCTGAGGTGGTTCTTGCCCTCCTCCACAAAGCCAAACAAACATTTATTTTTTTTGTGCTAAACTGCCAGTGTCATGGGGGCACATTGAATTCCTGACAAGACTGTGACAATGTCTCTGGAAGGTAATTACATATTGAATGTTCTTTTTCCTCATTCAGCTCCTGGAGGGGAAAATACATCTGTTACACTCACAGATTGTGTGGAGAAATCATGTTTCCTCAAGCCCTCAAACACAGCCATTTACATCGATATCAAAACAGGTAGAGCAGTGCGAGATGTCTGTGCCATGGTAAATTAACTTCTGGCAGCACTGCACATTGCAACATATGATTTAATAGAAAGATGTTTTCTGAGAACTGCTTAGCAACACAGTGCCTTTCCTTTGTGGGTTTCTCAGACCTTTGTGATGTAGAGTAGAAGAGGAGAATGAAAGTGTCATGTGAGCAACCAGGTAAATACAGTTTGAGAAAAAATGGCCACAGATTTAAATAGTGGGAACTGGGGTTGTGTCCGAAATCACTCACTCATTCACTCCTCTCTACTCAATATTATGGAGTCCTATATAGAGGACTGTATAGTGAGCTCATTGGTAAAAGGGAATGACACTCAGACACTACTAGGGTCATTTTTTTTATCTCACTGTGAGCGCAGTACATGATGGCATATATTGCTTCGTTAGTGACCATCAGTTGTACACTACTTTTCATGATGCATCATGGGATTCTATGAGTCCACTATATGGGGTATAATAATTCTTGCTATACATTTGGACAGCACTACAAAATGGCAAAAAAAAAATATATAATGGACTATATAGGGAGTACTGAGTGACTTCGGACACAGTCTGGGGTTCTATTACTCTTTAGCCATTCTTAGAGAAATACCAATCAGAATGTGGGTGGGGAAACAGCTAGCTGGGCTTTGTCTGCAGTGGAAAACACATATACCAACGATTCTGAAGCTCAGTACAATGTTGCATCTTGTTTGTTTAATATAAACAAAAAAAGCCTAAAAAGATAATTTGATATTTAGTAACAAACAGAGGAATTGTTAACAAACAGACGACAAAATTTTGGTGTAGGTCCTTTTACTTGCGCAGTGGTACAAGACTTCACATCAATGTCTGTGAAGCTGAGATAGATTTATGATAGTAACAGGTCATGATGAAGCTAGTGTGTGTATGCTTGTGTGGGTGTGTGTGTGAATTGGTATCTTATGACATTTGGATATACAAATTAGTGCAACATAATCTAGTGATTCTAAGAACAGGCCTAAACTAACTACCTTTGAAAATTGTTGCCAACACTGATATCATCATTGTACTTAATTCAATTCAGTTCAATTGAATTCAGTTTTATTTTATTCCTTCTTAATATTTATACATAGTAAATAAGCATATAAATAAAACACACCAATATTGGCCAAAAGGTTGTAGGCTGAACCTATAGCTTAACCAACCAACCAACCAACCAACCAACCAACTAACCAACCAGAAATCGTTGTTTTAACAACTTAATAAAACTGGGCTGAATGAATAAGATACAACAAGTTCATTACTGAGCATTTTTAGATGGGGATGTTGGAGCGGGGATGTGTTTTGAACTTTGGATAAAAGTTATACTGAGCTAAGCTAACCACACCCTCATTCAGGGTCCATACTTAACACACACACACACACACACACACACACACACACACACACACACACACACACACACACACACACACACACACACACACAAGATTGATATCAGTTCTCTTTTCTCACTCTCTGAAACCAAGCAGCATGTATTATCCAGAAAGTTGAATGATTCATTTCAAGGAGCAGGCTACCATTTCTGGGAATTGGGAATACACTTATTTGCAGACTTGAGACACCCTGCTGATGCCTCCACTACAAAAGAACCCCTTTTCCACTGGTCAAAAAACCTACTAAGACCTGCTTACATCTGGCTTTTGTCAGCAATGGAAAAGGGAACAATCGGCTTTCACACACACGTCAAATGACTCTGCATATGGGTATTTATCGGGCCCAAGTAATGTATTTTAAAAAGAAGCTTGGCTTTCTTGTCCTTTCATGTCATAGTTTAATGGGAGTTAATTTGCCACAAAGGTATGTTTGGAGGAATGTTGTCATTTATTAAATCATGATGTGGCTCCTTTGTTTTATCATTTCTCTCAAAACCCTAAACCTTCCTGGGCAGCATCCTGAGGACCCTGCTAAACCTCGGCTGTGCCTCCGTCAGAGAGGAAATGGAGCTTTTGTTCTCTGTTGTAAGATCCTCAGCTTCTGCCTGTGGGATTAGTTCTGGTAATTCACTGCCTTGGCAGGGGCTGGCTTTGGTTTTTCACATTGCACAGCAGCTGCAGTGCTACACTGCTTTGGTTGTGTGAGGGGGCCCACAGTGGGGTGAACTGACATGCTTCTGGGCAAATAACATGACTATCCTTTAAACTACTACAGTGAGGGACTTACCTAGCTGGAAACAGCATAAGACAATGTAGAGAGGTAAATGTAAATGTAATCTGTAAACTAAATACTAAGCCAGGAGACTATTAGCTCATAACCTAAGTGTCCTTTAAACTGGCTCCTCCTTTATATACCTTCACTTCTGGATGATCATTTGGCATTAATGTTAACTTTCTGCTAGAAGCTAAAGCTAAAAACATGATAGGAGGAAAGTATTAGTGGTCAGATTGTGGTGACTTATCTGTGATGCCACAACTCATGGTGTTATGAGGGCAGCTCCATCTGCTTGGAATGAAACTACACTCAACCATAGAAATTAGTCCACTTAATTTAAATTATTTGTTTTAAACAAAGTAATGAATATTTCAAAGACTTAAGTGGGCAAATTAGTTTGTGTTTAATGTGTATCTTTCAGGAATTGTGTGTTTTAAGTTGTGTGTTTCAGGAAGTGATTCAATTCAGTTCCTTCACTTTGTTTGATTCGTTCTTTTGAACGAATCACACACAACAGTTTAAAAACAGCTCAACACTTCCAGTTTTTATTGAAGGTTTTAGCAGTTCAAATTCAGTGAAGAATGTTATGCCAGTAATGTATATATACATACTGTATTTATATTAAAAGAAAAACTGGAATTAATGAGTGGAGAGACATGAAAAATGCGGGTGCTCCACACGGGTGCACTGCATGGTACAATTAAGCAATTAACATCCCATCATGCTCTGTTGCATGTATAGAAATGCTGAGCAGACCCAGATGATTCTGATTTTGTATCAAAGTGGAAAGAGGAAAATATCTAAGTGATCATGACAGAAGGTTCATTGTTGAGGCTTGGATGGCAGGAGCTTCAGTCACAGAGGTGCTCCGCTGATCAGTTTTTCAATAGGAACAGTGACAGCAGATCCTCTCAAGGTCTGTCAGATTGGATGGGAAGCATGAATTGTGGGACCTCATATCTCAAGGATAATCAAAGCAAACAGGAAGTACCTGACTACAATTTGGAGCCACAAAGTGTTGAGTGCATTTGTAAACGAAAAATTTCAGTTTATGATTAAAAAAAAAAAAAAAATGCTAAAAATTCTAAAAACATGTTTTAAATTATTTGAATTATACCTTCAATAAAACAAAAGGTGAGCAATAAGTGAAGGGTTTGAAGACTTCCTGAAGCCATTTTCTGTCTCTAGCTGTTCAGTGTTCCACTATGTTCATCTAGTTGATAAAGTTGTCTGTCTGCTGTTTGGTACTCTACAAGTCCAGTGAGTTTACCAGAGCATTTGCTCTGAAAATAGCTGCTTGCTGAAAGTGGGAGAGAATACCCAGAAACCCCTAACAGTATGAGGGTCACCTTTCATGTTACATAGAATTATACCATTATACAGTTTTTTTTTTTTTTTTTTTACATAGAAATGTTCATTAGTGCAGTTTTAACTGAGCTCTCTTTAATTGTTATTGTAATAATAATAGTTGGTATCATTATATTGTTTAATAATGACATATTCAGCATTTAATACGACAGTTGTTTCTGGTAATGTACATGCATTGTTGGTAACCAGTGTTTGTGAGCTAATTGTAATGTATTGTAATGATGCCCGTGGAGTTCATTTACTGACTCACTGTTCAACAGCAGCCAGTTCAGGAAATTCAGTGGAGCTCCCCTTTGTTACAAATAACACTTCATTCAGTATTGTGATTGCGCTTCTATGAAATAGAAGAACACTTTTTATATCAGTCATTTACCCCTCAAACAGTATCTTTCTCACTGAGCACAAACAACAGAGACCACATGTTTCCTGCTGCCAGACACAACACATTTGTATCACACACTTTCAGACCACTCCAACACACAGCACCGAGTGTCAAAGTGTGCTCCGGCTATGTTCATTTACATTTTCTCCTGATTATGTCTTTCTCGTGTCTATGATTACTCCTAGACATTGCGCTGGGCCTGCTCATTTCAGAATGCATCATAAACAATTTACACGTCATTAGTTTTGTTTTGATCATATTTGTTTGACGAAATGTCTCCCTGCATGGTGAGTGCTGGGGTTATTTACCCCATTTAGAGGCCCACGGAACACCATGCAGAGTGTGTTATGTTGCATTGTGTGATTAATTATCATGGCTCTGCGGAGGACTTTGAATGAGACTAACTAAGAGAGGGGACAATGTGTGTGTGTTTGTGAAGGTTTTGTGTAAAGATGGTTTATTAATCCATGCCAGTAAAACGATTGGCAGTATGTCATCAAATGGTAATACAGGTGATTTAATCTGTTGTCCATCTGCAAAATCCCTTTTGAGGATAATGCATAAACTGTACCACTGGCAGCAGGGTAAAAGGGCATTAGATGTGTGTGTTGTGTGTATGAGTTTATATGTGGTGTGTCCTGTGCAGATGTCCTACAGAGGGCAGTAGAACTAACAGCAAACAGAGGCTTGTGTAAGCCAGAGCAAAGAAACAGCAACTCCCTGTCATATTACCATGAAAACCTATGCAAATAAAGAATGAAATGAAAGTGATCTGTGCCCAAATTTCTTTCTTACACATACTAGGTAATGTTCATACTTGTGTTAACAGTTGTTTTAGCTAAGCTCAGCTGGTTAAGCCTCCACACACCTTACAGGCCTTGAAAAACTTATTTTTGGAGCCCATTGTAAGAGCTAAATAACACCTAAAGATGCTTTTAAAAATATTGATTGTTGCTTATTATGTCAAGATTATATACAGTTATAGAAAAACACTTGGGATTTGAGGACAAGTTTTAATGGCCTTTAAAAATTGCTGTTGTAAAAAATACTATGAAGTGATACTGATAGTTATTGCTCGTTAAATGTGATTTTTAACACTTCACTAAAAAAAACGCCCCCAAACTAGATTTAACATTAACTTTGTAATATGTAAATGTGCAGCACAACAGCTGACCATGTTTGAAAGCACTGCAAAGAAGAAATGTCAGGATTTTAGAAATACTGAGGTCATGACTGCCAGTTCCCTAAGCTCATCCTCACCCACCTGAAAAAAATAACAAACTTGTTTCTTAACAAAGAAATCTCAAAGTGTCAGATTGAACAGGGTTCTGTTTCTTTTGCCAATTTTACCACTCAGGATTTTTTAATCACAAACTTAAAATATTCAGAAAAATAGGGATGGAAACCCACCTACAGTCCGTTCCAACTCTGCCTTTGTGCAGACACAGGGTTTGTAAGTAATCAGCACAGGTTGAAACACCTGCAGGAATTGTTAATTTCCCTCCACTGCTACAGAAAAGTTGCAAATTAATCAATTGCTTAATCCCTGAAAAAGGCATTTTCTACACAAAATTTACATGATTTTTCAGTTTTTGGAAACCTTTTTTTTTTCTTCAACAGTTAACCACTTTTACACCTTTATACCATCTAACCTTATTCACGGGACTTGAATTGCTTAAATTTCACTAAAAACTCCAGTTTTATTGAAATTCAAGCACCCTGCACTTTTCTAAAACTTCTAAAGCTGGTAGTGTAACGTATAGTGTAATGTATGTTAATCTTGTCATTCATATTGTTGGCATGTGTACCCACTAGCAGCTTGTAGTAGCTGATGATTCATTCACTGCAGCTTATTGGATAAACAGCAGCTTTGGTATACTGCATGCCTCTAAATAAAAAGGTAAATGTGTGTAAAATGGGGTTGAATTTGTTGAGTTGTGGAGAGAACAACAGATTAAAGCAGACTGTGACATGGAAGAGGTGAGAGCGGCTGTGGAGCTAGTCACTGCTGATCACTTGCCCACAATCAGTTAATTGGCAGGTAGAGTAAAGCGAAGTGCTGGCAGCAGGTTCACCCTCAGCTTTGTTTTCTCTCTTTATCAGTTGACTGTTAGACAACTCTTCCAAAGGAAGTTGATTCCCTGGCTTGTCAGCACTGGCACCACATCGGGATAAATGCCCCAGAATCCACTGTCTTCCTTCTTGATTCACTTTAATAAATACATTTTTTCCATTCCATGACCATGCTCACAAGTCATCCACCCTTTACTAAGTGAAATGAAATGTGAGGTAAACATTGTCCTTTGTTCATGTTATTTCTGATTAAAGGTAGTGATGATAATAATTCTCATGGCAGCTATAGAGACAATGTTATTAATAACCAGTGTAAACTGTTATTTGGGGTGGAACTGCAGTTAAGATGCTGATGTAAGGGTAAAAAATTGTGTCTATGATCAAAGCTGCAGCTACGAAAAAATCAATGATGGAAAGTTTTTTAATAAAGCTGTGCCAGTTTACAAAGCGCTGCCAAACAGTACTGACTGTTGTTAACACTTGTTAATAAGCTTCTCTACATCAAACCTATCCATTAGCTATTACTTTTATTAGCTGTACAGCTGTGTTTTCCACGTTACAACATATCTGTAAATTGAATGTACAGTTTTCCTTACATGTTATGTAAAGCTACAGTTTATAACAACTTGGTTTTTATTTTCATAGCTCTAGCCATTACCTCTATTGATTATAATAGGACTGTACTCATAGCCACAGTGCAGTAGTGTGAAGAAACACAAGCACTGTCTGCTTGTTTATAACTTGTATGAACATTTGACAGCTTTTTCTTCCTGCCTTATCAGATTTATTTTTAGTGATGCTGGTTCTTCACTTTGGTGGATGCAGTGTGGAGTGTTTTATAACTTATGTGTGTTTCATGACTTTTGACACCTTAACGTATCTGATCTCTGATAAAATTACTGTTGATGTGACGTCATTATCATACAAATGTTTTGAACTGTGTTACAGGTTGTGCTGACTCATCAGTCATTTACAGTTATTTGTGTAGTGATTCACATTGTGCCGAGGGGAGAAAGTGCAAAATATTTCATGTAAAATAGTGAAAAAAAATATTCTATTGAGTTTTTCTTCAAATGTGCTTGTTTTATGTCCGATGTTTTGCATGGACTTTCCCCACTACAAACAGAGGGCTGACAGTGACATTGGCACCAGGTCTACCTCTAGAGGGGACTGTGAGTTGCTTCAAAGGTGCACCACATATGGACAAAGTGCGTTGTTAGTTAAGGGGAGTAGATATTGGAATGGCCTATACCATGTGCAATAAGGGAGTGTCTAACCAGATCTTTCTTTTCTACTTGTGCATTGTATACTTATATTTGTATGTTGTTTTGGTCTTATGTTATCTGCTGAGGGACTATATGGATCTAAATTAGCATTCTTGTTACAATACAGCATCATTACATCTTGTATTTTATACTGATGTCTGTTAACAAAATAGATTTAAATAAAATAAAAATATTAATGTTGCTATGTGTTACCCTGGTTTCAGACCTCTGATTTATTGCCACATCTCTGATTGGCTCACTGATTGATATAGGTACTGGTGTTGTGCTCATTGACAGGCTGGAGAATCAGTTGCTTAGTCAGAGCATTGTAGAATGGGGACATCCTCTTCCTACATAGCTAGCTAGCAACCTAGCTACATACATGAAAATGGTGACAGAAATGGTGACAAATGTGGATGAGATCCATGTGGTTGTACAGGTTGTAAGTCAGCTAACAGTAGCAATTCTAGTATATTATTATAATTTATTAGATATATTATTTTTTTCCATCCATCCATCCATTTTCTTCCGCTTATCCTCTAGCAGGGTCGCGGGGGGGCTGGAGCCTATCCCAGCATCTTCTCGGGCGAGAGGCGGGGTACACCCTGGACAGGTCGCCAGTCCATCGCAGGGCAAACACATATAGACAGACAACCATTCACACTCACAGCCTATTATTTTCTTTTTATATTATTATTTACTTATTATTATATTAAATGATTTGAAAAACATTAGCTGCTTGTAGCAACTGCTGTAACAACTTCCATGTTTAATGAAAATGACATTAGCAGGATGAAAACCTCTGCTACTGATTGGTGAAAATAAAAACAAAATATCTCCCTTTTGAGAGAAATTGTAAAACATGAACATAATGAATGAAGTAAAGCAAGATGACAGTGAAGCTAACAACAATTTTTTTTTTTTTTTATGTTGGTTAAAGTTATTGTTTAAAGAAAAATGAGGCCACTCTTGTTTTTATTTTATTTCTATTTATTTATTTTTGTTTGAAAAAAGAAAAGGTCTGGTAGAGGCTGATGGGTGCAGATCTTTCAGAAACATCTTGACATTGCAACTGCTTCTTCTACTGTGGACAAAGCTCAGGTCTCCAGCTACCTCCTAAAGACATGAATAAATAGAGCAGTGGTGTATGTAACCACAAAGAGCACAGTTGGAGTCCAGATGGGGCCTTTGTTGACTGTTACCCTTGTCTCTACCACTATAGAAGAGACACATGTATTCGTTTAAAGCAGAAGTAATTGCCATCTGCCACATTTTCATTTTAGATAATACCACTGTTTTCAAGTTCTATGCAAAGTGGTGTTAAGGTACATTATATATGATTCATTTAATGAATTTAATGAATAATGTAATATACATGTAATAACTACTGCATCCATGAATTACTTTCAGAATACAGAAAACCACCAGCCTGTTAAACACTTCCATGTTATTTTTTGGCTATACAATCAAAACTCAATCAAAAGATTATAATATATATACATGCCGCTACCTAACTTGGGTTAATCCGGTCCATGTTTGGATGTGTTGTCACTTGCTTTATAAACAGCTTTGGAGGGACAGTTTGTGATTTGCAGGGGGAGGCGGTAACACAAACTGATACCACAGAGCCAAAATGAGCTGCCAGTGGCAGGGCTTTTCACAATGAGGGATTATGCAGGACTCTTCAGCTGAACCATCACAACCTTACTACCAGCATCATCACCGTGCATCCAGCAGCAGCAGAGCTGCATCAACAGACTGAACTTTCTTTTTACATTTGCATAGAAACCATTAAGTATATTGTCTTCTTATTGAGTAGTGTGTGTGTGTGTGTGTGTGTGTGTGTGTGTGTGTGTGTGTGTGTGTGTGTTTGTGTGTGAGCGTGTGCGTGCATGCGTGCGTGCATGCGTGCATGTGTGCGTCCGTGCGTGCATGTGTGTGTGTGCATATACTGTATGTAACTGTATTCTCAACATAAAGAGCACAGTATAGCCTACAGTATGTTTTTTCTGCTTTGCTTCGACTGAGGAACTGAAACAGTGTAATTAATGCAATATTAAAGTCTGACATTATTAGGTTATATAGGAGTTCACATGTTCCCCTTATATGGACACACAAACATAAAAATATGAAACGAAGTACATGACATTTAAATGGATGAACAAAATAAATTCATTCATAAATTAATGAATGAGTGATTCAGTTAATAAATTGTAAATTGAGGGATGAATACAATGAATTTTGATGAATACATGTCTAATTGAATGAATAGTAAATGAATATATATAAATAACGTAATATAATATAAATTATACAGGGACAAGAAAAACTATGTGAAACCTTTACCTGGTTTTCAGCATTAATTGGTCATAAATGGCATCTGATCTTTACATAAGTAACAAGTATAGACAAATACAATGTGTAAAACAACAACATGATATTCAAAAAATAAATTGTCCATGTCTTAAGTGAACACACCTAGTAAACATTCACAGTGCTGATTGGAAATGTAAGTGAACCCTTGGATTTCATAACTAGTCAAACCTCCTTTGGGACCAATAAACTTGAACAAGCTCTTCCTGTAGCTACTGATCTGACCTGTACAATGTCTGTCCATCCATCCATCCATCCATCCATCCATCCATCCATCCATCCATCCATCCATCCATCCATCTGGGGTTCGGTTGCAGTGGCAGCAGGCTAAGCAAGAGGTTCCAGACATCTCTTTCTCCAACATTTTCCAGCTCCTGGGGGATCCTGAGATGTTCCCAGGCCAGGTGAAATATGTAATCCCTCCAGCATCTTCTGGGTCTACCCTGGGGTCTCCTCTCAGTTGGACGTGCCTGGAAAACCTCCAGAGGAAGGTGCGCAGGGAGGCTCTACTCCCTCCGGATATCCGAGCTCCTCACTCTAACGCTGAGCCCAGACACCCTATGGAGGAAACCTATTTCAGCCACTTGTATGTGCGATTACATTCTTTTGGTCACTACACAGATCTCATAGGAGAGGACCATAGATGAGGGTTGGAATGAAGATTGACTGGTAAATCGAGAGCTTTGCCTTCTGGCTCGGCTCTCTCTTCACTTCAACGGTCCAGTACAATGTCCACATGACTGCTGATAATGCACTGATCCAACTCTCACTTGTGAGCAAGACCCCAAATGCTTGAACTCCTTCACTTTGGGCAACAACTCACCCCCAACTCAGAGGGAGTAGTTCATCATTTTTCAGCTGAGAACCATGGCATCAGACTTGCAAATTGTCCCAGTAGGGACCCAGAGGTCACAGTCTCATGAAGCCAACAAAACCACATCATCTGTGAAGAACAGAGATAGAATTCTGAGATTCCGAAACCAGATACACTCCTCACCTCGACTGTGCCTTGAGATTCTATCCATGAATATCACAAACAGGGTCAGAGACAAGGGGAAACCTTGGTGGAGCCCAACAATCACCTGCACAATGTTCAGGAGGAAGTTTGGACCATTCGTCTTATAGAGCTGCTTCAGTCAGACATGTTCTCAGGATGTCTGGTGTTAGGAGCTCTGAGTTGAGTCCACAGCTTCTCTACTGGATCCAGGTCTGGGATCTGACTGGACCACTTGTGAAAGTGGATTTACTCTGTTTGTTTAGGGTCATTGTCCTGCTGCATCAGCAGCTTCTACTGAGCTTCAGCAGGTGGACAGACACCTTGATATAAGAAACCTTGATGAATTAATTTTCCCTTAATGATACCAAGCTGGTCAGGCCCAGAAGCATCAAAGCCTCAAATCATGATGCTCCCTCCACAGTGCTTCACCTCTGTGATGATGTTTCCATGTCAGTATGCAATGTTGTTTTTCAGCCAAATGCAGTGTGGAAAGTTCTTCCCAATAGGTTCAATCTTATTTCACAAATCATTTTCATTTTGTAGTGTTGTGGAGTGTTATGCTCTTTGACAAACTTCAGACAGGCTGATAAATATCTAATCTCAAATCTTTGAGATGACTGTGACCCTTTCAGATTTATGCTCATCAACGCTCGTGAGGCCCATTTCACAATAGCCTATGTTTCTTGTGCATAACCAACTCAAAATTTGTGTTGTGTTTTACAAGTAAAAGTGTCTCTAACCCACACCTCCAGTCTGGTTTCACTGACTGCACAAACTGGTAATGGAATGTAATTAATAAAATGAGTGAATAATGATGAATAAGTAATTTGTAATCCAGGCCTTCTGTTAACAAGACTAACACTCTACGCCATGGTAGTGGTCCAATGGTGCAGCAGTGCTTTAAGCTAAATGCTAACATCTGCATGTTAACATTTAGAATTTTGGCAATTAGCATTAAACACAAAGTACAGGTGAAGCTGATGAGACTGTCAGTACTTTCTTTTTGCAGGTATTTGCAGGTTGACGCTCAAAATTTCCTGGGGGAGGCCCCTTAGACTTCTCACTTATTTGTCCCCCACAATGAAACCTGGAGCAGTTTATAGTGCAAACAACAATAAAAGCAGAAATGGACTTTCACTGCCAGCACTTGCATGGCAATAACCTATGTGTTTTTATGTTGACAACATAAAACAGCATGAAAAACTTAAGTTTTTGAATCAGTTTTTTTACCCGCCTGGCCAAGCACAGCTATCCATTGTACTGAAATGCAAATCTAATTCACTTTGTTTTCTATGATCGCTTGTACACAGTTTGGTGTATCTTTTGGTCATTCAATTTTCCTCTCTAAAACAGGTTTTAAAAAACAAAAAACAAGTGATTATTTGATAAAACCCCAAAAATTTTAATTTAAATACAAGGTGTTTTTCTTTTTCATGGTCAAAATAGAATAAATAAAATTTAAAAAATGACTTAATTTTCATTTTGTACTCTGTAAGACAAAGTATGGCTTGATAACAATACAATATATTTTGTCAGGTTTATCATTGGTGATAAGTGAAGTATATAGTTTATGGACATTTAGATTAGACTCAGTAGCATTCTTGATATGCTTCATCTGAACATTTTCGTTCAGTAGTTTGTGCTGTTCCACCAAAACCTAACCATAAAAAGTTTAAATAATGCAGTTATCACTACAAGTGAATATTATAATGCAAGATTGGATATTTTGATGGAAAACAAATATGATGTATGTGAACATTTTACTGATATGTATGAGCGTCAACGTATTTGCAAAATAAATAAATCAACATGTCCTCATTATGTGAATAGAAAATGTAACCTGATTACTTTTCCTACAAGACATACTTGCTGTTGTAGTTTGGTTGTATAGAAACTTAATTTCAGAGGGTGGGAGAAATGAGGGGTGTGGTGGGGGCTACAGCTGGGGCTCAGGGCTCCCTTCAGGAGTTAATTCGACACTACTGTTTGCAAGTTCGCATTATTAATTATATAGATTTATACACTAGAATAAGCTATTATTGGGTGGGCCATGATGCATATTTCTTAAATGGTGTATACTATTTGTGTTAATACAATGCTTATCCCTTCCAGAGCAGTTTCCCTGTATATTACACACCTGAATGTTTAGCAGCAGCTCCCTATCTCTGTTGACATGCCTGAATCCTGAACCATGTTGATGCTGGTCTGATGCTCTCTGTAAATGAATGCTAACTACACTGACCGATTATCAGTCTATCGGTTATCACTTCAAAGCTGGGGTGTGAGCTCAGCAGGCTGAAAGCTCTCTTCTCTAGTGTCTGATTTAGCAGATCAGCCCAAACAGCCCAGAGTCAATTACCAGGCTTAGCTAGGATATGAGTTAAAATGGCTAAGATGTCGACCAACGTACAGGAAACAGAAAGGCTAAGAGAGAGAAGGCAGGAGGCAAAGCAAGAGAAGAGGGTGAGAGGGAAAATATCAGAGAGAGAAACCTTGGAGGCCATTTCAATACTTTTCTCCAATTTATCTCCCTCGTCTCTCCTCCCCTGCCTCCTACCAAATGCCTGCAGGTACATAACAGACTTCCACTGAGCAGTTTTATTTGAATAAATCCTTCCTGTTATATATATATATATTTTAAACCAAAATCAGGGGAGATCAGAGAAAAGGGATTATGCTTGGGTGGTAATCAGTCTCTGGCTGCTGTTTATTATTTCTTTTTTTCTTCACTGGTTGTGCATGAACAGAACCAGTGTGAACAGATGGAAGGAAGACGACTCACATCACTAGTACACTTAACTAGCAACTTCAAGTTTAATGTCATATTAACTATTAACAACATCCGTATGAGTAATTTAAAGTTACCCAAAAGCTTGAAGATAGAAAACAGGGTTAGAGACCTGGAAGGCTCGCTGTATTACTATCTACTTAAAGCTTCAGTAATTCATACTCATATTTTCATTAGTATTAAAAATTATTTAAAAAAAAATTATGCACAAATGACTATGTGGAATGTGAAAGGCATCACTAGCAGTAAGAAATCCACAGAGAATCATGACCGGACTCTGCAGTTTTTCTCATATTAAAGCAACGTTTTAGCTCGTTGTTTTGGTTTTCCAGCCCACAGTCTCTGCTTTTACAAAGTTTCCAGTGTCTGAAAAAGTCACTTTACACTTGCACCAAACAACAGGGTATTTAGGGTATTTTGGGCCTTTTCAGGCTTTCCCACCATAAACATCTAAATGCTGTTTCATGACCTTCTTCATGCTGCCAGTAATAAAATTCTGAAAAACAGATGACTGAAAAATTCTGAAAAACCTGTAAACGTTGACAGAAAAACGCCTGGGTTAAAAAAAAATCTTGTAATCAGCCTAAAAATGTGTACGACCCCACCCCCACCAAAATCTGAGAAAAAACACTGAGGACCTTCATCACCCTGAGTGTGGCAGACACAGCCTTGTTCTCACCAACTACTTGGAGATCAGGTAGTAGAGATAAATGCGCTATATAACTGCCGTCTGTTTATATCTCAGATTCTGAATAAATTTGCATTGAATATTCATGATCTCACAAACTTTGACTTCAAAATTCCCATTTGTACATGAAAAATAACTAATTTCAATGGGCAGAATGCCATGGCATTTAATGAGTCGAGTCAAGATAAAATCTTTTCATTGTGGACACAGTGTCAATGTCAACTTTACACATTAGATATCTTATAATTCCCATGGACAAATAAATGTAATCTTGCTGTGCTCATTAATATCCCAAGGAGCCAAGCCCTTTTTTATTTCACCCCAGAACTGTTTTTGGAACACCAGTATGAGCTCAGAAACTGTACAATTTCTGTTCCACTATTGGTTCAAATAACAATGTCAGCATAATGTCTCAAAAGCACATTTATGTATGAAAGAGAAAAAATAATTTTGTAGCCATTGGAGCTTTTAACTGTCTCTTTTGTGAGTTTTAGAAATGAAATAAAAAACAAGAGACATTTTATAAAATGTAAAGAATCTTTAAATGTAAATTATGTTTTAACTAGCTGTAGGTTGAACCACTGCTTTGATATACACCATACTAATACTGTGTAGAGCCTCCCTCTGCTGTTCACTGAACTCACTGTCATCCAGTTTGTGACATGGATCATTATCCTGCTGGAAGGAGCCATTAGAAGATGGTGAACTGTGGTCATGAAGGATGAACATGGTCAGCAACAATACTCAGACTGAAACATTCAGACCATGATTGATTGGTATTAAGAGGAAAGCATTCCCCACACCATCACACCACCACCACCAGCCTGGACTGTTGACACCAGGCAGGTTGGTCCATGGATTCAGACTCTGACTCTACCATCTGCTGCCTCAGCACAAATCCAGATCCATCAGACCAGGTCTTCAACTGTCCAGTGTTGGTGAGTCTATGTCCACTGCAGCCTCAGGTTTCTGGTCTGGGTGACAGGAAGTGGAACCTGACGTGGTCTCTGCTGTTCAATGTTTGATGTGGTGTTCACTCTGAAGCTTCTCTGCTCAGCACAGTTGTGAGGAGTGGTTATCTGAGTGACCGTAGCCTTTCTGTCAGCTCCAACCAGTCTGTCCATTCTCCTCTGACCTCTGACCTCTCTCATCAACACAGAGCTGCTGCTCACTGAATGACCTCACCTGTATCTTCATGATTTTATGCTGCCACATGGTGGTTTATATACAGTAGCACAACACACTAATGTTTACCAGCCACGCCGCATTTAATTCTTGAAGGCAATTTCCCCCAGAATCTCAGAGTTGCTGAGTGGGAGCAGGATCAGTGCACTGTTCAAGATCATAAAACCCCAGATTTATCTGTGAGCATCAGATTGATCTATTAGAGACCCTCTGTTGACATCACATCCACCATGTCCTGTGCTTATGCTTGCTAAATGTCCGCTCTACTCTGAAGCTTTCTGCTGAAATAAGCGGTGCTCGGGCTCCTCTGGGTGGGACTGCGCTGCATTGGATCATCCATAACCATGGACCTGCTGCACTGATAAACATTCCCCCTACAGTGGAGGGAGAAGGGGGAAGGTTACTGTGGCAAACAATGTGTGTTTCTTTGGGCACTGGGTAATACATTCATTCAATCAGCCTTGTCAGAAGTGGTGCAGCCCCAAGATGGTATTGTATTTGATTTTCAAACTCGCCTTTGATTGTGAAAGGGAATGGCACCCAAGTGACACTGAAAACAAGTAATGCAATTATTCTACTATGCCACGTTCTTCAGGCAATTAATTCATTTTGATTTGCTGTGTATTTTCTGGGCTTCCTTACTCATTAACAATGATTAATCACAGAAAAGACTACTTGTGTCTTGGGGTTCAGTCTCTTACTTTTCACCAGCGTTAGAGCAATGTGAAACAGCACACAGTGATCCCTACTCTCTCAGGTTTGGTGTCACAATTTTGCGGTGTTTTAAAATCAATAGGCTTGATTAAAGGCATTGACACATTTTTCAGATGTGAAGGTGAGACACATTCTAATTTAGCTCTAAATCATTTTCTGTGGAATAATCGTCTGAGGCGAGTTTTATTAAAATTTAAACTACAAGATCACCTGGGTTAGAAAGCAAAGTCAGAAACAGTTAGAATAAAAATAAACATGCATTCCAACCCCTCTGATAACTGGCAGGGTGGACCAGATCTAGGAAAAAGATTGTCCAGTCTTTCCAGCAACAGCAGTTCTCCCTCCCTTCAGTGGTCTCTTCCAAATGGAAGGCACGCAATAGGAGGGTGGGGGCGGTGGGTGGGAGGGAGGGTGCAGAGAAGAGGAAGTTATCACCAAATTGCCATATCTACAAAGCTCTCCCTGCACGCCACAGATTTCCCCTCTTTAATCTGACACATACAGCCTCATGCCTGCTAAAACCCTGCAAGGCGCTGTGAAGCTCAGCATCCTGGGCTGAAAGAACACCACAGCCAAGAGAGAGGGGAGTCAGAGGGATAGACGGAGAAACGGAAAAAGAAAAGATAGTGCATGTGTGAGAGAGGGGAGAGAGAAAGAGACCATTTTATTTGTTCTTTGGAGCAAACATGTACCCAGCTTTATGAAGGGAGTTAAATCGTGGAGGTTAATTGAAAAATGAGATAAACAAAGGCTGTGAAAAGCAGAGAGAAAGATTGCGGCTGGCAGCGCAGGCGGGCCACCACTGAACCTCCTTCAGACTGTGCAACTCTGATAAAAAAAACCACAGTTAATTGTCTCACAATTTCTTCCACTTAATTTCAGTCCAATTAGTGAAAAAAATAGCGAGTAACTGTCTTCTTCCTTTCATTGCTATGCACGTACTCTACCTCCATAGAAAATAACTTTAATGGGTGGATCTTTCTGTAGACAAGCTTTCATTTTGTCATGAAGTCATGCTCAGCAAAGATGTTCCAATGTCGAACATTATGTCCTAAACAATCTTCTGAGTTCACACATTTTCTCAACATTTGCTATGAATTTTCAAGTCCAACTAAATGAAGTTCAGCTCATTTGGTGACTAATAACTCCCTCCTGAATAAATGAGGCAGAAGTGTGGCAGCCACATTGCTTCATATCACTTTCTGTGGGAATTTCTGAGAGGATCAAAAGCAGACCATTTGGTTAAAGACCCCTTTTTGAGGCAAGAGGCCTATTGAAATGTCAAAGCACTTAAAGGTAAGTAAGTGACCTGTGAGATCACAGCAGTGAGTGTTCTGCATGGATTCAATGTGAATACATCTCTAAATAACAACATGAGGCGTATGTGAGCTTTGCTAATATGGTTTGACTAATTTATTGGACCAATGTGTGGAGCCAAATCAAGAAAACCTCATTTGAAATCACAATGACATTTGTAAGAATGAAAATAACAAAAAAAATCCAGCTCTGGGATGTAATGTTGCTCAAGTGTGTTGAGCAGGTCACTCCATATGTCTGGATAAGGATAGTCGTTTTTAAAGTGGCATCATTTGTTTGTTTGTTTCTTTCTTTATTTGTTTCTGGCAACATGAGAACAAGTTGTAAACACTACACTGATATGTTTTCATCTTATGAAATTGTTCTAACAAACAATTCACATATACATAGAAATAAAACAACAATATTGGCTGAAAAGCTGAAGCTGTAGGTTATTACACCTTCCCTATCTACTTTACGTTACATGATTCATCAACCCCCTCACTAAAGGCCAATGTATAGTCAGAGAAAATAGGAACAAATATTTAATAATAATGATCATATCCAAGTACACATTCTTAATTTATTGTCACAACTCATCCATTGGTTTACCACTTGGACAGATATGCATCTTGTTTTTACATTTGTCCTTATCCTTGCTTTTTTAAATGTACTTCTTCCCCTCAGTTTGGGCTTTCTCTGAATTCAACTAACAACCTCTGAATACAGTTTGGGAGTAAATTATTGTGTCCTTTATACATTATCTGTGCAGTCAACCAGATCCTGAAATTTTAAAGCATATGAATGAATAAATAGTGGGTTAGTTGGTTCATAATAAGATAGATAGATAGATAGATAGATAGATAGATAGATAGATAGATAGATAGATAGATAGATAGATAGATAGATAGATAGATAGATAGATCGATAGATGAATAGATAGATAGATACTTTATTTATCCCCTATGGGAAATTCCTAATCATAATCTGATTGATTAATGTGATTGTTCATTTGGAGTCGAATGTTAATCACTTTCCTTTTTGTTCTGTTTTGGTCCCAAACTCCCAAAAGGAAATTTAATAGCTAATGTCTCATTGTTCATCAGCTAGTCTCTCACTTTGTCTGCTGTTTGGTGGGCAGGTAGTGTTCAGTGGGTCTCACTAAAACAAAGCTTCCTACTGCTGCTGCAAATCAAATTAATGAAAGTCCAAAAAAGTTGCAGGCCATAACATCAAACAATGATGTAAGAGAAGCTAAAACAGCTGGCCAGGGTCATCTGAAATGTATGATTTGAAATATATGATTTGATCATTAATTCTCACACCTGGAAATTTTTTAGTTGATTGGCACCAACACTTCCAGCACAGATATTTCACATTAAAATACTGTAACAATTGAAATTTGGACATTTCTGCTTGTGGTTTTTATATATCGTGAATTCAAAAAGGGAGTTTTATTAAAACAATGTGTAAATGCTGTTTTTCAGTCCGAAGACACAGAAACTTTAGATATATTATAGGTTTGAATGTGAGAGTATATTTGGCACACTACAGCCTTCTTTATCTAATATCTTAACTTTAAATTTTTGGCTGACTTTGAAGCATCATGCCTCTTGGACACCGAGGCGTGATTAGCATATGTTTCCAGCATACAGAATGAACATGAGGGAGGATATACATACATTAGGAGTTGTCCCATTAGCAGCCTGGCAGAAGGGCTGATTTATGTTTTCTGCTGGCATCACCTGACAGGGACATTAGTGTTACTGATGGGGACAGGTGACATTGTCAGGACCATCAGTCTCCAGATGACGCACTGCCAAAATGATGTGAAAAGAGCCGGCAGTGAGGATTATGGGTAGCATCAGATTTGGAAAAAAAAGCTTTTCTGGGTGCTCCACTTGCTTTCAGAGCACCTTGTGGAAGATTACCTTGTCAGCTAAGAAAAAACACTTCTGCAGCAAGACAAATGACAATTCAATAATTTTGAATGCCTTGAAAGTGTCTCTCTCTTGCAGAACTCAATTACAGTGATAAAGGCAACTAATATAAGTTCACTGGGTACATGCCCAGATGCTAAAGAGATTTATTGCATCATGTGATCTTATGACTTATTCATAGCCTATTATACTTTATGATTGCTGTCATTTTGGCACTAAATACATTTGACACATACGGTACAGTACTGTATGAAAAGACTGTTAGAAATATCAGGGCAGATTGTGTATGCTTCAATGTGAAACTGTTTCTGTCAGACAGAGGACATAAGTAATGGTTCACAAAAAAAGACCTCACCTTGTGAAGTTGTCATGGTGAATGTGTTTGCAACCAGTTGATTATTTATACATCCCACAGAGTCCGAAAAATATTGACATTCATTTTTTTTGTTCAGTCATGTTTCTGACCATCTGGAAAATATAAGTTGATACCTATCTATTGACTTTCAACTTTTATTCAGTTTTCATCACGAGAGGTCATGATCTGTAACTGCAGCTTTATTACAAATTATTTACATTCAAACTCAATTTTACAATGTTACAGTTAATTATTATGTGCCTGCAATGCAATAGCATTAAAGGCATATATTATTATTCTGCATACTTATTATGTGCCTGCAATGCAACAGCATTGATAGCATATACTAGTATTATGTGCCTGCAATGCAATAGTATTGAAAGCATATATTATTATTATGTGCCTGCAACAATAGTGTGAATGCTAAACAGACACATAGAAAGGTAGACAGGTAGACAGACAGACGGGCTGATAGATAGGTAGATAGACACAGTTTTATTCAGGAAACAATTGGCTGAAATCCAACTGACTCCACATTACATATATTCTAATTGGTGGGTTACTTTTGGAGCTTGTTGTGATTGGTCAATTACCTTTGGAGCTAATTCTGATTGGTGGATTACCTTTAACCAATGTTTTCCAGGTGCTACCTTTTTCAAAGAGAAAAGCAGGTAGGCAGCCAGACAGACAGAGAGCATTGTCAGGATGGCAACCTCTAAGTTGAGGGAGGGGGCACACATCTGGGTCACATTACCTGATTAGAGACTCCTCTGATATCTGTGGTGTTTATCAACCACTTTACTGACATTTCTGTCAAAGTCCAGTGCAGACTGCTCTTACACTAAATACAGAAAATGATTTACACACATCTGAACTGTTTTCACTGGAAATATGTTTCAGTACAGTTGTAATCAGGAAGCATTCGGCAGTTATTTAGTTTGAATGCTGAGGCATTCACACTATTGTTCTTCAAATCTTTATATTTTATTATTCTTACTTCTTCTGCCTTTCCATGGTCTCTAACTACTCCTTCATACTTTACAGAAGCAATTCAACTATCAAAATGTTCAGCTTGATCTGTAGATTATTGGATGCATACAACTTTTTTCTACTATTTATAATTTTCAAAATATTAAGCTTTTTCTGCGATTTTTTTGCCATTCAAATGAATTGAGAGATTGTTCAAATCCTTGAAAGCTTCAGCCTCTTTGAGCTTCAACTACGTCAGCGTACTTCCAGCTACAGACTTCATTCAAACTTTAAAATGTTCAGCTATTAAACTTGTATTCAACTTTTTGATATCTTGTACAGTTTTTGAATTATCACAGTTTTAGTTTCATGGTTTTTTCAGATCATTTTTGAGTTTATAATGGGTGTTGTATTGCATGTTCAGGGCTAGAGTGGATGACATCATCGCTAGAGTGAGAGATGCTCTGAAATTTGTCTGAAAAAAATCTGTGTAACAATGTTTTCCAGGTGCTACCTTTTTCAAAGAGAAAGACAGGTGGGCAACCAGTGAGACAGCATTGTCACCAAGGCAACCTCTAAGTGGAGGAAGGGGGGACACATCTGGGTAAAATTTCCTGATTAGAGACTACTCTGACTCAACTGGTTTCACTGGAAATATGTTTCAGTCCAGTTTTAATCAGGAAGCATTTGGCAGTTCATTTCAGCTTGTCATTCTAACTGACACAGAAACACACATAAATACAGACAAGCAGAGAGGTACACAGACAGAAAGACAGGCAGACAGACACAGACAGGTACACAGACAGACAGATAGACATACAGGCAGACAACCAGACAGACAGACGGAGATGGGCAGGTAGATATACACAATTTTATTCAGGAAACATGGCTGTTAATTTCAGTTTGCAATCTAAATGTATCCACATTACATATATTCTAATTAATGGATTACCCTTGGAGCTCATTCTGATTTGTGGATTACCTTTAACCAACCAGTGTTTTCCAGGTGCTACCTTTTTCAGAGATAAAGAAGGTAGGCAGCCAAAAAGACAGAAAAAATTGTCACCACGGCAACCTCTGAGTGCAGGGAGGGGATATACAGCTGGGTAAACTTACCTGATTAAAGACTCCTCTGATATCTGGGGTGTTTATAAACCACTTTACTGACATTTCTATCGAAATCCCGTTACAGACTGCTTCAACACTAAATACAGAAAATGATTTACACACCTCCAAACTGTTTTTTTTCACTGCAAATATATGTCAGTCCATTTGTAATCAGGAAACATTTGGCAGGTAATTTCAGCTTGTCATTCTAACTGACACAGAAACACACATAAATACAGAGAAGCAGAGAGGTACACAGAAAGACAGGCAGAGAGACACAGACAGGTACACAGACAGGCAGATAGATAGACACAAACACACACACACACACACACACACACACACACACACACACACACACACACACACACACACACACACACACACACACACACACACACATACACACACCTACCTCCTATAGACTGCAATACAAATTCAGAAGCTGATAGCAACCATTGTCTCAACAGGTGGTAGTAACACAGTATCTGGGCCGAAATGAGCAAAGCTGATTCTTATTGGCTAATTAGACTCATTAACTCTTACCCTTATTACTCTCAAGTATGAGAGCATGTATAAGACAAATCAGCATCCCCCTCGATTACATTGTCCCTCTAGGCAGTCCACTCCAGTTGCGACCATAGAGTGTATACAAAACGTTTGCTGCAGTAAAAGAGAGAGAGAGAGAAAGAAAGAGAGAGAGAGAGCCTAGATAAACTCAACGTCTATATGGTCATAGGAATCAGTGAAAATGGGTGACATTTTGCTCAAAAGCGGTAATAAACAGTAAATACAACAGCAGACATATTGACTTTACTTTGAGCTACGGGAACTTATCAAACATCATAGTAGCTCTCCCATAGACTGCAATACATACACACACACACACACACACACACACACACACACACACACACACACACACACACACACACACACACTAACACCCCCACCCTTCACCCAATTTTTATCACTGAAGGTAGGCAAAATAACCTCTGTATAATACAATATACACTACACCCTCCACCCTCCTTATTGTTTGTTCTTTTTTCTCAGTACATTTTTACACAGTGATTTACTTCTACTGGTGTCTTTTCAGTAATAGTATTGACGCCATTCACATGTTGACGTGCTGTTGTGCTGACGTCAATGTGGTGTCCCATCTCCAGTCAGTTTCTGTTACTGGTAAAGTTTATTGCTGCTCCGTCTGAACACAGTTAATGTTGCTGTTTTCTTCATCACAGTGTCTAACTACCTGCTGTACATTCAAACTTACACTAGTTCTGCTCCAGCACTCAGAGCTCTCCACTACTTTTAGCGACTTTCACTAACTAAGCAGTTGTTTACATGCTGTTCAGATCTGCTAGTTACTTTAGCTTTGCAGTTAGCACTAGCATCTCTCTCTCCCTCTCGCTCGTCGGTGTGGTGTTGTTGTAACTTCACTGTCGAGGATGTGATATTTACTACATCTTCAGTAATGTCTTTAGGCACAGCTCCACTCGCTAACCGGACTAGAATTTACTATAATTAATAATGATAATTAGTATTAGCTGTCATTTCTATTTTTATCAGGAGGAGCACTACAGTTACCATTACATTGCTATTGCTGTTACTGCCGTTACTATATTGTTATTAATATTGCTATCATTGCACATTCTTGTTCTTTTCCTCTGTGCTCTCTCTTACTCTTTCTCTTGCTCTCTATCTCTCTCTCTATCTCTCCAACCCAACCGGTCGAGGCAGATGGTTGCTCACCCTGAGTCCGGTTCTGCTCGAGGTTTCTGCCTCTTAAAAGGAAGTCTTTCCTTGCCACTGTCGCCTAGTGCTTGCTCTTGGTGGGAATTGTTGGGTCTCTGTAAGTAATATTATAAAGAGAAAGTCTAGACCTGCTCTATTTGGAAAGTGCCTTGAGAAATCTATGTGGCTACAATATAAGCCCTATCACCAACCTTTTCCTGAATCAAGTAAGGACCACTGTAGCAAGCCTGTAGGCTAGACCCAGGAATTGGCAGCAACACCAAAACCTGTTCACCAGGCTGAAACTCCCTGCTTCTAGCGTGCTTATCAAACCACCCCGTCATTCTTGTCTGCACTGTCTCAAGATTATCCCTAGCTATCTCATACGCACAGCACAGCTTGAACCTGAAGTTACTCACATAGTCCAGCAAATTTTTCTCTGTCCCTTCACACGACCACTTCTTACTCAAAAGCTTCAAGGGACCTTGTAAAGGTATGAGCAAAGACCAACTCTGATGGACTAAACCACTACACCTGAGCAAACATGCGATATGAAGTTTGAACCCTGGTCTGTTTGTACAACTTTTGGCAAGCCAAACAATGAAAGAGCCTTTGTCAGAGCCTTTACAACAATAGGAATTGTAATTTTACACACAGGAAACACCTCTGACATCACTGTCACCAAAAACGTATTTCCAGCCTTTGTACAGGGAGGTGGCCCCACACAGTCAACCAAAACACATTCAAATGACTCACATACTACTGGAATTGGATACAGTAGAGCAGGAGGAATGGTCTGATTTGGTTTCCCGGCTCCCTGACATGTATGACAAGATTAGTGACAGAAGTAGAGTGACCAAATGTAGCTTTTGTTGTTTTTTGCCTTTTTCTGGTGGGTCTGGTGCTTCAGTTGTGTGGCTTTATATCTGTTGCAGGGTTTAGTTTGGGGAAGTTTAGTTAAGATACAGGGAAGAGCCCGGTTCCAATGGCCCTGTAGGGTTGGACTGAGGTGGCTTCCCTTCTTTTGTTCTTCTTTGCTGGCCCATCCGGTTACAGTTAGTTGGGGATGCTTTCGGGTTAGTTAGGTTTAACTTTTTGTTTGATGGTCATGTGTCCATTGTCTGCTGAAATAAATTCTTGTTCTTTGTTGTGTTGGGTCTGAGCTGTACCTCATGAGCTGGACACCAAATATGTTGGATTTTGGTTGTCTATCAATTTATTGGCTATCATAAATTAAGAAAAATATTAATATCAAATAACTTTTAAATTAATTAAAGTCCTCAGGGCACCAGCCTAAACTAATAGGCAAAATAGCCAATATGGTTTTAGTCTCAATTTATTACCATTAATCTGGAACTCTGATTAATAATTACCTTAATAACTATAACCAAATTACCACATCAACAGTAAGTTAAAGTTGAAGGATTGGAATTCTACCAAGTAGAAGTTGGCAATATTCATGCTTGTGCAGCATTAAACACACCAGTAGTTATACTTAAAGGCATTTATTTACAATGGAGCAGAGTAAAACACAATGTCTAATCTAGTATATATAGGTGTGTGTGTAGGTGTATGTGTGTGTGTCTGTGGGGACACTGAGACCACCTGGTGTGTGTGGGAGGGAAGGTGTGAGTTTCTTTGTTAGCCTAGCTCATGTAATCTAAAGGTACCGGGTTAGAGGGAGGTGGTTAGCTTCATGCAGGTTCTAGAACTGGGACGTACTACTATGTGTGTGTGAACATACGATTACCCGATTAACTGTATGACTGACCACAACCTAAGCAAACATTACATCAACAAGACATCAATCAACAAGTACATTAACAAGTTAAGACTTCTGCTTTAGCTATGCTGTGCTATGCTATGCTATGCTATGCTCAGAGAGGTTAGGCCCAGTCAGTTAATGTTACCCAGTCCTTGGAACAAACAAAGAGGTCCTTTCCAGTGTTGTTGTAAAGTCCAGTGAGTTGGGAGGCTTCCTGGTGGAGTAAAGTCCTGTCTAGCTGTGTTGCTTTGCCGTTATCTCCTTTGTTCTCCTCACAGAGTTAGCTGTTCCATGCTAACTCTGCTATGACTCCTGTTGCTTGGAAAATCAGCTGGCCTTGTGTCGTAGCTGCTGATCTGAAGAGAACTTGGTTCAGTCTCAGTTAATCCGAAGCAGGTCGCTGCTGTTGAGGAGAAGAGTGTTTGCAGGCTGCTGTGAGCAGGCTGGCGAGAGAGCTGGTTTCTCAGGTAGCAGAGCTGACCTGGGCTGGGGCCTTGTTGCCCTTTGAAGAGCCAAGAGGAGAGATCAGGAGCTACTCTCCAGAGCAAGCCAAGAAGAGAGAGAGAAGAGGGAGAACCAAGAAGGAGATCTGGTTTTGTTTGGTGACACCCTTGGGGGTCACATGTCACACACTGACCCACACTGGCTGGCCAGTAAGGTCCGTGGAGGGAAGGGTCATCCCCAGGTGTGAACAGTGAGGAACTGTGGAGTGTGAGTTCCTTTGTCCAGTGGAGCAAAGAAACATCTGGTCTCTTGAATGATGAGTCCCAACAGTTGCAACTCTTGACTTGTGTAATTATGTTAGACCTCTTTGGGCAAGTTTTCTTTTGGGGTCGTAACATAATTTGGGTGGACGCACACATCACTGTCACCAAAAACTTATTTACAGCTTTTATATGGGGAATTGGCCCCACAGTCAACCAAAACACATTCAAATGGCTCACACACTAATGGAATTGGATATAGCGAAGCAGGGGGAATGGTCTGATTTGGTTTCCCGGCTACCTGACATTTATGACAAGACTTAAAATAGCGTGCGACATCCCTCTTTAACCCTGTCCAAAAGAAGATGTTTTCTTGACACCCAAATGACCAGCAAGAAGATTGTCATGAGCCAGATTCAAAACTGCATTTCGGTATAGACCAGGAACTACAATCTGAGTCACAACCCTACAGTCATCTGCAGCTGAGGAACTCAACGGCATCCATTTACGCATTAGCAAACCATCCCTCACAAAATAACCAGTTGAAACAGATTCCACCTCATCTCCAGCTACCCCAGCTTCAAACAAGGGAGATAAAGTAGCCTCACTATTTTGCGCAACAATCAACTGGTCACAAGTCAGGGACAAATTCTCAACCTCTGACAAAGTTTCTGCACCCATGTCTTTACACCCACCACCCCCTTGAGGAAACAGAAAAATTATCATCAGGATCACAAACCAAAGTATCACTCAAATCGACTTCAGCCTCATCCTGTTCATACCCAGACCGAGTAAGAGTACAAGCTGCAAAACCCTGGGAAATTACTCAGCAAGCTCGCCAGGAGACCATCTAACAGGGATCGGCATCACTTCAGGAGTAACCAACACCTTTTCCCTGGCCAAATCATTCCCCATTAAGAAGGAAACCCCCTTAATCAGGAAACCAGGATGTACTCCCACAGCTACTTCACCTGACACAAGGTCAGACTCCACCAAAACTTTATGCAAAGGCACATCTATGTCCTTCATGCCAAACCCCAACACAGGAACATCAGAACCAGCAGCATAATAATTACTGAATGGCAACACCAAAATAAAAGACTGGGAGGCAGCAGTGTCCCACAGCATCTTGACAGGGACCTTAGGACCGTAACCAAGCAATGACACAAAATCATCAATGAACGGAGCAAAATCTGCCAGATCAATGGCCATTCCTTCAGACTCTTCAGACATCTCAGTCAAGGTTTTATCAAACTTATTCACCAAAACTATTGACTTTGCATTCCGTTTCTCCAACACCAGACAACTTGCCACAATATGCCCCTTTTTCTTACAGTAGAAGCACATCACCCTTTCCCCTCAACTCATCCTTAAAGTCAAGGTCTGAGGAACAAGTACTTCTACCACATTCAGAACATACAGCCATACCTCTAGTACTATCCCTCCCAGTACCATTAGGCTCACAAAAGGGGCATTACTGAAAGGATGATCCACAAAAACAGCCTTATGACTGAGAACATATTCATCCACTAAGACAGCAGCCTTAAAAACAGAAACCTTTTGCTCATTCAAATATGTTGACACCTCTCTGGGAGACAATTTTTCCTCCATCAACACCAAATGTCTAATCTGGTCAAAATCTTTAACCTTACCAGATGTACACCAGCGATCAAAAAGAGCCTCCTTTTCCTGAGCAAATTCAACATAAGTCTGATACCCCTGCTTCTTCAGCCTACAAAACCTTTGATGTTACAACATGAGTACCAGTTCATATGCACTGAGTACAGCAGCTTTTACATTGTCAAAATCAAGACTATCCTCTGCTGGAATAGATGATTAAACCTTCTGCGTTTTGCCACTCAAAACACATTGCAAAAACTAGGTCCACACCCCTTTCGGCCACTTCAATGTAGTTGCCACCCACTCAAACAAGATGAACCAAGTGGATGTTTCTACTCACATCAAAGTCAGTGGATCTCCTGGCAACAGAAGTAGTAACACCAGGCTCTAATTCACGCAAGCGAATGCTAGTTTGCTGTTCAAGCTTTTTTAGTTTCAAGATCATTCATGTAGTGCAACTCCTCTCTCTCAAAGGCAAATGCTGCAACTCAACGTCTAGCTCCTTAAGTTTTACTGCCTCAACAGACTGACTCAACTGCTCTGGACTTTTTGGAGTATTCTGCAACTGGGGCAAAATCCCTCTATCCACTAGGGCAGCATACAACTCAGCTTAGATAGCATACTTAGCTTTCTTTGAAACAGCTACCTCATTATGATCAGCAATTAATACTGAATTAGCCTTAGTGCATTAATCAAACACATCCAGTGAAGGACACCCAAGAAACTTAGCCAACTTAAACTCAATTTTCCCAGCACAACTCGCAGCGCCAGCACCAAACACTTCCACAGTAAACTGCCTCAACCCAACTACAACCTCTTGACTCAAACTACTGCATCTACAGTACAGCAAGAAGTACTATGACCATCAAGCCACCAAAACTGTCCACAAAGTTACCAAAACACAAAAGGCAACACACAGCATGAAAGGCTACAACCACAAATTACCACAAAACATCCAGATAAACACAGACCTACTGCCACTGAGACACATACTGGATGTCACAACCACATTGAAAAACCTCAATTTTTCAACTGGTTAAGACAAGCTCCCAAATTATGTTACAACCCCAAAAGAAAACTTGTTGCCCAAAGAGGTCTAACATAATTACACAAGTAAAGAGTTGCAACAAAGAACAAGAATTTATTTCAGCAGACAGAGGACACATGACCGTCAAACAAAAAGTTAAAACTAACTAACCCCAAATCCTCCCCAACTACCTATAACCTGATGGGCCGGCAAAAAAGAACAAAAGAAGGGAAGCCACCTCAGTCCAACCTTACAGGCTTGTCGGAACTGGGCTCTTCCCTCTACCTTAACCAAACATCCCCAAATTAAACCCTACAACAGAAATAAAGCCACAAAACTGAACCACTGGAAAAAGGAAAAAACAACAAAAGCTACATATGGTCACTCTGCTGCTACTGCTGCTGTCAGGCCAGGAGTGAAAAGAGAGACCAAACTAGAGTCCCCTTCCCCTCTTTAGTGACTCCTCAATTACTATGAGCAGCCTCACCTGGAGAGAGGAAAAACGCAGACCATGCATCACATATTTGATGAAGAGGGGGGGAGCATGTAACAGTTACCAAGTTTTCATCATACACTTGCTAAATTTGATAACTTTTCAATTATAGCCTCACTTAGTATGATTTGATTATTATTTTATTGTTGTTTTGCTTCCCTAGTCTTTTTTACATACATTTGAAAGTTTTGAAATGTTTTTTTTTTTTATGCCTCCACTCCAACGACAGCCAGAGCTGGCCTTGTGAATGCAACATCTCCGTAAGTGATTAGATTTTGGTGGTCAAAATGCAAAGGTCAAGGTCAGTGTGACCATAGAAAACTCTTTTTAGCCATATCTTGTTTGTATCTGGTTTGCCGTCACTTTTTGTTAGTTTGTTTGGACTTTTGTCACTTCCTGTTTTATTTTTGTAGTTGGTTTCCTTGTGTGTCTCAATGTTTTTACTTCCTGTCTTGGTCCTGTTTCTTTGTGTGGTGATTGTCTGCCCCGCCCTAATGTGTTTCACCTGTGTTCAATCACCCATTCCTCCCTTGTGTCTATATAGTCTTTGTACTCCCCTTTGTTTGTGTCAGTTCTTCTGTTGCTCTCTGGGTTTTCCTCGATCTGTTCATCTATGGTTTTTCCATGATCTGTTCATGTCTGGTTAGCCCTCAATCTCTTCACGTTGCCTTTTCATGTCTGGTTTGTCCCCAAGCTGTTCATGTCTGGTTTGTCCTCGGTCTGTTCAATGTTGCCTGTTCATGTCGGCTATTATCTTTCCTGTGAGTTACCCGTTAAATCCCTGTCTTCCTCATGCTCCTGGTTCCTGTGTTTCCCTGTGTTTCGCCAGTGTTTTGTAAGTTCTTTTGTTTAATAAACTTTTTGCACCGTCTCCCATGTGTTGGTTGCATTTTGGGTCCAGCCTTACCCCTCAATCGTGACATATCTCAAGACTTCACACAGCATTATGACAAAATGTCACATGGTTATGGTCATGGTTAGTATTTTATGACTCTGGATAAAGAGGGATGTAATCTGAACTAGTCTGAGTGGCGGAGGCATGCAACTCTTTTCAGTCATTACTCTCAATGTAAATTACTTTGAACTGTATCTTGTGCATGTTGCATAAATATAAAATGTTTTTTATCCACATTCCCAATGTGCTGCATGGTTCTCTCCTGGGTCCAGTATTTCTCAGTTTTTGACTGGACTGCAACAGCAGGACCAGCCCTATAATCTGGAATGTCCCTGACTGACTGAGTTCATTGTCTCTAGATTTAGAGACTTTATTCAACCAGACTGGGTATAAACCTGGTTCAGGTTTGGACCGGGTATGGATGCTGACCGCAGGGCTATACCTCTTGTTACAGGCAGTCTACCAAGCCACTCGGTTTCCCGGCTGCTTGGGAACCGCAAGGAAGAGGAAACTAAAAACTGCTATGTCTGTTACGTTGTAGTAAATAAAGACTAAACTATTGTGGATCCCAGACAAAGGCTGTGCTTTGTGTGAGAGACAATAAGAAATATAGTTTCTCATCTAACTTTCTCTCTGATTGATCATGTTACAGTAAATGCAGCTGAAATCACAGCTCTGTCTTTGTCTTTCATATATGTGTTTGGTGATTTTGTCAGACAACAGCGCAGTTATGAAATCAATTTCACCATAGGCGGTCCAGACATATACTAGGTCTTAACCTATCTATCTATCTATCTATCTACCTACTTTTTCATGTGTATTTATTTCATGAAAAACTGCAATGATAAACTTTTGACTCACACATTGTAACACACTGAGAGAGATAGACAAACAGGGAGTGTGAAGGGGTAGAGGGGTGTAGTGGCATAAGGGGGAGGGGTTGTATGCAGACAATGTGTGTGAGTGAACGAGAGAGAGAGAGGGAGAGAATCAAACGCTGGCTGAATTGGGCCCAAATATCCAAGGTTAATTTTGTGAGAAAGCTGCAGTGCCCAGATAAGACCATCCCTGCAAATGAGTTCTGCCTGCCTGGATTACAGCTAAATTTATGCAGCTTTCCTTATCCTTTCACAAGCTCCTCTGAAGTGGCATAATTAACTTGCGCACATAAAATGTGCACATTTTCTGCATGGTGGTAACATTCCTCATTTTACTGCTTTGATTTTTTTTTTGCCCTCTTCATGAAGGTACTTTAAATTTTGCTTTTCTTAAGTTTAGAGATTTGTCACTGTAATGGCACAAGAATAGTCTTTCACTACTTAATCATTCTAATTACTCAATGACTAAATCTTTGCTGTCATTACATTCAGCACAGATAGGGCAAATAAACAGAACAGTACAATTATCCTCAAGTGTACATGCTGTGTGATTATATACAGTGAAAGCAAAAGGTCAAAAGATAATTAAGCAAAATAAATTTAACTCCTGACTCATTCATGCTGTACATATCACAGTAGGTACATATACAGTACATGCATTCACAGAACAGGTAAAGATGTACATGTTAGACTGTTTTTCAGTAAAGAACAGAAATCCCTGCTACATGTCCAGACCTACAGAAATCCTTGAATCTTCAAAGCACATGCAGCTGAGATGCAAATATGGTAAGCTGCACTTGAGGACAGGAGGATATGTTTTGCTATTACAAAGGTTTTTTTTTTCTTTCCCATCATGCCCTAGGCTTCTCTGTTTATCTGCCCACACCCCCCCAAAAAAAGCTGTCCAAGGAGGGCTTCCTCAGTAGCAGTAGCAGTCCCCACACCCAGCTCCACCATTTCAATTTCTGTTTCCACTCCTACTATATCATCTCTATCATCAGCATGTTTAACTGGAAGGCATAACCAATCCATTAATTTTCATCCTGCAGAGAGCCAGCAGCAGACATATACACACAAGTAACAAATAAAAATATCTAACAGCTAATAAAGAGCAGGGACACATTAAGCTCAGTTTGTGATTTGACCAAACAGAGTATAGTGTGGGACAAATGGAGAAAAAGAACAAAAACAAAACAAAATACAATACCCTACATATTCACCTACAAAAAATCTTGATTTTAATTTTACTAATAGATGTTGTTGTTGTGTTAGACTAAGGACACTAAGAGACTGTAAGTGCAAAATGGGTAAGAGTGTGTAAGTGCAAAATGGGTAACAACAGCCAATATATATATGCTTGTCACCCAAACCTTGTCATCCTGGCTCCCTCCTTGCCATGGCATGTTCAATCTCTAGTTGTGATAGCATGTCCCGTTTGTGGATGTTGGAACACTGGGCTAGGAGTTGTTCCTTTGTTAGCCTAGAGCCTAGTTGGGTTTTGAAGCATCCATATATCCCACAATCTCTGCATGTAGCCCCTCTCACTGGGGTCACTTGTATAGTAGCATTCAAACAGGTCCATATTCTCTGCTCTTGTCCACCAATATTTTGTTCCAGTAACGCATCTCTCAGGTTCCCCAACACAAGGACCTTGTTGACCCAGGCGGCGACCACACGCTTACATTTGCAGTCTCACTCATCTAGTAGCACTTAAAGGTCCACACTGGATACATGTTATGATCTGGCTGGGAATAGAACCTTCAATCACCTGTGCCAAAGTCAGTAGTGTTAACCACTCAGCCATCCAGTTGCTATCCTGCTGCAACAAGCACAGAGACACAGAGATACCATTAACATAAGGGCAACTGACCTGAGATTGAAGAGCATGACTAAGTTGGACACCAAGCACCTTCACAGCTAACTACCAAAACTAAGTAACAAAGTACTCTGAAAGTCTGCTAGATGATGTGGATGCAGCACTACAGACTATCCCTACTAGGACCATAACTGAGACTAATCAGTTGATCTACACAACGGCAACAGTGATCCTAGAGATGCCTGGCTACAAGATGAACAGTATAAGCCAAAAAGAGCATTACCCCTCATGGAGAAGGAGGCTGGAGGCAAAGATCAAGGAGACACGGAAAGAAGTTAGTCTACTCTCAGAACTATAGAAAGGTGTGGGGAAGAAAGACAAAAAACTGTCCATACCTCAGGCACTGGAGACTGCCAAGCAAAGGCTCACAGCTCTGGCTACCTGACGAAAGAGATACACAGGAGAAGCAGAAGCCAGGAGAATAAATAGGATGGTCTCCACCGAACCATCCAAAGTGTTCTCTCAATGGCAAGGTAATAACAGGAGAACAGATCTGCCCAGGGCTGAGAATGAACAATAGCATATGGGAGAAGGAGACATCAGATAACACCATAACGCCGGTCGAGACCCCCAGGAGGACACGATTCCATCTTACTACCGGCCAATAATCTGCCTCTGTACAACATGGAAGCTCCTGGCATCATAGTGACTAAGATGAATAGGCTCATGGCCCAATACATGAGCAGGGCCCAGAAAGGAATTGGTAGCAATATCAGGGGAGCCAAGCACCAGCTACTGGTCAATAAAGCAGTCACCCAAGACTGCAAGACCAGGCAGACCAACCTGTACACCACCTGGATTGACTACATAAAAGCCTACGACTCATTGCCACACGCATGGATACTGGAATGCTTGGAAATGTACAACATCAACAGGACACTAAGAGCCTTCATCAAGAATTCAATGAGGCTGTGGAAAACAACTCTGGAGGCCAACTCAAAGTCAATTGCACAAGTTACCATCAAGTGCAGCATATACCAAGGTGATGCACTATCCCCGCTGCTGTTCTGCATAGGCCTGAACCCCCTCAGCTAGATCATCTCAAAAAGTGGCTAGGGATACCAGTTCCAAAGTGGAGTGCCCATCAGTCACCTCCTCTACATGGATGACATCAAGCTGTATGCCAGGAATGAGCAAGACATCGACTCACTGATCCACATCACCAGGATCAGCAACAACATCAGAATGTCATTCAGACTAGATAAGTGGGAAGATGATCAGAACCTAGGGGGTTGAACTACCAGAAAGTAGCCATACAGATGTTCAGGACAGCTACAAATACCTTGGGATTCCGCAGACAAAAGGCAACCATGAGGAGGCTGCAAGGAAGTCAGCCACAGCCAAATACCTACACAGAGTAAGGCAGGTCCTGAAAAGTTGGCTGAATGGGAAGAAAAAGATCCAAGCCATCAACACGTATGCCCTGCCAGTCATCAGATACGCCACTGGTATAATAAACTGGCCAAAGGAGGAGATAGAGGCTACTGATATCAAGACAAGGAAGCTCCTAACAATGTATGGAGGGTTTCATCCCAAGTCCAGCACCCTGAGACTGAACACTAAGTGGTCAAAGACTGGTGAGCACCAGAGCCACTGTCCAGGACGAAACAACCAAAATAAAGACAATGGCAAACTTTCATATGCCCTCACCTTTCTCTGAGGGAAACAGGAAATTCATTGTTACCCAATATATTTCAGAAAGATATTGTGATTAAATCAATATTTATCTAAAAGATAATCTTATACACAGCATTAACAAAGGTGTGTGGGCAATGACATGGCCCTCATCACATTAATGGAATAGTGAGCTTGTGAAAGGAAAATTATTAATTGAATAAATAAAAATTCATGCTTCTTTGGCTGCATTTTGTTTTTGCTGAACATGCTTTCGTTTGCCATCTTAATCTAATTCTAACAGTTTAATTTTCAAATGTCAAGTCAAAAATCCTTGTCCTGTTTTCTATGGTACACAGTGCCATTTTCATTCCAAAACACAATATACCTCTAATTTTGTCATGTGTGCCTGAAAATAGTCAAATGTCTGTTTGATGTAATTTATGACTTGTCCTTTGGAAATAAACACACAGAACTCACATTTGTAGGTATATGGCATTTCATCCATCGCGGACTCAAAACGAGTTGCACTCGTCTGGGGAGTGTGGTTTGTAAGGTGTTGGAGGGCTTTATAACCCACTCCCACTTAAGGGTCATTAGGTTGGAACGACATTCAGTGTGGCAGACCCTTCACACAAAGGCGTAGACAGAGTGAGAGTGGGTAGGGGGAGTGTGTGTCATAGCCTGCTCTGCTTCTCACTCTCCACTCTGCCACACCTCCTCATCAGCCTCACTGGCCTCACCTGTTGCCCCCAGCTACAATCCATCTCCAATCAAGCCAGTATATATGCATCCCCGGTTCACTCACTCTTTGTCAGATTGTTCTTAGTATCCATGCAAGACTTTCCGGCGTTCATCTCCGGACTGACTTACCGTTATCGACTCTGCTCGTCCCTGACCATCCTGTCCTTGTCTCTGCCCTGGTAAACGCCTCAGCCTTCTGTCCCCAGCCACAAGTTCTGCCTGTGCACTTCCTGGTCCCCGTCTGCCTGTCCCTGTGGCTGTTTGGCGTTCTCCAGCTCTGACGTCACAACGTGAGTGCCTCCATGCTGGTTTCCTGATCCTTCGTCTGGCTTTGATTACCCCCCTGCCTGTTCCTTCCTGGTTCGTTTGCCCTGCTGACTGCTAACCTGGTTCTGATCCTCCTGCTCCCTCGACTTGGGACTCTGTGTTTATGTGTGTGGATGTGCTGGGTATGGCCTCCTGGTTCCTTCTCCTCCCAATTCTCCTATACACCTGTGCCTGATCACCATGACAATTTAACAAGCTGCTGGCTCTTCACTCCACTCTTTGCTACATTGTCTGTTAACCATTGTGGTAACAACACTGTGGCCAAGTTCCTCATATCTCTGCATGAGTTTACTCCTATCTGTTTCCTTGATCCTGTTTAGCGCTAACTATAATGCCCCACCTGCCCAGGCTGCTTTCAACCCTGGCCTGGTCCATCTCTCTGCTGCCAGTCCCGCTGCCCACATGCCCCAGCCTGCCTCTCCAGCGGCCTCTGTCAGAATCTCCTCATCTCTGAGCTCAGCTGCAAGAGGTCTCCTGCTGCCAGGAGATTCAGAGGTAGAGCCCATGCAGCTTGGTGCTTGAGTCCAAGTGAGAGACTATGTAGGATAACAGCCAGTAAGTGTCTTTATTGTTGACATTTCCATGCCCTGTGTTCCCAAAAGGCAGGACTCACCAGTAGAAATGAGGATACTGGTGAATCAAACTGTCTCTACAGCACCCTCTAGACCCAGATAATTCTCCCTTCCTCTCCTAACTCTAATCAATTCTAGTGCTGAGGAAATTCTCTGGACAAGAAGTTGGCTCTTCAGTCTGGCATTCATCTGATTGTTTTGCCAGATGAAGCTTTGGATGGTAGATTTCTCTTCCAAATCACTCACCACCTTGGTCCTGTCTGGCAACCATCTCAAAAAGATTCAATTCAATATCCTTTTCAGCTTCCAAGACACCCCTGGTAAAACTACATAATCCCTGTATTGATTGGAATCTGGGCAGAAACACTGGTTGGAGTTCCTTGTGCTATTCATCATCTTTGCGCTCTGCGTCTGCACGCCACCAAAACCCAAGTTTCCTGATTTGTCAACTACTCCCACTGAATACCATGACTGGGGGGGCGGTATCCAGGAAGGAGTTGGCTCTGTCACTGCCCCCCTCATCGTCCACACGATCTGCCCCCTGGAGTATCTTTGCCCATCAGTTGGCTCTGCAATCCATCAAATCAAAATTCTTTGCTTGGCAATCTTTCTCTCATTTGAGTTCTTCTCTCACTGTGATAACAAGTATCCACTCCGATTAATCATCTTCACTTTTGAACCCCTTCAAGGTTCCACTGTGTTCACTAGGTTGGACCTCCACCAACGCCTACAATCTATGCATGAGTGGGAAAACTGTTCAACATCCTGCTTGGCCACTTTAGGTATGTGTTGATGGTGTTTGGTTTGACCAGTGCCCCTGCTGCTTTTCAGGCTCTCTCAGAATGTGATATTTCCTGAACCACTTTGTTTGTGTAGCTTGATATCCTTATCTTCTCAAAAGACATGATTGAGCACGTGTCTCATGTTTGCCAGTTTCTCCAGAGGCAGAGAACAAGCATAAGCCTCATTGGGAGCAGGTGAAGATGGACCCAGAGAAAATCAAGGTGTGAGTGTGGGCATATGGCTGTTTCCTGGAGGCAGTAGGCTTCCATACTGTGTAAACTCAGTTTGTATCAAACTCACAATTATACCAGGAGCTGAATCCACAACCTCACAGCCCCACTTCTTTGACTTTTTTTTTTTTGTCAGAGCCCTATATGTTGGCAACCCTGCTCTGCTGTTGCACTGGCTCTTAATTAAATGAATGAGAAGGTGCTAAAGGTCTGAATGTGGCCTCAGGCATGTTAGTTGGGAGTGCAGATGACATTAGGTTATGGACACAGTTAAGGTTCACGAATGCAAAGCTGAAAACATGTTACCTGAAACATCAACCAGACACATCTTGATGATCTAAAAGTTCTCAGACACATCAACACAACAGTTTTTATTCAGACCCCTTCACTTTGTACACACTTTAATGTGTTTGTAGATTTAATTATAAATTGCAATTTTTGTCCACCAAAATACAAGGAAATTTATTAGAAAGAGATTTTAGTTTTTTGATTTTTAACTCTTTTGCAGTACAGTATTTAGACCCTTAATTCAGTACTTTATAGAAGCATATTGGGTAAGTCTCTACAATCTTTGCACACAATATCACATTTGCACACAGATGTGCACTGCAATAGAGCAAAAAGTGAAGGGGTCTGAATACTTACTAAACTAAAGCAGGCCTGAGTCATAAAAAGTCTGCTTTCTTGGTGTACACTTGAGTTCATGTATTCCTTTTGTTGGTAGTTTAGTGTACAAGTCCAACAAAAGCATGGAGCCTCATAGAATGGAAGACTTAGCTACATGCTACATGAATCAGATGGATATTATTGAAAATTATAAATAGTTCATTTGAAATTAAACCTGTGGCCCAATGCTTTGTCCCACAATGTCACTATGGTAACAATGTAATTAGTGAATGTGCTCTATCACTGTCAGCAAGATGGGACTAAAATTAATTCCCATCTTTTCACAAATGAGTTGATGAGCTTGAGATGGAATGGATTCTGTTGGTTTGGATAGATAAAAGGAGCAGTGATAATTGAGACAATTTCTCTTCATAATTCAAGGTTCACGAGGACTCAAGTTAAAGAGTGTCCATATCCTGCACATGAGAAAACTGATGTGGTTTTTCTCCAGCAGACATATGCCAGCAGTTTCATCAAATAATTTCCACCATAATCTTTTCAATCATGTATGCCTTGCATGTTGAATGAAGGGAGAGGATTACAGAAACCATTGTTACAGCTCTTAGCGTGGAATAACTGTTAAAATTCAAAAATTACTTTTTTCCATATCTGACGTGATGATCTGTACTTGTCAGACAGAAAGGCGCTTTTCAAAGTCTCAATCACTCCCATTGTGATGACTTTCTGTGTAATCCGGCAATTTTCACAATCCGGATTATCTTATCATCTCCCTTCTGATAAACAGAAGCAAAAATAAAGTCCGATTTCATTTACACTATCCAGGACAGAAATAATGACTCCCAGCCCCAGTGAATCATTTATGAATCTGGGTTCATACCATAGTTTTTTGCCAAATGCATTTCGCTAAACTTTTTGTACCAACACCACTGGGGCCAAAGTATTGGTATGTCAGGCAATTTGTTCATGACATCTACTTGTTTTGACCCTCTGTCCTTTCCTTCAGCCCCCAAACTAGGACAAATATTTCCCTTGATCAACACTTTGGCTTATGACAAGTTATCTCAGAAACTGATGGCTGGATGACCTGGATGGAATTTGTTGTAGATATTCATGGTCCACAGAGGATGAATTGTAATTTGGTTACTCCCTCTGAAATGCCAATATCAGGTAGTTTGTGCAAAATCAAACCATGTATGTGTATATATGTATGTATGTATATATATATATATATACACACACACACACACAAAAATATATACACAAGAAATTGGAGCACTTCTTATCCATATGTATTTGGTTTATTTCCTTATTGTTCTACTGTGAAATCCTTTTCTATTTTGGCTTGATCCTTTTGTTGTTTATTCCATCTTGTTGACTAATCGGTTAATTTAGCAAACTGTGCTCCTGAGAAGATGAACCTGATCCATTTTGAGCACAAAGAATTGGCCTCATGCATCATTGACGAGCAAAAAAAGTTAACTTTAGTTGTCTCATAATCTAAAAATACACTGTCTTAATTACCCTGCAGCCTGACTAATGGTAAGACTATCACAATAACAACATCACTGGTACTATATGTTTCATCCAATATAATCCTGAAGCCTCCAGGGGGCACTGGCGGGGTTTTAGATTTTTAGTCCTGTTTTGGCTAAGAGCTCCAAACTTCGGCCATAGTTTTCATATTAGATGGTTCTGCATCTCAGTTTAATAAATATGGTGAATGAGGGCTGTAGAAAGAGAGAATTTGAAAAACACTGGCAACAAATGGATTCTGTGGTTTAGCAGAATAGTCCCATATTAAAATTCTCCTCTTTTGTCTTTCTAAAACTGGAGGAACGCATTTACTTACCTGGTTAATCTTTTTCTTTGTATTTACTGTATAGTGCCATGCAGTTTTCCAAAAGACATACAGTATGCCAGCAGTTTTCATCCAATAACTGCTACTGCAATCCTGTATGTGGTGCATGTTGAATGAAGGGTGTGGATTATAGAAATCTGTTATATCTCTGACACAGCTTGCTATAGTTTCTTTGGCTATAGATTTACAGTTACACACAGCCATGTAAACATAAGGAATGCCTTGGGTTCACTCACTATCATTACATCCTGTAGTCAAAATGTGAAAGAGTTTGGATGTATAATGGCAACTGGTGAACTTGACCTTACATCTTAAATTTATTACAAAAATATACAAGTGATTGCATGGGTATTAGTTTCCTTACTCTGTCAAGATCGCAAAAGGAGGTCCTTTTTCTGGTTATTTTCAGATGCAAACACCACATTGTCTATATGTTAAACAGTGGGTGTCCTCTCTTCACAATTTTTTGGCTTAAGAAGCATCGAGTACATCTCTGAATGGCCTTAATGATGAGCAAGTGGCAGCCATTAAGACAGCAGCTGATTTGGTTAAATTCTCTAATAATTGCATGTATTCTTCATATGATTTTCAATGTGGGGTGAGTGTGAATATGCAGTGGATAAATTAGATGTCTACAAAGACATTTTCCCAGTATTTTTTCTTTTCTTTTTCCTTAGTCTATTCACTTTATTATTATTTTTTATAATTTTTTATAGTCAATCTGTATGTGAGTCATTTGCATAAACACGGCTTGCAGTAGCACGAAGGGTGGTGGTGGTGGGGGGCTGTGTTAGAATGTATTAATGTGGTTGCAAAAAAAAATACGTAAATGAAACATAGGCTAAGGAACTCATTTATTTTGAACAGTCATCTACACAGAAGTGTTCAGCGGCATGCAGTCCAGTCTGCGAGCAACAATGGCAAGCAAGAGCAACAGTAAGCAGCAGAAAAGAAAATCTGATTTTTTTAAGTAACATCTCAAAGAAAATGCTGTCAATGATGAAGCTTAACCAGTCACTGCAGTGGCTACAACAGCTAACGCTAAAGCTAGCATTAGCGGCGACAGTGTGGGCACTGGGAAATAAACTACAAAGACTACTGTAGCTGGAGATGAGGAGCCCTTTCAACAAGCAAGCCAAACAAGCAAGGACATATTTTTGACTAGTATGCAGTAATGCTCTTTTCGAAGGCCCAGAGACAGTGGCCTGATGTCTGCAGAGCAAAACCTGCACTGCTGGAGCGGCACTGGAGTGCTTCCAGGTGCTTTGGCAACAGATGCACACTCTAAGGGAGGATGATTCAGTAAGGCAGCTTGTGGACAAAGTAAACACCTGTGCAGCCTGCAACAATCTTGAGATGCCCCCTCCCCCCAATATGAGCAGAACTCCGGTTCTGGGCACCAGTTTTTTGAAGCTGTGGACCTAGCTGAAACCAGGTTAAGTCGAAGATTTGATCAGGAGGGAATGAAAGTGGCTGTCGAGAGAGAAAACACTCTCATCAGTGCTGCCACCTGAAACTTGTCTGGACTGAATGAAGCTGAACTCCTTCCATCAATTGACAGATCACATTTGCAAATGCAGCTGACTTTACTGGGTGACCTGTCAAAGGACCGAACCTTCAGCTCTGTTCAGGAAGTTGCTGAGCTTCTCTCAGGGCTACATCCACAAACCAGGAGGCTGTTTAAAGAGGCTGAGACATTTGCTGACCTATGTTTGTGTCTACCTATGTCAGCTGCCTCTTCAGAAAGATCATTCTCTGCCCTAGGACGATTGAAAACCTGGCTGCGAAGTACCATGAGCCAAAAGAAGCTGACAGACCTGGCTTTAATGCACGTACACAGCGACATTCTGGACAGACTGGATGTATCAGCCCTTGTCAGGATCTTCATAAGCAACACCTGAGCGTAAGACCACGTTTTGGTGTCCTTTAAGTCAATGTAAACTTTGCCTACTAGCACTGCTGCTGTGTATTTAATCAAGTGTTTATTCATTTCATTTGTTTTGTGTGTGCATACTTGAATAATGTGCGCCAGGCTGTAAAATAGACTGTTATCATAGCTGCAAATTTTGCATTTGCTAAGACTGCTTCCTGCTTTGTGTGTGGCTTATCACAGTGGTTGATGGTTGCGATGATGCTGCTGACTGATATTTCTTTAGAGCTACGACGTTACAGTGCTGTAAGATTATTTCCAAGCAGGTTTCAGTTCATGCGTCATGTATCTATTAGGCCAACATCTATCAGTTGCTTTTAATATGCGCATACATGTATGCTGTTAAGCGCATGCATGGCAGCCCCCCTGCATGTATGCTTGTATCATTCTTTGTGGAAAAATGAAAGATTTTAGTTAGAAAACTAAAATGCTCCACCTTGGTGGACAGAGACAATTGAATGATTTCCATCAAGGTCAGATCTTTCTCTGACAAACCCCTTTAAGGTGCTTATTTCCTCTATTTTCCTCTATTTTTTGTTTGTCAAATAAAACTTCACACCAACACTCACAGTCCATGTATTTCAATATGTTCCAGTTGTGATAAGGATGAGATTGCACCATGGAGGGATTGCAGGGTTTGCCAACTTCCATGTCTGAATGTCCCCTGATGAATACTACTCCATTATTAAAACTACCAAGCAGATTTTCTGCCACTCCTGCAATCAGGGCATTGATTGCAGGACAATAGATGTGTTTGATTGAGACATAATCAGACACTTCACTAATTCAACTTCAAAGGAAAATCAGCAACATGCAGACATGAGGTAAAAATCACACAGTAGTCCAAGTCCTTCCTCTAAAGAGGTCAAAGCAATCTGTTCTATAAGAAACTGTGGCTGTATTCAATCTTACAAAGTTGAGTTTATATTGCAGCAAAAGCTTATTTAACAACTATGAGCATTTTGAAATGAGTAGAAGTGATTTCATACAAAGTTTAAAATTAGACAGATGTGGATATTTTCTTTACCTGATGTCTGAGAGTGGTGGGCAGTGACAGTCTCTCCCAGCATGCACTGAGACAGGTATAGTCCAGTCCACAGACAGTGTCTGAATTTTGATGAAGAGAGTGTTTGTTTGTTTTTCACTCCATTCAGAGTAAACGCAGAAACACTCAAACAAACAAATTCTGGAGATGGAAAGTCCTTGTTGGTCAGAGGAGAATGGACAGACTGGTTAGAGCGAACAGAAAGGCTAGTGCAACTCAGGAAACCGGAAGTGCAGGTAATTGATTTAATTTGTTTAGATAAATAAAGCTTTCAATGTTAGATAAGAGGATATCTTTCCCCCAATTCCCAGAACCAAGAGCCCCATGGAATACTGGAGAAGCAATAAATCCCGGTTCCCTGACCTTGCCTCAGCTGCATGCAAATACCTGGCAGCCCCTTGGACTAGCATAGACAGTGAGCGTTTGTTTTCTGCTGCTGCAAATGTTATTGATTAAACAAGAAACAGAATCAGGTGTGAGAAGGCAGAGATGCTTCTTTTCATTAAGAAAAATCTCCCACTGATGCCCTCACATAGCAAATTGTTCCTCAAAACCTTGGAAATCAAAACATAGACAAAAAGCAAAAAATTATGTACTTTGGATAACCACATACCGTTTGATGACACATGCAGTAGCAAATCTTTATGAAATTCTTCTTTAAATGTGTTTCAGTGACGTTTTTGAATATCCAAAGACAAATGTAAATAACAGCCACCTCTGTTAGAGTCTCCAGCTTTGGGGCCCCTTGAAAACTGTTAGACAGACTCAAACATACCCCCTCCTGATATGGATCATGTGTTCAACACTGAGACACTGTGATATAAAGGTGATTTAGTTTTTTGTCCTGGAACAACACAGTCATCATCAAGCAGTTCATCACAATTATTATCAGAGAGAAATTCAATGAAGACACTACATACAGATAGATGTTAATCAGGGAACACTTATGACAATATATATTTATTTAGTAAATATTCAAATTGGTCTTGAATCAAGGAGCACTTGGCAACTTCTAATCAGCCCAGTGTGTCTGTAACCTCTAGAAATTAGCTTGCACTAATTATCGCCCAAAGCTTTAATTTGTTTTGCAACAATCCCCGAGCTGTGCATACAAAATGGAGTGGCTCACCAGAGACCATCTCATTCACAACTCCTCTGCTCTATTTTTTGATTTTGCTGTTGTTGTGGAAGAGGAGAAGGATCCCTATGGACCTTTCTATCACTACCTACAAGCGCTCTCTCCGACCAGCCACAAAATACCGCAACAGCTTGTAGGTAATTGATCAGGCAAGTGAACTGTAAAATATTCATTTTCTACTTCAACAGCCAGATAAATCTCTAGGGAGGGTTTGGTGAGAACGCTGGTGGAAATATTGCTTATGCACCACAAGGTAGAAGCTGCAGCAGCATGATGGTGAGGGGTAGATAAGAAGGGAAGTGTCGCTTGGTTTGGGTGTAGCTGCCAGTGATGGCCAGTCATGCAATTCCCTGCTTGGCTTTAGACCAAGAAGCCAAATCCCCCTCTACAGCCCCGGATTTCATGCTGCAGAGCTGAGGGGAACTGTCTGCAACCTCCATGGCTGGTAGGCTAAAGAGCTGATTCCTGCCCCAGTCTGCCTGACCTTTTTTATGTATTGTAGCTTCAAACACACACACACACACACACATGGCTGAGACAGTGCCTCTTCAGCTCACAGATTGTGTAAGTGTGATTGACACTCGAGCAGAGGGGAAAACTGTAATTTCCAGGGCTCTCTTTTTATTTGTCAATGGAATTTATCAATGAAGCAGCCAGTGAAACAGATGAGACACAATCCATGTCACAGAGAGAAAGGCAATGATGATGATTAGGTCACAGTGTTAGAAACCAAAGCTTTTTTTTTTTAGTTTTTTTTTGTTTTAGATGTTTTGATCGAGCCATCTAGATTAATTTATATTTAATTTCTATTCTATTTCTATATGCATCTGTAATGCTGGAGAGTAACTAGTTACATGTAATGTGATTACATAATTACATTACAGAATAAATTTATTTATAATATGTTACAGTTACTGAAAAAAAATGTAATTAAATTAGTTACTAATGAAAATGTTGTTGTTGATTACAAAATATTAATATCAGAATATATTTGATGTATATACCTTTGTTAAAAAAAAGCTGAAATGTAGAATAGCACATTCATTCTGTTGCTTTGCATCTTTTGTGTGAACGGGAACAACCTCTCCTTCCTGTGCTATATCTGCAGACAGCACAGGTCATACAGGTGACACGTGTGCTTCATTCAGCTTTGTGTTTTCATTGAATATTAATGAGGAGAGGTCATTAAGTTGTGACATTTCTACAGGAAACCAACAGACAAAAATTAATGGAAGTAAATCATCAAGTAAGTTACATGAATAAGTATTAAAACAGTTTTTACTAATTACATTTAATTTTTAACAGGGTAATCAGTAATCTGTAATCCATTACATTTCAAAAGTAACCTCAACATTATCCATCTGTGTGTGTTTGATCAAAAGCAAAGCAGCTAAAATGTTAAGGCTTTCAGTGTGTTTGACAACACTCACAGTTTGTGTCATTTCACACAAACCAGTCTTCCCCCAGTCTTGTGCCCTATACTTTAGATATGGATATTTAAATAATGAAGCATTCTTTTGTTTTTTCAATATAAAATATTAGTTAGTTTTTGAATCACTGTATTAACAAAAACATCCACTAAGGTCTAAGGGCAGTTTTGCTGTCACTCAGAAACATAATTTCATACACTGGGTCATTCCAACAAGTCCTCCAATCCATATAAGCATGTCAGTCATTTGTTCCTACTAGGGATGCACGATAATAATCAAGCCAGGTTAATTATCAGTCTATAATTGGAAAAGTAAACCATTTTATATTGCTTCGATAATGAAATTTAACCTGATAGATAGATCCGATAATGCAATGTCATTGCTATGCCAGCGCTTGGCACTATACTGTGGTTAAACCATGGGAAATGAGTCTAAATTGTCACGCTCATGATGTCAATTGCTGCATCTCAGTACTGCGCTCATGTATGGAGTTGAGAGCCAACATGTCTTCGCCGGTCTGGTTGTTTTTCTTGGTGGCAGTGGACGACAACACCATTGCAATTTGCAAAACATGTTCAGCAAGGATTCTGAGAGGAGGAAAAAAGACGACAAGTCTTATAAGTCACCTAAAAGGTAATCATCGCAGTGAAGCTGTATTTAAAGAATATGAAGCAGCTGCAGCAGCAGCTAGCATTGAGGCTAAAACAAAAAAACGGAGCGTGGATGACTCCATTCAACAGGCATTTGAAAACTAAAAGATTTTCTAGAGACAGTGAAAAGGGTAAAGCAATAAAGGACAAAATAAGTGAGTTCATAGCCCTTGATGACCAGCCTTTTTCCATGGTAGAGGATCGAGGTTTTCGCCAGCTAATAACGCATTTGGAACCACGTTATACTCACCCAAGCCGTCGCTACTTCTCAGATGTGTCCCTACATGCCCTATATGATATGGTCGCCACACACATTTATAATTTGATCAACAAGAACGCACTTAACATAAGTTTGACCATGGAAATTTGGACATCTGACGTTAGTCCAGTGAGTAGTTAAACAGCTCAGTGGCTGGATGAAGACTTCATCATGGACAAAGCCTTGCTGCATGCACAGGAGTGCTCCGGTTTGCATAATGCGACAATGATATGCCCAGCTTTTGAAACCATGTCTGAACAGTGGAGTATAACAAAGGAGAGAGTGCATGTTCTGCTCAGGGATAATGCATGCAATATAACCAAGGCCATGAAGGAATGTGGGGTTGCAAGCTTGGGCTGTATGGCACACACTGTACAGCACAACGAGGCTGTGCTGAGCCAAAGAAACATCACAGACTGTTTCGATCAGCAGGAAATGGTAGGCCACTTTAAGCATTCCCTACTTGTCTCCTTCTGTATGAAAGACTTACAGACACAACTGGTCATGAAAACCACAAGTCTCAAACAAGACCTACCCATGCGATGGAACAGCACATTCTATATGCTGAGAAGTTTGTTGTAGCAGAGGCGAGCACTTGCAGCACATGGAGTAGATTTTGAATTACCTGCATCTCTAAGTGTATATAAATGGACTTTAATTGAAAACATGTTGAGTATTCTTGACCCAAGTACAGTTGATGAAAGACATTAGCTCAGCTACAACCACAGCAGCAGACGTGATCCCCTCCATTGAAGCCTTAAAATGTCAAACGTGAAACAAGATCATTGCAACAGATCAGGGAGTGAAAATTTCGAAGAGCACCCTATTGAAAACAACAGAGCAGCAATTCAGTCACATCTATACAGAGCCCCTGTATTATCTTGCCACAATCTTGGACCCTAGATATAAGGACTGTTATTTTAACCAAGCAACAAAAAGGCAAGCCACAGAAATGATGAGGGAAAAGGTGAACTGTGCAACAGCAGAGAAGGTGGATGAGCCACAAATGAAGAAGACCAAGGCAGATGGCAACATTTCCTCGCCGGCAATGTATGAAGAAATCCTTGACGAAAACTATGATGTCACAAAAGAGCTGACCCAAACCAAACGGAAGTGCAGGTAATTCATTTAATTTGTTTAGATAAATAAAGCTTTCAGTGTTAGATAAGAGGATATCTTTCCCCCGATTCCCAGAACCAAGAGCCCCATGGAATACTGGAGAAGCAATAAATCCCGGTTCCCTGACCTTGCCTCAGCTGCATGCAAATACCTGGCAGCCCCTTGGACTAGCATAGACAGTGAACGTTTTTCTGCTGCTGCAAATGTTATTGATTAAACAAGAAACAGAATCAGGTGTGAGAAGGCAGAGATGCTTCTTTTCATTAAGAAAAATCTCCCACTGATGCCCTCACATGGCAAATTGTTCCTCAAAACCTTGAAAATCACAACATAGACAAAAAGCAAAAAATTATGTACTTTGGAAGAAAGGTAGGAAAAATTTGTGGAAATTAGAAAACATTTTAAGTTGTTTAAAAACCTACAAAATTAACAAAAGAAATCTCTAGATCTAGAAATCTCTAATCTCTACTATATGCTTTCTGCAGATAAAGCAGTAATAATTCTGCAAAAGCCTTTTGTTGAAGGATGCACTTTAATTTTTGTTTCATGTACTTGAAGTTGACATACAGTATGTCAGTGTATTTAATTTATATGAATATTTGACTTAACATTCTATACAAAAACCTACATCACCCTCATGCACTAAAAGTAGCATAGATGTACACTACTACTTTTCCATTTCTTTGTTGTGCATAAAATACTTGAATGACTTTTTTTTATTATCTGCAGATAAACTAATCATAGTTCTGTTGAAGCCTTTTTTGAGGGATGCATTCTACTTTTTGTTCTAATTAATTGTGTGATTTGAAATGTCAGTGCATTTAATTTATAGTTAATTCATATGCTAAACGTTTGATGGGTTATATTTGCCTTTTGCTGCTGTTTTTCTTTAATCTACAGCCTAAGTAGCCATAGGTTTTAAGTTTTGTAAAGCCTAACAAACCATGATGCACTTGACTTAAATTCACTGTCTACAATCATAGTTGATTTTTATTTCGATTTCATTTTTCTTTTCAATTACTTGCCTATGTGTGTGATATGACACATCCCTGGTGCACCCAAACTTTGTTTATTTTTTATGATGTATTGTGGTGTTCTATTCACAAACAAATGAACATTTGAAGAGCCTGCTGTTTCCTGTTATAGTTAGGTCAGAACTACTAAAATATCAATTTTTAATCCCAACATTGCCGTGGTTACTATAATAACAATAATGGCTTGGTGAGGTTTAAGCACAAAAACTACTTGCTTTAGTTTAGGCATTGATACTACTTGGTTAGGGTTAGGAAAAGATCATGATTGGCTTAAAATAAGTACCTCCTCAACATCAGATGATCTTTGTTGTCATGGTTACAATAATAACAATGAACAGTCATAGATTACAATTATTAATTATTAATTCATCACCACGTTTCCCTTTGCTTCTGTCATAATTACTACGGCCACTAGATGTCGCCTAACAACAAAATGTAACTATGGGCCTTAATAAGCTGCTGCACAGACGACCTGTCTGTTCGTTTTTCACAGGTGTACAGTCTGTGTCATTCATGTATGCTTGTTGCATTCATACACCTATGTACAGACTTAAGAAATTAATTTTATATTGGGAATCATTTAAGAGACCACGTTTGTTTGTTCCACAGACAACTCACTACCCCACAGTTCCTCACTGTTCACACCTGTAGATGACAGNTTTTATGATGTATTGTGGTGTTCTATTCACAAACAAATGAACATTTGAAGAGCCTGCTGTTTCCTGTTATAGTTAGGTCAGAACTACTAAAATATCAATTTTTAATCCCAACATTGCCGTGGTTACTATAATAACAATAATGGCTTGGTGAGGTTTAAGCACAAAAACTACTTGCTTTAGTTTAGGCATTGATACTACTTGGTTAGGGTTAGGAAAAGATCATGATTGGCTTAAAATAAGTACCTCCTCAACATCAGATGATCTTTGTTGTCATGGTTACAATAATAACAATGAACAGTCATAGATTACAATTATTAATTATTAATTCATCACCACGTTTCCCTTTGCTTCTGTCATAATTACTACGGCCACTAGATGTCGCCTAACAACAAAATGTAACTATGGGCCTTAATAAGCTGCTGCACAGACGACCTGTCTGTTCGTTTTTCACAGGTGTACAGTCTGTGTCATTCATGTATGCTTGTTGCATTCATACACCTATGTACAGACTTAAGAAATTAATTTTATATTGGGAATCATTTAAGAGACCACGTTTGTTTGTTCCACAGACAACTCACTACCCCACAGTTCCTCACTGTTCACACCTGTAGATGACAGTCCCCCAGGGACCTCACTGACCAGTCAGTGTTGGTCAGTGTGTGACATGTGAACCCCCCAGGGTGTCACTAAATAAAACCAGATCTCCTTCTTTGTTCTCCTTCTCTTCTCCTCTCGGCTTGCTCTGGAGAGCAGCTCCTGCTCTGCCCTCTCGGCTCTTTAAGGGGCAACAATGCCCCAGCCCAGGTCAGCCCTGCTACCTTTTGCTGGCTTGCTCACAGCAGACTGCAACACTCTTCTCCTCAACATCAGCGACCTATTTAGGATTTAAGCCATCCAACTCACTGGACTTAACAACAATACTGGAAAGGACCTCTTTGTTTTGTTCCAAGGACTGGTAATGTTAACTGACTGGGCCTAACCTCTCTCACACAGTTAATTGAATACTTGTATGTTCACACACATAACTGTAGTACGTCTCAGTTCTAGAACCTGCATGCAGCTAACCTTCTCCCTCTAACCTCTCTCTCTCTCTCTCTCTCTCTCTCAGTGGCCATTTTGGGTAATTCTTTGTTTACCGCCATCTTGTGTAGTCTTTGTTGTTCAGGTTATTTGGTTACAGCGACTACTTTGAATCGGCCATCTTGTCTTTGTTTGTGTGCCAGCAGATACACCCCCATACAAATATACACACACACATACACACACCTGTATATACTAGATTAGACATTGTGTTTTTACTCTGTTCCATTGTAAATAAATGTCTTTAAGTATAACTACTGGTGTGTTTAATGTTGCACAAGTGTGAATATTGCCAACATCTGCTCAGTAGAATTCCAATGCTTCAATTTGACTTACTGTTGATATGGTAATTTGTTTGTAAGTTATAGTTAAGGTTATTATTAATCAGAGTTCCAGATTAATAGTAATAATTTGAGACTGAAACAATATTGGCTATTTTGCCTATTAGTTTAGGCTGGTGCCCCCGAGGACTTTAATTCATTTAAAAGTTATTTAATATTCATATTTTTAATATTCATATTTTTTAAAGTTATGATAGCCAATTAATTGATAGACAACTGAAGATCCAACATTTATGGTGTCCAGCTCATGAGGCAGAGCTCAGATCCAACAATATGTATTATCTTTAAACATGGTTTGGTTAAGATTTTGCCTCCTAATGACACAGACCTACAGTGTTCATGCAGTCCACTTTTATACATGTTTATACATGTCAAACATGATGTGATATGATTTCCTGTGAAATGAGTCTACATCATCTGGTACAAATCTAACAGTTAAAGTGTGTATTCATAGCTGTAACAGGAAGTGGTCGCTGGTCCCATTACAAAATGGATCTCTTAACCAGCGTTGTGCCACTTTTTTGAAATGAAAACAAAATGGTGTGATTCTAAGCATGAGAAGCAGTGGGTTGTGTGTGTGGTACTGGGAGGCCCTTGCTTGGCTCTCACATGCTTTTATAGCTGTGTGTGAACTGCTTTGCTAAACACTTTATAGTCTGGTAAAAGACGATGAAATGCCCAACTCACAGTGCGAAAGCAGAGCAGTGTGTTTGCAATTAAGTAGTTAGAAATCAAAGCAATAAGTGGAATGATTCATATTTAATAACATGAAGTTTTTATGGCTCAGTTAATTGAATACCTTATCTTTATTATGCAGATGCTTCATAAATATGAAATATTACACATTACAGATAGCTGCTCTTGAAAACCTCACTGAAGCATTTAGAAATATAATTAAGCTTAGCAAACATAAACCCTGGACTTTTCTTCTTTGCATTTTTTCCTCACAAAGCTTTATCTACAATGAACCTACATCAACAAAATAAATAGCTCTGTGGACTTGAAGGGAATATAACTTTGTTCACCCCTCAACCAACGAAACACAAACTTATTCTGTTATTGTTTCTCTTGCTCTCTCACAAAAATGACTGTCTTTTATTCTTTAAAGATCAATATAAACTGTCAGAGGGGGTTGATTAATCTGAGCTTAGCTGCTGACTATTTCAAGCTAAAAACATAATCTTGTCACTGTTATACACTATTCAAGGAGTCCAACAATGATCGACTGCAGTGGATTACACAAAGCCATGCACAGTATTACAGCTGAGAAACTGGAATATCCACATGGATGTAGCCTACCGTACATGCTTAGATTAACTTCACATGCTTGATCTGAGTGTAACTGCAGTTGTTGTGTAGGGTTGTTGTGGGTTGGAGGTGTTTTGAGGATACCAAGTGTTGATTTTAACCATGTTAGGACCTGCATGGCTCTAGAGATTAGGCTCTATCTGTCTGTCCACCCTTTTATCTATGACTGGAATATCTTCCAGCTATTGGATGAAATGCCATGAAGTTTTGTACAGACATTCATGAGCTAAAGAGGAAGAATCCAGCTGCCTTTGTGATCCCCTGACTTCTGCTCCTGGTTTTTAAGCGTAATATTTCAAAAACTATTGGATGAATTGTTGTGACATCTGGAATAGACATTCATGTCACCCTTAGGATGAAATGTGATAACTTTGGTGATCCCTTAACTTTTCTTCTACCACCATCATCAAGGTCAAAATTTTGATTTGTCCAAATTCCTGCAAAAATAACGTGAGTTTGTCTTTCTGTTTGGAGAGGACATATGCACAGCTATGGTGTCAGTGTCATTACATGCAGACATGCACACATACACAGTGGAGAGAGAGTGAGCTGCTAGTCGCTGCAAACTGGTAAAAATGGATCCGTCACATCTCATCCTGGAGTTGGTGCTCCTGTCAGTGTCGTAGCGTCTGTGTTAGACACTTCAATCTGTGATTGTGTGTTTTTTAAACTTATTTTAAGGCTGCAGTTCACTCTTTCAATCCTGAGTGCATTGTAGCTGTGCTGTTTCTGGTGTAACAGCACCGTGCTGGACAGTTGTAGTTACTGTGTTTGTGCTTATAAGGACGTCACAGCAGGGTGAGATGTTGTGAGATTCAAAATGGCAGCCACTAGCTGCTAGACCACTGATCAAAACAGACTTCTTTCCTTGGATTTAAACTTTTTTCCCTCTGTTTTACAAAGCTCTTGGTTCATTTTTGCTACACTTCAAAACTGGAAAACAAAATCAAGCAAGATCTAGAGGAAATCTAGAGAATTACATCAATGAGTGTTTCAACAGGATCTGCATCATGGACAAACCAATAGAATGAGTAGTTATTACATTAGGAGCCTACAATCAAAATGATGCAGTTACTGTTTAAGGCTGGACACTACAGGCAAAAACGTTTTTTCATGTACTGGTCAATTTTAAGATTTTTGGTTGAGACTTCGTTCACACTAATTGAAAGAAAACGTCCAAACAGCTTAAACTACCAAGAGACAGTGTCAACAACATCCACATTCCATCATTGCAAAATTTCCGGCTTCACCAAGTACCCATGCTTTCTGTGCATGTGGGATAGTAGGGAAACTGCTCAGCATTACACAAAGAAGGACTGGCCTGTGCAGGAGGAATTAGTGCTTTGCAGAGCAAGGAACGCCATCAACAATCCTCTGGTAGACAGAGACAAGATACTCTTCCCACCGCTGCACATGAAGCTCGGCTTCACCAAAGCTCTAGACAAGGATGGTGGCTGCTTCACTTACTTGTGCCATGCTTTTCAAGGATTAACCATAGAGAAGTTGAAAGCTGGCATCTTTGATGGTCCTCAAATCTGTCAGCTTATCAGAGATCCTGAGTTTGAAAACTCAATGAACGAAGTGGAACTGGAAGCATGGAAGGCTTTTGTTCTGGTCGTGAAGAACTTTCTTGGCAACAACAAGGCCAGGAACTATGCAGAACTTGTCACCGATATGCTGATTGCTTTCAGAAACCTTGGATGCAACACGAGCATCAAAATGCATTACTTATTCTCACATATGGATCGGTTTCCTGAGAATCTGGGATCAATGAGTGATGAGCAGGGGGAGAGATTCCATCAGGACATAAAAGAGATGGAGACCAGGTATCAGGGACGCTGGGATGCAGTCATGACGGCTGATTACTGTTGGACTCTGAAGAGAGACATCCCTGCTGCTGAGCATTCGAGGGGTTCGAAGAAACGGAGGTTCATGCCCTGAATTTTGCACAATGACGACGTAACGTTCAATTTACATGTACTTACCTTTATCGATGTCTATTATTCAATTTACAGAAATTGAAGTTTGTAACATTTAATTAATACATTCTGTTAGAAAACAATTTTTTTCTCTCCTAAAACCTTTTTTGGATGAGAAATATTAACAAAAATCAACTGATAATGTCACAAAAATGTAATCAATTTAGTCAGAAGATCGGATTTTTCAACATCAAATTAGCATAAAAACCTGACATGATTGAGAAAAATGGATGTCATTTTTGGATTCAGCGGTGCAAAATGCTCCTAATTCAGTTGAAAAAACATAGACAACTTACAAAATTTTTTTTTTGTAACCCGGTGTAATAGGAGGCGACTTTAATAAAGTTATCGGCTGATCATTAGACAGAACCAACATTACAAGCAATAAGTGTGTCTAGCAGGCCACTGAGACAATAACAGTTCATGAGTGATTTTGGTCTTGGCAGAAGTTGGCCATAGCAGCACAAGAGAATACAAAATTTTCGCCCCAGGTCATCATTTGTATTAACACATTGACTTCTTTCTCACCAGAAACTCAATCAAATCTAACATTTCAGACTCAAAGATCCACCCCATCATTATCACCTGACCTTGCCCCTGTAATATTTACATACATTTACAACACACCCTTCCTCAAAGTTCCTGAGTTTGACAGTCTTATTAGGGGGGGGTGGGCATCCTTCCTAGAGATAAATGACTCCCCAAAGTCATCACCAACCCTGTTACGGGAAACACGTAAAGCAGTTTTAAGAGGTATAATAATTTAATTCTCCATTTCTGAAAAAAGGAAAGAAAAAGATAAAAAAAAAATCTTAACTGGAACAAAAACTTAAACAACTCAAAAACATCAATGCTAAAAAATCGACAGAAGACACATTAAATGAAGAAAATATACATTTCAAATAGATAAAATTATTAATAAGAAAACTCCATTTCTAATACATAGACTTTGTCAAAAAAACTTCAACCACAGCAATAAATCTGGTAAATACCTGGCTAATCAAATTAACTGAATTAAAGAAAAAACAACAATCGCCACCATTACAGATTTGGGAGGGAAGGCCACACATTCACCAGAAAAAAAAAAAAATCTTTAGAATTAATCTTTCGTTTTATGCTAATCTATACTCATCAGAAAAGGACCTGAATAAAAACGATATTAACTAATTTCTCAACAGTATTGACCTACCACGGCTTAGTCAAGAACAAAGCAACATGCTGGACACACCAATAACACTTTCCGCTGCCTTCAAACTTATGCCCAATACCAAAACACCATGCCCCTATGACGTCTATCGACATTTCTGGTCCATCTTAGTTCCTCTCTTTAATAGATTGATTAAGTAAATAAAAGATAAAGCAAGACTCCCAGCAAACATGAACACAGCCACAATTTCACTCCTCCTCAAACCCAACAAAGACCCAACCCTGTGTTGACTCTGAGCTCTTCCTCATGAGCTGGACACTATAATTGTTGGCTTTTCAGTTGTCTATGAATTTATTGGCTATCATAAATTAAGAAAATATTAATATTAAAAATATTAATATTAAATAATAACTTTAAAATGAATTAAAGTCCTCGGGGGCACCAGCCTAAACTAATAGGCAAAATAGCCAATATTGTTTCAGTCTCAAATTATTACTATTAATCTGGAACTCTGATTAATAATTACCTTAATAACTATAACCAAATTACCATATCAACAGTAAGTTAAAGTTGAAGGATTGGAATTCTACTAAGTAGAGGTTGGCAATATTCACACTTGTGCAACATTAAACACACCAGTAGTTTTACATAAAGACATTTATTTACAATGAAACAGAGTAAAAACACAATGTCTAATCTAGTGTATATATGTGTGTGTGTGTGTGTGTGTGTGTGTGTGTATGGGGGTTTATCTGTGGGGACACAGACAAAGGCAAGATGGCTGATTCAAAGTGGTCACTGTGACCTGGGCTGGGGCTTTGTTGCCCTTTGAAGAGCCGAGAGGGGAGAGCAGGAACTGCTCTCCAGAGCAAGCAGAGAAGTGTGTTTGGTGACATCCTGGGTTCACATGTCACACACTGACCAACACTGACTGGTAAGTGAGGTCCGTGGGGGAGGGTCATCCCCTGGTGTGAATAGTGAGGAACTGTAGGGAAGTGAGTTCCTTTGACTGTGGAGCAAAGAAACATCTGGTCTCTTGAATGAGTCCCAACACCTGCACCAAGTCACCAACCCATTTCCCCCATAAACGTGGATATAAAAATCATTACTAAAGCACTAGTTCACAAAATAGAAAAAGTTACTTCATTTATAATTCATCCAGATCAAACGGGCTTTATCAAAGAGAAGCACTCATCCAATAACACCGATTATTCAACCTTATTCATTAGTCACCATTACAACAATAGCCACGTTGGATGCAGAAAAAGCTGTTGACAGAGTAAACTGGTTATTTTCTCATATCTACATTGCAAAGATTTGGCTTTGGGGAGTCATTTATTAACTGGATGAAAATTCCATACACCAGCCACTGTTATCACAAACGGACAAACCTCCCAAATCTTCAAAGTGCACAGGGAGACTGGGCAAGGATGTCCACTCTCTCCTTCCCTATTTTAACCAAATTTATTGAACCATTAGCAATAGCTGTTCGTCAGAACACACACATAAAATGAATCCAAACACCCGACCCGGCTGCCTATGCTGACCTGCCATCCCATGAGCTTCTGGTGCTCACTGAGACTTAATCAAACCAGACACACTGCGACCCATGCCACTCTCTCCACTAACTACAGATTCTCATTTACCATCCACTAGGACAAAGGGGTGATTTTGTAGATGTGCTAGACTTACAACAGAGGATTGATGGCACATAGCAGGCATCTGGCATGGGTAGTGCTGACAATTCAAAGAAAGCAGGGCTGGTGTCTGGGCGTGGATTGGGTTCCATGGTTGGTGGCCGTGACTCTGAATGTGCCCTGGGCCCTTCATGTGGAATCCCCCAGCTCTGGCGCCTGTTGGTTCCCAGGGCAAGTCACCCTTGCTGGCAACTAGCAGCTGACTTATAACTGGTGTGGACCAGGGGAATCCGATTGTTTAATTAAAACAAATCTGTTGGTGATTCTACTGTAGTTTACAGTAGTTAATTAAGTTTGGAAAGTGGCAATGCTGTGGATGGATGGGAGTTTGGAGGTTATACTGAAAAATAACAGCTCAAAGCAGCTCATTAAAAAACTAGAATTACCACCTCGTGGTTGACTGCCTCCTCCACTCAGACTAGTTTCAGATTAGTGCTGACCGATAAATTGTATTTTCATCATCAGTGTGCTATGAACATGTGCAATAAACACATCACAAAAAACTGAGAGAAACACAATGAATTTGAAAAAAATATTTTTTTTTACACACGCCATGCAGTCACACAGGGTTTTCAAGGTGTAGTGCCTGAGCCAAATGAACTGGAAAAAACTATGCATCTTGGTGTCGGGCCGCAGCCTCTTATCTTAGAAACTCCTGCATGAATACCATGAAATCTGTTCTGAATATTCATGTTTCCAAGTGGATGTTGCTGCTACCTCTGTACTACATGCAATAGGGTAACTCTCCACAGTGCAGTGGAAACTCTTAATTTGACCAATGAGCTTGGTCCCTGTCATTTTTGATAACTTGAGTGATTGGAATTAAATTTTTAAAATTTTTTCTCAATCCTTGAGCAACAATCCTGTTCCTCAGGAAATGGATAATAAAGTTTGCAGAATAAAAATATTTGCACCAATCACAATTATTATTATTTTTTATGATTATTTTTTTCATACAGTTTTCTTTTTTTTTTTTTAATGGTGAATGATGATGATAATGATGTCATAGAACACATTGTGACCATAAAATAGACAAAGTGTATATGAGATTTTAGATGTGTGTGTGTATGTGTGTGTGCACAATAGAATGTGTTCTTAAAAGTTGACTTATAATTATATTAATAATAATAATTACAGATAGTACAGATAGCAATGATATTGATAACAATAATTATAATAATTATAATTAAAATTATATATAATAATAGTAATAATGTGGTATTAGAAATAATAATAATAACTAGAAAATTCCAGGGAAATTTTGAGTGCCACGGGGGCTACTGCCGGGATGAGTACATGATTTATTTCCAGTGTTCAAAAGTCACCCTGATCATATTCTGTTTTGAGAAATGTCTTGATATAAAAGACTCTGATATAAAACAATGTCACATCCCTCCATCATGTATTATGTGGGAAATATCTCATATTCTGTGTTGTTTTTCTTAATAAAACAAGAGGCAACATGTCTTCAAACTGGCATTTAAAGGGTTAAAATCCTGAAAACTAATAAACATTTGGTAGGTTTGAGCAGAACTGAAGTGGTTTAAGAGATGTATGCAAAAAAAAGCAGAAAAAAATATTGATATATGATGATTTTATAGCATTTTCTTTGTGTGTGGGTACAAAATGTGTTACCAGTGTAAAATAGACCTGTAACAGTAACTGACATAAGATTTTAAAAATATGTCAAAAAAGACACTTTCTTGCAAAAATCCATACCTTCAGCTGTAACATATCCAAAATGATCAGCAAATCTAAAAAGAAAAGTGAAGAAAATGTCCAAAAAAGGACAGAGGGACCCCTGAGGATTAATAAATCCCATGAACCGCTATTTAAATTACCACTATTATGTTTTTTTCTGTGCTAAATTTAACATTACTGGGGAGGAGAGCAACGCGACTAGAAGTGACAGCGAGAGAGGGCTAGTAGCTTCTCCTCTCCTCTGTCTCAGCGGAGACCGTCACAACTTCATTCACTCATTTAACAAAACAAAAAGAAAAGCAACAAAGGAAGCAGTAAATGGACTTACATATTTAAGACCTAACTAAATGTAATTTAAGACCTAACATGCGGCTAATGTAAAGCTAGCGGAGCTTGGAGAGTTGGTTATCTGGTTGCTAGGCACGCACACACGCACACAGGTCAGGAGCTGCCGTTGCCATGGCAATGTGAAAATCTGCCCAGAATTTGGCTTCTACATGGCTTCAAACAATTGCAAATTATGAGAAAACCGTTACTTCTTTTCAAAAACCGAAAACACCGTGACAGACACTGAAGCCAGAAGTTTCTTACAGTCTCTATTTTATTCAGATATTCCTTAAAATGAGTGAGTAAGCTCAGTGCGAAGACAGAGTGAGATTCTTTTGAAAAAAAAAGATGATTACATTAAGTGCCAATGAGAGTGAGACAGGTATTGCTGCCGGACTCGGCACCCCCGTTTAAATTTTGTGCAGACCTTGCCTGTCAAAGTTACATTTTATGAATCCCAACAACTATGTCTACATTTTCAGAAAGAATTATTTGTCTCCTTTTTACGGTTTGGCCGTGAGCTCGAGTTAAAAATAAAAATAAAGGTTATTTTTTACTGCTTCACGCACTCTAGCCAACTGACGCTTTCACTCTAACTTTGAAGAAAAAGTGATTTGCACTCCTCCTTTGAGTGCTCATAGTTTGAAAAGTTTACATGTTATGTAAAAACAGTTCCTGTCTTTTTGAGAGAGCAGAAGTTTTCCTCCGTTTTATAGTTTGAATCACACTTCTACGTGCAGGTATGAGAGAGCTGGGTGAATCAGAAAAAATGTGAAATTTTGTAGAAAAAAGGTGAAATTTTGTGGGTTTCTAAAGAAAATTCCAATCCATTCCTAATGCATTATTTATTCCAAGTTTTTTGGGAATAACTTTGGGAAAAATTGGAATTTTAACACCAAAAGTCATAGCACCTCTTTCGGGATCAAGACGCACGTTTTGATGTATGTATTACCAGGGTTTTCTCAAAGCTGCGGGAGGAGTTACGCGCCAAAATTTGGCGGAAGAATAATAATAAACCCGAAGGAGTGCCCCCAGGCACTCCTCTCAGCTATTCTAGCTGTAGAGGAGTGCCTCGGAGCTGAGCACCCATGGCACTAATGATAGGATGGTAGAGATCTTATTAATGTAGTAATTGTGGGGAAGAGGCTGCACCAGAACGCCAGAGGGGCAGGCAAGGGGGCCCCAGCCCAACTACCCAGCACCGGAATTGGGAGCCCACCCCCCCCTTTTCCCCTCCTCTTTCCTCTTATGTCCCTCCTGCCTTGGGCAACCCACAGACCATTTTGGAGGGGGTCTGCCCACTGAGGAAAGATACATCTCTTGCCCCCACCTGGGACCACGTTATGTTGCGCGGAGGCTAAGCTGGGGGACCCTGATTCGCCCCATTCAGCCAATTCAGCCCATCCTCCCCCATCCAGTTCAAATTAATGTAGAATATAATATATAATATGTATAATGATATAGGTATGGTAGGTAGTATATATACATGCACATAGGTCACAAAATCATATCTAAATATTCAAACATCTGCATTTTATATATTGTCATCATTTAGATATGACAGTGTCAGAGATATGCAATGGTGAGGAGTGAATGGTTGTGTGACTTAAGAGCAGCTTTGGAGGTATTGTAAAAATGGTGACCAGGTGTTTTCAAATGATTTGGTGTTATTTTTCAGAGAAGCTGTGAGTTTTTTTTAAATTTGAATGATCAGTGGGTTGTGGATACATTAGTTCTGTCTTACCAGTTCAGTAGTATGGTCTTTTTTGCAATGGTTAATGGCAAATGGTTTGTGCTGGAAGGGTATATGTAATATAGAAAGGTCACCAAGTAATGTAATGATTGGGCAAATGGGCATGCTGAGGCTAAGCCTCTAAGATAGCCTACTCATGACCTCCACCCAGAAGTTTTGGATGGATGCTCTATTGAGCTTGAACAGTGTGAACATGTATTGTTTTGGCGAAAGCCCATGCAGTAGAGTTTGTGGGTAGTAATATGGGTTCTATGAATGGTAATGGTAAATGAACTTGCACCTATATAGCGATTTTCTAGTCTTACTGACCACTCCAAGTGCTTTACAGTACTTGCCACATTCACTCACACATTCATACATCACACTCATACACTGATGGAACAGATCAGGGGCAAGGTGGGGTTCAGTATCTTGCCCAAGGACACTACGAAAAAATGGACTGGAGGAGCCCGGGATCAAACCACCAACCTTCTAATTAGTAGATGACCCACTTTACCTCCTGAGCCACAGCCGCCCCAAAGGAACTGAACTAGTAGAGTAATAAATTACTGAATTAGTTGGGTTTTGGAGTTACACGTCATAGAGAAGATGTTATTATATACAGTATGTTTGTCCAATTGAAATCTTATGGAAGGTAATTTATGTCTGTGGTCCATTTGTCTATGGGGATTGATAGTGTTCTTTCATTAAATACCAAGAGTTTGTATATTTGAGATAGCATCTTTTTTGGTTTGAGTGATTGTAACTTTGAGTAGAGGGGAGGACTGTGAATGTAGAAGTCTTTGAGGTTGATGTTTTTCTTTATGATTTCTCTTAACTAAATATACTGGAAATGACAGTGACCTGGCATGTTTTTTTTTTTTTTTTGAATATGGTCGAAAGTCATTAGCAGGCCACCACTGAGTAGCTGTCCCAGGCTGGTTACTCCTCTTCCAATCCAGGCTAAAAAAGCAATGGTTTTCTTATTAATTAAAAACATAGGATTATTCGATAGGGGGGTATGAAAGGATGGTGAGAGGTTGTGATGGAGAATTTCATTTGTTTTCCACGAGGCTGTCAGAGTGGTGTTGATTTTTGTAGCAGATATGAGTTTTTATGGATTTGTCTATAAATGTTAGGTATTTGATGTTCAGTTTTTGTCGTCGTCGTCGTCGTCGTCGTCGTCGTCATCGTCGTCGTCATCGTCGTCGTCATCGACGTTGTCATCGTCTCCCGCTTATCCGGATCCGGGTCGCGGGGGCAGCAGCTTCAGCAAAGAGGTCCAGACGGCCCTCTCCCCAGCCACTTCCACCAGCTCCTCCGGGAGAATCCCGAGGTGTTCCAAGGCCAGCCGAGAGATATAATCCCTCCAGCGTGTCCTTGGTCGGCCCCGAGGCCTCCTCCCGATTGGACATGCCCGAAACACCTCCCCGGGGAGGCGTCCAGGAGGCATCCTCACCAGATGCCCGAACCACCTCAACTGGCTCCTCTCGACATGGAAGAGTAGCGGCTCTACTCCGAGTCCCTCCCGGATGACCGAGCTCCTCACCCTATCTCTAAGGCTGAGCCCGGCCACCCTGCGGAGGAAACTCATTTCGGCCGCTTGTATTCGCGATCTCGTTCTTTCGGTCATTACCCAAAGCTCATGACCATAGGTGAGGATTGGAATGTAGATCGACTGGAAAATCGAGAGCTTCACCTTCCGGCTTAGCTCTCTCTTCCCCACAATGGACCGGTTCAGTGCTCGCATCACTGCTGATGCCGCCCCAATCCACCTGTCGATCTCCCGCTCCATCCTACCCTCACTCGTGAACAAGATCCCGAGATACTTAAACTCCTCCACCTGAGGCAGAGCCTCCCCCCCGACCCCGAGCGGGCAATCCACCCGTTTCCGGCTGAGAACCATGGCCTCAGACTTGGAGGTGCTGATCTTCATCCCAGCCGCTTCACACTCAGCCGCGAACCGCCCAAGCAAGAGCTCGATGAAGCTAAGAGGACCACATCATCCGCAAAAAGCAGAGACGAGATCCTCCCGCCACCGAACCCAAACCCCTCCACCACCCGGCTGCACCTATAAATTCTGTCCATAAAAGTTATGAACAGAACCGGTGACAAAGGGCAGCCCTGGTGGAGTCCAACCCCCACCGGGAACAGGTCCGACTTACTACCGGCTACACGAACCAGACTCACACTCCTTTGGTACAGGGACTTAATGGCCACTAACAAGGGGCCATCCACCCCATACTCCCGGAGTGCCCCCCACAGGGAGCCCCTGGGAACACGGTCGTAAGCCTTCTCCAAATCCACAAAACACATGTGGACTGGATTGGCAAACTCCCATGCTCCCTCCAGCACCCTAGTGAGGGTAAAGAGCTGGTCCACAGTTCCATGCCCAGGACGAAAACCACATTGCTCCTCCTCGATCTGAGGTTCAACTATCGACCGGACCCTCTTTTCCAGTACCCTGGCATAGACCTTACCAGGGAGGCTGAGGAGTGTAATTCCACGGTAGTTGGAACACACCCTCTGGTCACCCTTCTTAAAGATGGGGACCACCACCCCGGTTTGCCACTCCAAAGGCACTGCCCCCGATGTCCACGCAATGTTGCAGAGGCGTGTCAACCAAGACAGCCCTACAACATCCAGAGCCTTAAGATACCCAGGGCGGATCTCATCAACCCCCGGGGCTCTGCCACCACGCAGTTGTTTCACTACGTCGGCGACTTCTGCCCCGGAGATTAGACCATCCATCCCCAGGTCTCTTGGCTCTGTTTCCTCCACGGAATACGTGTTGGTGGGATTGAGGAGCTCCTCAAAGTATTCCTTCCACCATCCGACTATATCCTCAGTTGACGTCAGCAGCTCCCCGCCCCCACTGTAAACAGTGTGAGTGAGTTGCAGCCTTCCCCCCCTGAGACGTCGGACAGTTTGCCAGAACCTTTTTGGAGCCGATCGATAGTCTTCCTCCATTGTCTCACCGAACCCACGTCCGAGTTTTTGCTGCGCTCCGCTTGGCCCGCCGGTACCAGTCAGCTGATTCTGGAGACCCACAGGTCAACCACCCCCTGTAGGCCTCCTTCTTCAGCCTGACGGCTTCCCCCACCGCCGGTGTCCACCAGCGGGTACGGGGGTTACCGCCACGACTGGCCCCAGCTACCTTGCGGCCGCAGCTCGCAACAGCCGCCTCAACAACAGCAGAGCGGAACAAGGCCCATTCGGACTCAATGTCCCCTACTGCCCTCGGGACGCGATCGAAATTCTGCCGGAGGTGTACGTTGAAAATCATCTTGATGTGTTCTTCCGCCAGGCTTTCCCAGCAGACCCTCACAACCCGTTTGGGCCTGCGCGGTGTCTGATCCAACTCATTGCCAGGTGGTGGTCGGTTGACAACTCTGCTCCTCTCTTCACCCGAGTGTCCAAAACATGCGGCCGTAGGTCTGATAATACGACTACAAAGTCGATCATAGTCCGGTGACCTAGGGTGTCCTGTTGCCATGTGCACCTATGGACATCCTTATGCTTGAACATGGTGTTAGTTATGGCCAAGCTGTGACTAGCACAGAAGTCCAATAACTGAACGCCGCTCGGGTTCAGATCGGGCAGGCCGTTCCTCCCCACCACACCCCTCCAGGTTACACTGTCATTGCCCACGTGAGCGTTGAAGTCTCCCAATAGGACAATGGAGTCCCCTTTCAGGGCACTTTCAAGCACCCGTCCCAAGTACTCCAAAAAGGGCGGGTAGTCTGAACTGCTGTTCGGTGCATAGGCACTGACAACAGTCAGAACCCGATCCCCGACCCGAAGGCGCAGGGACGCAACCCTTTCGTCCACTGGGGTAAATTCCAACATACAGGCAGAGAGCCTGGGGGACACCAAAAGGCCCACCCCGGCCCTCCGCCTCTCACCCGGAGCAACTCCAGCAAAGAGGAGAGACCAGCCCCTCTCAAGGACTTGGGTTCCGGAGCCGACGCTATGAGTCGAGGTGAGGCCGACTATATCTAGCCGGTATCGCTCAACCTCTTCCACAAGCTCCCGCTCCTTCCCTGCCAGAGAGGTGACATTCCATGTTCCAAAAACCAGTTTCCGTAACCGAGGATTGGATTGCCAAGGCCCCCACCTTGGTCTACTGTCCAATCCACACTGCACCGGATCCCGCTGACTCTTCCTGCAGGTGGTGAGCCCACTGGGAGATGAACCCATGTAGCCGGTTCGGGCTGGGCCCGGCCGGGCCCCATGGGCCAAGGCCCGGCCACCAGGTGCTCGTCCACGGGCCCCAACCCCAGGCCTGGCTCCAGGGCAGGGCCCCAGTGTCCCTCCGGGCTGGGTACTCGGGTTCTTAATGTTTTTCATCATTAGGATCTTCTGAACCGTTCTTTGTCTGGCCCTTCACCTGGGACCAATCTGCCTTGGGAGACCCTACCAGGGGCAAAATGCCCCCGACAACATAGACTAGGGTCATTAGGGCTCTCAAACTCCTCCACCACGGTAAGGTGACGGTTCAAGGAGGAGATGTTCAGTTTTTGAGTTAAGTTATTTCTATGTCTAGCCATAGTGAATTGATATCAGATGTATGGTAATTCATGTGAAAGGAAGTAAAAAAGGCAGTTTGGGGCCCCAAGTCTGCCATATTTTTTAAATTTTTTTGGTGAGTGGACAGTTTAATTTGTGTTTTATTATTTTTCAACAAGAATTTGTGGCCCAGGGTGGGGTTAAAGGGGTCATGGAGAAGGAGTAGTGTATTTTGGAAGGATGTTCATTTTAACTGTGGAGATTTGGCCAATTAAGAACAATGGTAGTGTGTTCCATCTTTCCAGACTGTCTTTTATTTCTTGTAGTAGGGTTTCAAGAAATGTGAATTCCAAAATAGATTTTATTGTTTGTCTGAATATGGGTTCCCTGGCCTCAGCATCCCATCTGTTTATAGGCAGAATCTCAGATTTTGACCAGTTGATGGAATAGCCAGTCACCCGATTGTTATTGCTGATCAGATTATGGACTGAAGGAAGTGAGAATGAGGGGTTTGTGATGTATAACAGAATGTCATCGGCATATAAACTGATTTTGTATTGAAGCGATTTTGATTGGATTCCTGTGATGTGATCGCATTGTCTAATTGAAGCTGCTGGGGGTTCAATGAAAGGAAACAGTAGTGGTGACAATGGGCATCCTTTTCGAGTGCCTCTGTAATTGAAATGGTTTTGAAATGACTCCATTGGTTATAACAGAAGCAGTGGAAAAATTTTAAAGTATTTTAATCCAGTTGGTAAAGTATGGCTGAAATCCAAAGTGATTTAGGGAGGTGAAGAGAAGGGACCAATCTACCTTGTCAAAAGCTTTTTCAGTGTTAAGTTGTTGTGTTGCTCTGATGAATGGTGGGTTGTTTGTGGAGTTCTGAGGAGTGTCAGAATCATAATTATGTAACCCACTATTTTTTTTTCCTGTTTTTGTGGAGTTTGTAAATAAATATGTGCTTTCTATCATATCTTGTGGCCTCCATCAGTGGAGAAGTGGACTTTAAGCTATTTCCCACTATAATTTTAAAACACTGTACTGTTCTGTATTTACATTACATATCACAAAGTTGCAGTTGGTGCTTAAACACAGTATTTCCTAACCATATTATTTAGTGTCTTTATATTTTATTATCTGTAGTGACAAAACATAAAAGATCTTCAGCGTAGTGTTGTCAAGGCTGGAAAGCCTCTCATGGGACATTAAAAGTCTCCTCTAAAGGCCAAACTAATGATTTTTTTAGGTGGACTTCCCGTTATCGCCTCTGCTCGTCCCTGACCATCCTGCCTTGTCTCTGCCCTGGTAAATGCCTCAGCCTTCTGTCCCCGGCCACGAGTTCTGCCTGTGCACTTCCTGGTCCCCGTCTGCCTGTCCCTGTGGCTGTTTGGCGTTCTCCAGCTCCGATGTCGCAACGTGAGTGCCTCCGTGCTGGTTTCCTGATCCTTCGTCTGGCTTTGATTACCCGCTTGCCTGCTCCTTCCTGGTTCGTCTGCCCCGCTGACTGCTCACCTGGTTCTGATCCTCCTGCTCCCTCGGCGATGTCTCCAGCCTGCTCCCTAATGCACACCACCGCCAGCCCCCGCCTTCGGGTCCATGAACTTTCCCCTGTGTGTGTGAGCTCATTCTCCTCGCTCCACTCACCTGACGCACGGCTCTCCAGCCCCGGACCCCTTCCTCTACCCCTAATACCCACCTGTGCATTATCTCTGCTGGCTCATAATTAAAGGTCATTACCAATCGTACCTGTGGTGTGTGGTGCTGCAACTGGGTTCTACCAATATCCGTTACAAAAGTAGACTGTTCAGTATATGTGTTGGGACTCAGTATGTCCTAGGTGATGGGGAACACGTGTTTCTTCTGTTCTTCAGACAAAGAACTCACTTCCCCACAGTTCCTCACTGTTCATATGTGAGGAAGACCCTCCCCCAGGGACCTCACTGACCAGTCAGTGTTGGTCAGATCTCCTTCTCTGTTCTTTCTCTTCTCTCCTTGGCTTGTTCAGGAGCAGTAACTCCTCTCCCCTCTTGGCTCTTCAAGGAGCATTAAGGCTCCCAGCCCAGGTGAGCCCTTCTACCTGAGACAACAGATCTCTTGCTGGCCTGCCCATGGCAGACTGCAACACAAATAAATGTCTTTACGTATAACTACTGGTATGTTAATGTTGCACAAGTGTGTGTATTGCCAACCTCTACTCAGTACAACTCCAATCCTTCATCCTTTACGTACTGTTGATATGGTAATTTGGTTATATTTATTAAGTTAATTATTAATCAGAGTTCCTGATTAATAGTAATCATTTGAGACTGAACCAATATTGGCTATTTCACCTATGTTTTTTAGGCTGGTGCCCCCGAGGACGTTAATTCATTTTAAGTTATTATTCAATATTAATATTTTAATATTAATATTTTCTTAAGTTAAGAAATGGTATGGTGTCCCGCTTGTGAGGCAGAGCTCAAACCCAACAGTTGAGATAACAGTTGAGATGACAGATTATGTATATTTGAAGACAACCGAGCGATCCATGTAGTTCATGACCAGTATTCTCAGTAAGTGTCCATGTGAGTGTGGGCAGTTGGCCATATTACCTGGGGTAGTAGCAATCCCCTTTGCCACAGCTCCTACAGGCTACTGCACAGTCTGTGGTGGGATGTTGACCATACCTTGCTGAAGCATTTGCCAGTATGCTTGGAGGCTGCATCCCAGCAGCTTTAGACAGCAGTTAGTGGAGGATCAAAGGTGGGAAACCCACAGAAAATATTTAGAACTTTTGGAGAAATGTGTCCGAATATGTCTGTTGTCAGACTTTTCACTTTTTACACTGGTCAGATTGTATATAATGAGGCCAGTGCAGACAGTGCAGAGTGCTGTGGATCCAATACTTTGCTGTCCTCTCATTAGTAGTATTGTAGGAAGACTATAGATTAAGGATTGACTGATATGTTTTTTATGATACAGTTGAATCAACAACTGTCTAAAACTATTTTAATAAAAACTGAACATTATAACCGCCATGAAAGAGGATGTACTGCAGGACTGTCAGTATCATCAGTATCAGTTTTAGCTAGATGTTCCTAATAAACTGACATCTTAGTGTATATTAGTAATTATCAGTTGTATGCACAGGCTGCAAAGAGCCTGACTGGAATAAATTGGTTGCTTTTGGTGCTGTTCTCATCTGGCCTAATGATGCTCTTTAATTTAATAGTTTTATCTTATATTATTATTATCTGTCTAACTGTGCTATATCTGAACAGTTAACATTGTGTTATCACACAGTATCACAGTGCCTAACTACCTGCTGTACATTTAAACGTACACTAGTTCTGCTCCAGCACCCAGAGCTCTCTGCTCCTTTTAGTGACTTTCACTAATTCAGCAGTTGTTTACATGCTATTCTGATCAGTTAATGACTTTAGCTTAGCAGTTATAGCTAGCTTCTCTCTCTCTCCTGGCGTGTCTAGGATCAACAGATGAACTTGTTCATTAGAGTGTGATGTTGTTGTAACTCCAGTGTAGAAAGGATTGTAATGTTTGTTACAGCTTCAGTGATGTCTGCTGTCTTACCTTCGACACACAGCTCCGGTCGTTAAAGGTATAATGTGTAAGATTGTGCTACTTGCTTCACCTCCATAGGGGGCAGCATTTCACCTCGCCCCTGTCCAGTTAATCATGTTATTGTTTTCCCCATGTTACTTATAATTTATTATTTATATGTGGATTTATTGTTGATAGTTAAAATTGTTGATAGCACTAAAACAAATTATGAGTATTTGTAGTACAAACAGTATGTTTTTATTTACCTTTAAAAATATGAAGGCAAGGGGATACTGCATGACACATGGGTGTCAGGCCACAGCAGCATGAGGAAGGGATGATGACATCATCACAAAGACAGAATCAGAAAATCTGGTTTATTGCCAGGTAGGTTTTTACTTACAAGATATTTGGCTTGGTGTCTGATGCTGTATACAATAAACATATTAACAGGAAATAACAATAAAAAGGTAAATACTGCAACATTCAAAAAGATAAATATACATAGATACATATATTGAAAAAAATAAAACAATGAAAAAACTATGTACAAAAGTGTTGACAATCTGTGCAAAAGATCAAGATCCAAGTTGTTACTGTAATGTAGTTGTTGTTGATTGATGAGGCCAGATGCAGAAGAAAAGGCAGGTGCTGGTCCATCACTGGGGATGACTGGGCCGGAATTCTGATCCTGATACAGACAAACATGTGATAGGACAATTAGTTTAGATCATACAAGTTCTTTATATTCAAACATGTTAGGTCTGTTGTGTGTATAATAAATAGTATGGATAGATATGAATATGCTAAAATAAATTTCTGGATCAAACAGTCTCTTTGTCTTACTTGTAAAAGAAAAGTTACTGACGCATCTAGCTGGACAACAGATGCAGGAACAGGTTAAATTCTACTACATCGCTAAAACTTTTGACATCATCAGTTATGCCACTTGAAGTGTTTGTCAGTTCAGTTTGTCATTTGCACTAATGATACTTTTTGCTACAGACCAACATTAGATGTTACTCACCAGTTTAACAGAAAAGTTGCGAGCTCGGCATCAAGCCGCATTGCTTGCCAGGAGCTGTCTCAGGTGGTGGAAAAACACACTAGGATTTTTTTGTGTTTTGCTTCTTCGCCGTTGAACGTGGTTTCTTGTCGGAGTGGTTCTTCGAGATAGAGATAATGATCTCTCCTAAGATTTCTAGACGCTTCAGCCATCTCTGTGTTTCCATGATTCTCGTCTGCAGCTGTTTTTGTTTTTAGTCAGAGCTGTATTGTAACTTCAAGGTCACGAGGAAGCTCTTCTTCTCCCTGGGACTGAGGGCAGACGCTGCACTGACTCACACAGCATCTAGTGTGTCTAGGTGGTATTACAACACAGCCCGGGTTGGGGCTAGTTGGTTAGCATGCTCATTTCAGTGGATATCACTGAAATACAATAGACGGAGGTCTTGGTTATGACATAATCACTGTGGCTCCTTCACGTACTATTGATGGTGTTAGTTCATTTTTTGAACATTTTAAAATAAAATTCTGGCCAGATCTAACACATTGCACTTTTAACCGCAGCTGCTCAAGACTGTGACCGTCTGTGTACACAGCAGCTATAAGCTATTACTCGTGACCAGGGATGGACTGTTAATCTGGCATACCAGGCATTTTCCTGGTGGGCTCACCTTGGGGCCGATATGATTTGAATTTTTAATATTTATTTTTTAAAAACAACCCTCCACACAAACACACACATACACACATCAATGACCGTCCCATATAACTCGGGCAGCGGCCCATTGGTTAATTTTTTCTCATGACACCAGACTGGCCTATTCACATCTCCTACTGTGCTAGCCCCCCCCCTCCCTCTCTGTCCTCTCTGTATCCAGAGTCAAATGCCGCTCAGAGCGACACACCTGTGGACGAAGAAGGGAGACATTCAAAATGGACAGACAGCAACATCAAAAACAGCGGAGAAGTGGTGAGTGCGAAAAAAAAAACAGGAACAGCCTCAACTTCTACGGCGTCTTTCAGCCAATTGAGAGGGGGCCGGTCTGGGCCAAAATTGACTGGGATGATTTTTTGTCCCAGTCCAGCTATGCTTGTGACGTGTAACCAATCAGATGGTGCTGTGGGCGGGACACTGCTCCAGACCACAGAGTGATGACTACAGACCAGAGACAGGAGGCTCACCAAAGTAGCGCATTTTAAAATGTATTTATTCTATTGGTTTGAAAAAATAATGGTACTGATAAAGACTAACAAGAAGTAAGTTATGTTTCACCTTTTCTATTTGGACACGATGATGATTTTAAAATATTTATCTGAACCTCTATAAAACAATCAATTCTTTGTGGCATTTTGTCTGGTCTGATCTATCCATTGCTAACATTTTCTGATGAACACTTTGTGATAAATTCAAGCATCAGCATATTTAAAACCCTTAAGTCAAGTTAGAGGCTGAAATCTGTTCATGGAACAGTAACAGACAGCCTGTTTTCCCTCCTCTTCCTTTTGCCATAAGCTGTCATGTCAGTCATTTTGGCCAAAGGCCCCTCATGTTCCCCTGAGGATCTCGCTATAATGCAACATGAGGGCAGACATTAACCTGGAATTAAATCTTAAAGGTAAGATGGCGACAGGGATTTGCAGCTGTCACAGAAGCTTACAGGCGATGTGGTGCATTTTTATTTTATTTTATTTTGTAGCAAGGTGAGGAGAAGTGAAGAAAAAGAATGTAATTAACCTCCTCTGTGGGGGAAATTCTATTACAAGCTCCTATTCTGCCATGCAAAGTGTGGTGCAGGCAGATGTCACAGGCCATCAAGCAGAAAGCCAGGGCTGCCTGCATTTTAAACCAAACTTCCAATTTTCTCCCCCTATCTTTCTTCATTCTCACTGAAGCTGGAAATTGAGAAGGGCACACTTATGTGGAGAGGGAGGGGAATAAAAGGTAAGCTGCATTTCAGGAGTTTAACAAGTTGTTTATTCAATATACATTACCTGTATGTTGTCAAGGGCATAGCAGCAGAGTTGTTTGTTCTTTATGGAGCAAGTGGTAATGTATATGTCCTCTGACTGAGTTCTTAGAAGCAGGAAGCCAGACAAAAAAAACTGTGCTGGATAAAGCAGCACTCATCCAATTCTGTCCAAATGAAGTCATAAAAGTCAAAAATCTAGTCAAAAAGGATAAATGTTCGAGTTTTATTGACAGCTGAGTGCTAGTAGCTTACACTCCAAGGGAAACTGTATTTGTGAGTCACATAAAAACTATTGAAATTTAATTAAAAACTGTTGATAGGCTATTACTCATGAGGTGTAACAAATCAGACAGTGCTGTTGGCAGAACACTGGGACACACGTTTGTTGAGTTTACTTTCAGATCTCCTGACCAGTTTGCATATTAGCCTCTGTGTGTTTTTGACTTTGCCCATTTGTCAAAGATATAGCTCACATGACGAAGGTATGCAACTTTATGCTACCTCCATGACAATGAAACAACTTCTACCACTGAGGAAGACAGCAATCACCAGCTAAAAGCTATGTTTCTTTTTTTGTAAAAACCATTTCAGTGTTGTGATGATGTTGTGAATTTGAAAATGAACAGTTGACAAAATGATCAAGTTGCCTTTGTATTTTAATAAGAGCTTTGCAAAGGATCTGGGTACAGTCACACAGAGTGCAGTTGCAGACTGATATCAAACAAAGAGTGCACATGAACTTTATAAAAAAAAAAGAAAGGAGTGGCATGGTCAGGATGTGTGTGTGTGTGTGTAAACAATTCTGGATGCCATCCTGACTGTCTAACTGCCAAGAAGAAGCAGGTGTGTGTTCAAGGATAAACTACTCCCTAGTTTGTACTGGACAGTACCAGATAAGGAGCATACATGTGGGAACAGATTCACATTCATAGATATACAAAGCCAGGTCACACAAAGTTCAAACCGGGTTATACAAAGTGCAGAATATGATTTTTTCTATTACAGTGGCACCTGATCAGAAATACAACATGTAAGTTTATGCCAGAACTGTTTGAAACCACTGCTACAAAAATTATTCATATGACTGTTCTGTGGCTGCTACAGAAGTTTTGGGAAAGTTCAAGCAGGATTTATAGTTGTTGGATAAGGAGTTATGGTGTTACTACAGAGCCTAAGTAAATACATGTTGGGTGCTGCAGCAGCTTTAGACCCCACATGGAAGCTGTGAGAACTGTGATTGGTCAGCTTGGTCAGCTTGGTTTACTTGCGTGTTCTTTCTGATGTTTGTCTTGACAGTGAAAACAACATTCAGAATGTTTCATTAACACACATCTTAGACTTTTCCACTGCAAATGTTTAGCTCCCCTGAATCACCACTGTCTATCACAGTGAGTGAAAGACCATAAACACAGCCCTATCCCAAGCTCACGTCAAGATCAGACTTAAAGCACAAGAATAACTTGGTTTAGGGTATATAGTAATGTATCTGAAGACAGCACACTAGTACCTGAATGCCAACTTATGGAATATCCACCAAAGTGCTGCTGCCTCTCTGTAAGGATCTCTGTTTGTTCTCTGATTATGATTGTTTAGAAGTCTTGTGCAGTTGATCACATCTCCCCACAGCTTTGAGCACATAAAATGTACAATAGAAATGAGAACACGTTTATTTAAACATTTCAACAAGAGTTGTGTAAGGTGTGATGATGCATCAAGTATTTGCTTAAGGAATGGAAATAAAAAAATCAGTAGGCTATACAGCTATATCCTTAAACTTCATTATCCAGTGACCTGTCTGCCTTAGAATCTACATAGAGCCCTGACTAAATGAACATGTCCACCATTACATTCCCTTTTAGCCTGAGAAATTAGCAGATGTGTTCAGTATTGTTCTGCAAAGTGCTTTTCACATTCCTGTCTTTCAGCTTTGGATGCAAAGTTGAGTGCTGAAAGACCACTTTACAGCCAGAATGGTGTGAGTAATAGAAAGGGAATTAAAAGGGTGGGTTTAATGGCCTCAAGAAAATTGCAGGCCACATGAGACCCCCCTTTGGTTCTACTTCCCTGGAGCTTTGACTGACGGCTCTGGTGCTGCAATTGTGTCATTCCCCTGCCATTGGAGGCTGCTTTGGCTCTAGGTGTACAGAGGCAGCTACACAGAGAATGACTATCTGTGACAACACCAAGTTGCACTTCCTGGCACTTCCCAGGAGAGATATACCATTCACTTCCCCAAACCAACAGCTGTGTCACAAAGGGTTACTTTTGTGAGATGTCACTTTAATCAGGGATGTAGTGGAGTGTAAATTTGCACCCACCCACCTCAGTCCATACTTGTATAGAATGGTCACCTTTGTATGCTGGCACACAGGGAAGAGCTGGGAGTTAAAATTGCCAGTGTACACACATTCCCATTAATGTTTCCCATGCATGTGCAAGAATACAATTCTGACCATTCTGCAAGCCATGTCTGACAAGAACCTGGTCCCAAAGTCTAAAAGGAAAGAAATTGTAATCATGAGTTCTGTGTGCCCACCTATATGCAATGGCCCAAACAATGGCATACCGCTTAGGAACTATGTCTTTGACTTACCAATGACAACTCAGACCAAGGCACCCATTTCACGCCTGAGGTCATGCAAAAGTCCAGACTCCTGGGCATTAAATGACCTCTCCATATCAACACCGACCCAGTTTCATCGAGTGCAGTGAAATGTACCAACTGAACAGTAGTTAGCATACTGGGTATATGTCTACCAGTTAGAAAAACTGGGACGTAAAACTGTCCTTCGTACTGATGAAGCTACCCACACAAAAAACAGAGGTGTCACCCTTCAAAATAATGGCTAGCTATGTTATGCCAAATCAGTCCCTTTGGGTGGCTGTGTCTCAGGAGGTTGAGCAGGTCATCCACTATTTGGAAAATCAGTGGTTCAGTTCCCTCCTTTGCAAATCGATAGTGAGGTCAGTTATCTTTCCCTGGAAATGTTCAGAGTTTGCTGCATCAGTGAAACGCCAAAGTACAGTGCTGGTTGCATCTTCTGCATGTGTTCATGGTGTTAAATACAGTGCAGATATGATCGTTTCAATTGGCAGTTGCTCCGGCCTCCCAGAGTTCAAGCAAATAACACACATTGTTGTCATCAACACAGAAGTCCTGTTAGTCTGCAGGCTTTTGAGCTCTTGGTAGGTTGAACATTTACGTGCTTATGATTCAGTGGGGGAGAATCTCTCACAGTCACCCAGCTGTCTGAGCTGAATGATGTTTTCCTCTTATCCTGCTACTGAGTGAAAGGCAATGTATATGTAACACTACAGCATTACATATTGTGTATGTATATGGAATGGACACTAAAGTGACTTTTCTCACTTTTTCTAGGACCATGGAAAGCTATAAACTAAGACCTATTATAAATGAACAGGAAAGTGTCACTGGATGGAAAACCAGAAAACGTTGAAGAATTGAAAATAGAAATCAAAGAAAAATGAAAGCTGCAGTATGACTTCAATGTTATGTATGAAGACCCAGAGTTCGATAATGCCCTCTGCAACCTCGATGACATAGGAGACTTGCCAGCTACCAGAGCTACTGTTAAGGTCATTCCATTGCTAATCCCTGCCTCCACCACCAATTTGTCTGTGTCCTCCTGTTCCTCTGATTATACAGAGATTCTATCCACACACAGCTCATCATCGAGTTTTTTGACATTCCAAATTTCTCATTTGATATGGAATTCAGACTGAGACAGGCTAATCTTGTGTGTCTACGAGACAAAACATACCTGAATGTACCAAGAGACATGAAGCATAGTATTTTGGAAGAGCTCGGTCAAACAATTTACAAGTTTGATGGCTATCCAAATGAAGAGCGGATCCAGTCTGAAGCTTTAGCACTCATAAAGCAAACATCCCTGCCTGAAGGAACCGCACTCGCACTAAACTGAGAAGAGCAGGCTGAATAGGGGTTGGTATAAATGGGGGCAAACAAGGTACCCCGGAAATTGCATCAAAAGGCCTCAAAAGACCAAAAAGGTATGAGGTAAATTACTTACCGAACCTTCCTGAGGGGCAGAATGAAGATAGCCTAGAGGCTCAGAGAAAGCTTCTGGTTAAAGAAATAAAAAAAACGGAACCCCAGAGGAACTGTCATTGCATCAAAGATGGACCAGACTTTCTCACTGGGAGATGGGAGATTGTGGAGGCCAGACCTCCAGTGACAACATTGAAGGAGCGATGGCCAGCTCTTTTTACAGAGAGACAAGTAAGTATTGATTTTCGTATGCTTTTTTGTTTTCCATTATGATGAACTGAACATTTAGTTTTGGGCTTGGGCTGGTAACCAGTGTAGCGGTGACCTTGCATAGACTAATCTGAAAAATAAAAAATAATAATTTAAATGTTCAAAATCAAGTTTCTTGTTGAGCTGATATGTACAGCTGTGAGCAGCACAGATATGCTCAATATTCACTTTATTAGGAATCAAGTTATTCACCATATCTATAGATAGATAGATAGATACTTTATTTATCCCCTAGTGGAAAATCATGTGTCCATTAGTTCACTGTTGATAATAATAATAATAATAATAATAATAATAATAATAATAATAATAGTTGATAATAAATAAACAATAATAATTAGATTAGTCCACTTCCTTTGGCTGAGGTGTTGTATAGCCTTATGGCAGTGGGAACAAGGGATCTCCTGAACCTGTGGGTTCTGCAGCGCACATAGTGACAACTGCTTCAAATGGAAACTAATGTTCAACAGGATAGCCACCACAAACCTGCAGGATGACCTTTTGGATGCACTAGACTGCTACACACCACGCTCTGTCACAGTCTTCAAGTCCAAGAAAGTGTTGGACATTGGCAGAGCTTTTGCAGCAAGTGATCCATGAGTGAGTTTACTACAGGCCTCTTATGACTTTATTTATATGGTGAGTTGACCATGAATGGTGTTTGTTTTTTTTTTCAACAAAAGATTAGGGGAAGAAGATGGGGCATAGGCTGAAGAGGGGGGTGAGAGTGCATTCTACTGGTTGATGGCATGAAGCCATATTTTTTGGCCTTGAAGAACTTGTGTCTTCCTGATGCAAGTAAGAAGAGACTGACATGGACAAGAGCTATCTCTTAACAATGTTGCTGGTCCTCTTTGTGAGTCAGTTGGACACGTATGATATGTGTTTTCACCACTATCTGTAGTGCCTTTTGTTGTGAAGAGCAGGCTTGGAGGAGGAGCTGCCTCAGGAGCAGCAGGAAGGAGGTGGGCTTGGAGGTTATAAGAGGGATTGATTTCAGGTGCCAGGCCTTCGTCTACCTGTAGAAGAACCCTGGGTTCCTGGTCACAGTTGTGTTGTAAATATAAAAAACAGCCACAACTGTTGGCCACCTACCTGTTACCTTTATAAGACCAGAATTGAACGGCTACTTCTCCTGGTGTCTCATTGTGCCTGACCATGCCCACAGTGTTCACATTCCCTGGAAACCAGTACCACTACCACCCTACTAGTAATATCTAGCCTCATTAACATGGTCCTTCAAGTTTGAGCCAGCGAATGCTATGGAAGGAGCACCTAGGAGATCCGATAGATAACCTCAACCCCCCTCCAATCTAGCTGACTATCTAACACAGTACATTGGCCATAGTCATGGGACATCCTGGCCTAGTCAGCCACATGCAGCTCCCCAGAACCAAGGAGCACCTGCAGCACCTCCATCTTTACACCAGGTGTCTAGCCATCCAACCCACCAGTATCTTCCTAAAGAGTTGGTAGATATGCAAAATGACATTGGTGATCTACGTCAAATAATGATTCAGCTTGGAGATTCAGTGCAAACTTTACAAAACCAGCTAGACAACATGGCCCCTCCATACGGTTCTTCTAGTTCAGCTGAAGCCTCTACCCATGCTTCTCCAGCCCAACAAAATCATCATCATTCACACATCCCCAACATAACCTCCAGTCTCCACCTGCTCCAAGCCGTGCATCTCTCCCTATACCACCTGAATCTATGCTGCCTACACCAGAACCTCAGTCCCACTCTATCACCCATTTTCCTGAACCTCAGGATGGCTATCAACCATTAGGCCCTCCTGGTGGACAGGGTTTAGACACTTCCTCTCACCACCAAGTAGATCGTGTGGTATCCAATATGGAACCTCTACATAATCTTGTGCACCCTGCAGGGCCACTCATCGCTATCCCAGCATCAACGAGCCTTTTCCACCCTGCCATCCCCTTCACCTCTTATGTTGCACCCCCTGCTCAACCAGTCACATTTCCTCCCGTGCTGGAGCATTCCACATGCAGTTTCCTTACCTGAGAGCTCCATATCCACCTGTACAAACAATATTAGCTACTACTGGTGTCTTTTTAATTCCTCAATCTCAGGCCATGGGTGCAGTTCCCCCTTGCCAAGACATTGAAAACCTTGCTGGAGTCCATCCTTTCCCTTCACAAGAGGCTGCTAGTGTTGTGCCTCTTCCTCCCCACATACCAATTGCTGTCCACGGCTGTTTCTCACCTTGAGCTTGATGGGATGGCAGCGTCCCTAGTCCTGAAAACTGTCCAGCAAGGCACTGAAACCCTTGAAGGGAAAAAGGTGACATTTAACATCTCCTCAGCTTGATCACCTAAAACATATCAGAGCAACAAATCTATAACCAGATCCAAGCAGGATCTTGAAGCACTGGCTCAGCTTGACTCCAAGATGGCATGTGTCACTGTGGCTGGTGTTAAAAGATATGCCACTCCTCTCTCCTCTCTCCGTCACACAGAGCGACATTTGGCCCATAGCTCAGAACGGGCCGCTCTTTATGATTGAGAGATAGAGAAGTTGATGCAGGATGTCAAATGTCTCATCCCAGAGGAGGAAACCCAAGCCAGGGAGTCCTGGTACATCCCTCACCACCTCGTGCAGCACAATGGCAAGCATCGCCTCCTCTTCAGCTGTTCCTTCAATACCAAGGACAGAGTCTTAATGAATATCTCCTTCCTGGTCCTGTTTTGGGCCCATCTCTGATTGGTTTCCTCCTGTGCTTCAGGCAATACCATTATGCTATTAGTGGGGACATCAAAGCCATGTTTCACCAAATCGGACTCCTGCCAGAAGAAAAACCCCTCCGTTTCCTCTGTAGACAAATGAAAAGAGGTGAACCTGTTAGTGTTTATGAGTGGCAGATCCTACCCTTTGGGACAACTTGCAGGCCTTGTTGTGCTATATATGCCTTACAGCACCATGTGAAGAATTATCAGCCTGGTAATGCAGACATTCTTCAGTCTGTCCTTCAGTCCTTCTATGTGGCCAATGGTTTACATAGCCTGTCCTCCGCTCATGAAGCTAAGAATCTTTTGGACTGCACCCACTCTCTTCTGGCCAAAGATGGGTTTGAGATACGACAGTGGGCCAGCAACAGTCCTATGGTTGTCCAACATCTGCCCCCAGATGCCCGGTCTGCCTCGTCAGAGCTCTTGTTGAATGAGAATCGCACAGAAACTCAGGAAGGCACACTGGGACTGATCTGGCATTGCACTAGAGACAACCTTGGCTACAGGTACCAACCAGAGTACTCATCCTTGACTCTCAGGAATATATTCAAAGTCTTAGCCAGCCAATTTGATCCTATTGGTCTTCCCACCCCTTTCATCACTCGTGCTAAGGTTTTAGTACAACACCTGTGGCTGAAGGAGCAGGAGTGGGATGACCCAATCATACTGGCAAATATTAAGTCGACCTGGAGTACCTGGGAGGAAGATCTCCCAGACCTCAATAGGATTAAGATCCCATGCTGTTATAGCCCATTGGACAAGGCAATTACAATAAGAGAGCTTCATGTTTTTCGCAATGCCTGAGAGAAGGCATATTGCTCTGTGGCTTACTTAAGAGAGGTGGATGAGGAGAGACAGTCTTACGTGGCCTTTGTCATGGCCCGTTTTAGAGTTTCATTCAAACGACAGCTCACAGTATCTTGTCTTGAATTATGTGCCGCCCTCTCTGGAGCCCAGCTGACTCAACTGCTAGGATCAGAGCTGACCTTTCCTCTTAGTTGTACTGTCCTTCGGTCAGATTCCACCACTGTACTCACCTGGATCCAGTCAGAAACCTGTCGCTACAAGATCTTTGTCGCTAACCGGATAACAGAGATCTTAGAGTTGACTAACCCAGCAGATTGGATGTATGTGCCATCCTCCTTGAACCCAGCAAATGATATTACTAGAGGAAAGAGGCTTCTGGAGTTAGTAACTCCTCATCGCTGGGCTACTAGACCTTCCTTCCTTCACTTGCCATCAAATCAGTGGCTCATACAGCCTCCTAGGACCCTGGAGTAGGTTACTTCAGAGCTATGGAAATCTGATTTCTGTGGCCACATCCACACACCCCCAAGTTACATTCCTGTTGACATTGAGGTCTTCAAATCCTGGAATGACCTTATTGATGCTACTGCTGATAACCTCCGCAGCACTCTACCTCCTTCCTCCAATCCCCTTGACCATACTCAGGTTGAAAACCCTCTCCTTCAATGTGCACAACAAGAGAGTTTTCTGATGAATATAAACCGCTCCAGTCAAATAAGCCTGTCCACAAAGGTAGCCGCCTTTGTACCCTTGACCCTGAATTTGACCCCTCTACCAATCTGATCAGGGTGGGAGGTCATTTAAGAGAAAGCTCTTTGCCATACACCCAGTGGTGTTAGATCTGAGGCACCCCATTGTTTCTGATCATATTCCCCAATGAGAAGTCAAGTTCTCATTGGGGAATATGATCAGAAACATCTCCAACCGGAACCCGAGAGAGTATTTGCTGGTGTCCATCGTCATTACTGGATCCTTAGGGGGTGACAAGACATCTGCAAACACCAGTTTTCCTGTCAGGAATGCAGGAGATTAAAAGGGAAACCTGCCATTCCCCAAATGGCTGACCTACCGACCTCATGACTACACCTCTTTAAGCCTCCCTTCTTCTCAATTGTTTTGGACCCTGTTTTGGACCCTTCACTGTCAGAGTTGGCCGTTGTCATGGGAAGAGATGGGGAATCCTCTTTAGGTTTTAGACTACCCGTTGTCTTCACCTTGAAACCTTGGACCATCTAGGTTCTGACAGTTTCCTCATGGCATTTCACCTGTTTGTTAGCAGCAGAGGCTGCCCTTATGAGCTGATCTCAGACCAAGGTACAAACTTCATTGGCAGATAAAGAGAATTGCATGGGGCAGTTGCTCAGCTTAGCCCTACCCTTAAAGATCACCTGGCCAGATATAAAGTCCGCTCCATCCACAAGAGGCACCCCACTTTGGAGGAATATGGGAGAGAGGTGTGCGAGCCATCAAAACAGCTCTGCGTGCCACCATCGGAGGTAACACAGTTACAGATGAGGTATTACGAACAGTTCTCACAGAAGTAGAGGAAATACTAAATGCAAAACTGCTAGGATATGTGTCTTCTGATGCTTTGGACCCCGCCCAGTCACCCCCAATATCCTTCTTATGGGGTGGCTAGATGCATCCCTTCCACAAGCTATATTCAGACACAAAGAGCTCTTGTCCAAGCGCAGATGTCTTGGTAGTCAAGTCTTGGCTGACCACTTCTGGACCCAGTACATTAAATACTACCTGCCCTCTCTTCAGCCAAGGCAAAAATGGTTTATGGATTCCCCCAACCTTGTGACATCCACTGTTGTCAATGGTCGTTGACCCATAGTATCCACAAGCTCTCTGGCCCATAAGAAGGATTCAATGTCTCCTACCCAGTTCAGATGGCAGAGGCCAACATTAAAGGAAGGGGGACCCCGTACCACTCCCTGACACTCCTCACAGAAGTGAAATATGAAAATCATATTTAAGGGGCGGCTGTTGTGAAGAGCAGGCTTGGATGAGGAGCTGTCTCAGGAAAAGCAGGAAGGAGGAGGGGCTGGAGGTTATAAGAGGGATTGATTTCAGGTGCCAGGCCTTTGTCTACCTGCACAAGTACCCTGGGCTCCTGGTCACAGTTGTTTGTGTAAATATAAAAACCAGCTACAACTGTTGGCCACCTACCTGTTATCTTTATAAATAAACCTATAAAGACCGGAATTTAATTTCTACTTCTCCTGGTGTCTCATTGTGCCTGGCCACACACCTACAGTGTTCACATTCCCACACATGGTACTGGTTTCCAGTACCACCACCACCACCACCCTTTATTCAGTGTTGTCCTCAGGTGTTGCAGGAAGTTGAGGAGGTGTTCCGTCTTTCTAACAAGGGAAGTAATTTGTAGACTACTCCCAGACCATATCACGGGGTCTATAATATGTACAATAGGGCACTTTAATTTTGTGACTCAATTTTAGATCCAATGAGGTCAAGGATGGTGTGCTTCTGTCGTTTGTTAACCAGAATTAACCTTTTTGTTTTGTTGACCTACTTTGTTGGCTCGGCACTATGTCTGCAGATGCTTGACTTCTCTCTATATGTTGTCTTATCATTGAAGTACTCGAGTTGCAAAACACCTTCAATAATGTAATTATTTTGTTGTGTTAAAGTAGCAAAATGGTTGATCCATTGCATTCATTTTTATTTTATTTGATGAACTGTTTATCTGATGAATTGATCCAAGAAATAAACAGTATGTAACATATATTACGCACAGCCTACAACCCCCATTGAACTTATGTGGTTTACCTATATTGATTTCAGTATTTTAAAGTATTGCTGGGAATTTATAGACTGTCAAAACTGTAGCAGTCTGTTGCTGTTGATAACACTAAATCTGTGGATTGTATCTTCAAAATATCTTCTTTAACATTGGCTACATTCTAACTGTGACAGTTCAGTGTATGCCACGACGGTGAAGCTACCAGCCAAGCTCCTGTGAAGTTATTTACGTATAAGACCTTGCATATTCATGAGTCAAGATAACATAAACAAGGTTGGAGTTTTAAATGTAGATGCCTGGAAGTTCACCTGGTAGAGATGTATCACATATCAAGGCTGAGCCCTAACCATAGCAGCCTGGATTTGATTTGGAGGGTGCCCTTTACTGCATTTCATCGCCTCTCTCCTCTGCCTTTCCTATCTGTCTACTGTCACTATCGAGTAAAGCAGAAATGCCCCAAAAACATCTTCAAAATTTTTTTTAGATGCATATGGAGATGGTGAAAAGTGTATTTTCCTGGGTTCACATGAGCTAGACTAGTAGCATCACCCATGTGATGAAGCAGTCATACATTTAACTAACTCTTTTTCAGTCCATGTCGCTGGGTTTCACTGCTGAGCTCAACAGTGCTAAGCCTGCTTGCCATGCTGTGGTTCTGTGTTTTGCACAAGAGGTAGAGCATCTCTCTCCCTGGCATACACTAGCTAGGACAAGACAGTGAGGACAGCAAAGGAAATTCAATGCAAGAAGGTTTCAATGCTTGACTTTTTTTTACTGGAAAAAGGTTTTAGGCCTACAAATGTTTATCAAACTGCGAAATGGAGGTGCATGTGAAGTGAAAACATAATGAGCAAGGCTGGCAGCAGGTAGACAGGAACATCTGATTGGCAAGATCAAATGTCAAAGTGTCATCTGTCCTGTTTTAATGTTATTTTGTTTGATTTTATACAGGCTTCTGACAGTGATGAGACCAAGCAGTGGTGAGATCTTAAAAAAACAGCTGTCATGGTCTCAGCCTGGAGGCTCCAGGGTTTTTTTTTTCCACAATATCTTTATTGCAGCACAAGATAATCACAGTACAAACAATCATGACATGTATAGCCTAGCCATGGCTATACATGTCATTTCTCATAGATTAGCTGCCAAATATAGCAAAAACACAGCTTAAAACAAAACAATCACAATAGAAACACAGAACGAACAATATGCTTCTCTTGTTATTAGACAGATTATAAACACAATGTAATGGATTGTGAAATAATAGTAATGATAATGATAAGCTACAGGCTTTTAAAAGTAACAGAAAAAAAAAATATATATAATGATAATAATAATAATAATAATAATAACTGTAATAGCAAAAAAAGACATTAACATTCACAATTTTGGAAATTGCCATACCCACAGTTAGTCATCAGTTTGGTTTTCTGTTAAGTCTGAGTTCTTGACATATTCAATAAAGGGCTTCCATATACCTTCAAATACATGCTGTTTGGCTTTCAGAATATAAGTAATTCTTTCCAACGGTAGGCTTGATAACATTTGTTTTAACCATTGGTACTTGGTTGATGGGTTCTTTTCCATAGTAGTGCAATACATTTTTTGGCATTTAACAAGCTTAGATCTATAAGTGCTTTTTCATACTTACTGAAGTCATGTTTCTCTGGATAAAGGCCCAGCAAGAAAAGCTTAGGATCCAATGATATTGATTTGGAAACAATCTTTTCGATTATTACTCTTATCTCTTCCCAGAATTTAATAATTATTCTACACTGCCAAAGGCAGTGAAATAGTGTTCCTCTATCTTCTGTACATTTTGTGCATATGTCTGGTATATTCGGGTCATATCTATTCAATTCCATCGGTGTCACATACATCCGCATTAACCATTTATATTGTATTATTCTAAGGCGTGCATTTATGGATCCAGAATGAGCGTTGGCACATGCGGCTTCCCACTCTTCCTTGGAAATATCTGTTTGTATGTTTTCCTTCCAGGCCCTTAGCTTATATGTTGAGTTCTCACTTGAAAATGATATCAACAAGATGTAGAGTTCTGATATTGCACCCTTTCTCAGACAATTCTTTGTTACAATTTTTTCTAGTTCTGTGCTACAGGGTTTAGAAAGTACATTGCTTTGATTTATTTTAACATAATTTCTAAGCTGAAGGTACTTGAAGAAATGTTTTCTATTAAGATGATATTTAGCTCTTAGTTCTTCAAAGGACATCATATCATCTGAGTTTGTTGTGTACAGATCTTGAATTGTTTTAAGTTAACCACAATTTGAATGTTGCATCTGCCCTGCCTGGTACAAAGAACTGATTACCCCAAATTGGGGTAAATTGCGTTAGTGATTGTGGTTTGTTTAAGTATTTCTTCACTTCATACCAAATCTTTATCATATGTTTAACAATTGGATTTTTAGTTTGTTTACAAAGCTTTTGTGCAGTGTCTGAATAAATATATGAAAGGAGAGATAGATTTAAGCCATAAGATTCCATTTCGGCCCAGTGAGGGGCATTATCCATTGAAAAATAAAACATAATAGACCTCAGTTGTGCAGCCCAGTAATACCACATCAAGTTCGGACATTTTAGACCCCCCCGGTCAAATGGTAAGTACAATAAAGACAAGCGTAGTCTTGCCCTACGGTTGTTCCATAGAAAACCAACAAATCATTTTTTGACTTTTGAGAATAAATCTGTAGGTGGTGGTAACGGGATGTTCTGGAATAAATAAAGCAACTTTGGCAAAATATTCATTTTTAAAATATTAACTCTGCCCATTATGGATACTGGTAACGACATCCACCTGTCGATTGACTCATTCATTTCTGCCATTAAAGGTTCATAGTTGGCACATGCTACCTGTTCTAACCTGGGTACAATGCGTATTCCCAAATATTTGAATTGATCCACAACATTGAACTGAATTGCTTCAGCTATTGGATTTTTCCTTTCATTTGAATTAAGTAGTAATATAGAGGATTTGGTATGATTCACTTTATACCCTGAGATATCGCCAAATGATCTTATCAGTTGTATCAGAGCTGGGATTGATTTACTTAAGCTGGACATAAGTAAAATTACATCGTCCGCGTAAAGGGCGATTCTGTGCTCTACTGGTCCTACTGTAATTCCGCAAAACTGTGGATGAGAACGTATTGCTATAGCAAACGGTTCTATTGCTAATGTGAATAACAAGGGTGAGAGAGGGCAACCCTGTCGGCATCCTTTGTTAACGTTTATTGGTTTAGAAATATTTCTGTTCGTTAGAATTTCTGCAGTAGAGTTATTGTATATGACCTGCACCCATTTAATAAAGATATTTCCACAACCAAATTTTTCTAAAACATTGAAAAGATAAGGCCATTCGACCCTATCAAAGGCCTTTTCGGCATCTAATGATAATAGGGCTGTATATGGTTTATCTTCATTATAGTGAATGATATTCAGTATTCTTCTGACATTATGGAAACCTTGTCTTCCTGATATGAATCCACTTTGGTCCTTATTTACAATTTTTGGCAGAATTCTCTGTAATCTAATTGCTAGAAGCTTACATATTATTTTAAGGTCCGAGTTTAGGAGGCTTATTGGTCTCAAATTTTCGCACTTATTAGGGGTTTTGCCTGGTTTTGGCAGTAAAGTAATTAGAGCTTTATTCATCGAAGATGGAAGATTGCCACTCTGAAATGCCTCGAGAAACATTTCTAAAAGTGGTGTTAGTAATATGTTTTTAAATTTTTTGTACAAGTCAATCGGGAGACCATCTGGTCCTGCTCTTTTTCCCGATTTCAAATTATCTATGGCGTTACCGATTTCTTCTTTGGTAATATCTGTATCTAAATCTTCTTTATATTCATCTGGGGTGCAAGGAATCGGTAATCCATCTAAAAATCTATTCATATTTTGTACATTAATAGTGTAAGTTGTACCATATAATTTTTTATAATAATCTCTGAAAGCATCATTTATTTCTGTAGGGTTCACCACAACATTCCCATTGGATGTTATGGTTGTAATAGCTGTTCTGGTCTCTACTTGTTTTATTTGCCATGCTAATAGTTTTCCAGATTTATCGCCTTGTTCATAGAATGACTGTTTTAGTCTTAGAAGACTAGATGCAGCTCTAAAAGCAGATTGTTTGTCATATTCAGACCTCAAAATTTGTAATTCTTTTTCCAGTTGAGAGTTGTTTTTTTCATAAACTTTTTCTTGAAGGGTCTTAATTTTTTTCCACATTTAATCTCTCTTCTCGTGCCTTTTTTGATTTTGAACCTGTATAGCTTATTATATGTCCTCTGAGAAAGGCTTTAAACACTTCCCACCTTATACATGCTGTTGTCTGTGTAGTGGTAATTTTGAAGAACTCCTCTATTTGTTTTCCTATGTACTCTACAAATTCTTCATCTTGTAACCACTTATGTTGAAAACACCATCTAGGTGGGTCTTTTGTCAATCTGTCATCTTTATATACCAAGCAGCATGGTGCGTGGTCTGAGATCACAATACTATCGTAGAAACTGTTGTGAATTTTGGACCGTAGTTCTGAGGAGATTAAAAAATAGTCAATTCTTGAGTATGTTTGAAATGTGCTGGAGTAACATGAGTAGGTTTTAGCTTGTGGGTTACATTCTCTCCATACCCAACCCCAGATCTTTTATAAAGCGGTGAATAGTTGTTCTGCATCCATTATGTGACTGGTCTATTCCTGTGGATCTGTCCATATCAGGGTTTAATGTACAATTAAAACCTCCTCCCATTATATAAGATCCTCCTGACGCTGACAAAGTAAGGAACAGATCTACATAAAAATTTGCATCATCTATATTGGTTCCATACACATTCACTAAATTAAGATTTTCTGTTAATAATGTACCTTGGATTATTAAGTATCTTCCCAAATCTATCCTTTATTACGTTTTTGACTTGAAATGGGACAGATTTATGTATAAGTGTCATCACACCTCTGGCTCGGGATGAGAATGAAGCTGTATATACACTTCCTTGCCATCTTCTTTTAATTTTTCTGTTATCCTCATCTAAAAGATGCGTTTCTTGTAAAAACACTATCTTGGAGTCAATATCTTTAATTTTGTTCATGACTTGTTTAATTTTTTTAAGTTGTTGCAGGCCTCTGCAATTCCAAGAGATAAAGTTTAACTTTACTCCCTGAGACATCCCTTACAAATTAAAATCAGATTAACCCGTAGTACAAAAGTAAGTTTACAGAGAAGCATGTAAGACCTGGATGTTTGAACCACCATCCAACACAACAAAAAACACACTGAACTTGAACATTTCCCCTGGTCTCGCTTAAAGAGACATTCCCCCGAAACCATATTAACTTCCTGATATGGCTAGTGATAACTGCTCCACACTAAGTGAGGATCAGTCAGTCCACCTTTTATCTTCTTCTTAAACTTAAAAGTCTCTCAATCCGTCTTATCTACTGCTGTATAGTGAAATTATTTTTTATAACTCTTCTGTAGCTCAGTATTTAAACAGTTATATAAAGCCAGCACCATATCGAGTAAATGTTTTACACTCTGTCTCATACACTGTCGTTTCTGTCATATCACCTGTGGTTTGGTTTAGTTTTCTCCAGCATCCTTCTGGATCTTTTTAACGAACTCTTCTGCTTCGGTCGGAGTTTTGAAGGTGTAGGTTCGGTCTTTATGAGTCACCAATAGCCTGGCCGGGTGAATCAGTCCGTGCCGGATTCCTAAATTGTGAAGTTCCTGACGAGCCGGGTCGAATTGTTTTCTCAGCTGATGCAGTCCTGCAGCCAGGTCCGGATAGAGCCGTATTTGTTGGTCTTTGTACAGGATCTCCTTTTTTGCCCGAGCAGCTGCCATAATTTCCACCTTGTCCTT
>NW_019174363.1:826914-851229 GCF_002260705.1 Seriola dumerili | reverse complement strand
GTGGATCTGTCCATATCAGGGTTTAATGTACAATTAAAACCTCCTCCCATTATATAAGATCCTCCTGACGCTGACAAAGTAAGGAACAGATCTACATAAAAATTTGCATCATCTATATTGGTTCCATACACATTCACTAAATTAAGATTTTCTGTTAATAATGTACCTTGGATTATTAAGTATCTTCCCAAATCTATCCTTTATTACGTTTTTGACTTGAAATGGGACAGATTTATGTATAAGTGTCATCACACCTCTGGCTCGGGATGAGAATGAAGCTGTATATACACTTCCTTGCCATCTTCTTTTAATTTTTCTGTTATCCTCATCTAAAAGATGCGTTTCTTGTAAAAACACTATCTTGGAGTCAATATCTTTAATTTTGTTCATGACTTGTTTAATTTTTTTAAGTTGTTGCAGGCCTCTGCAATTCCAAGAGATAAAGTTTAACTTTACTCCCTGAGACATCCCTTACAAATTAAAATCAGATTAACCCGTAGTACAAAAGTAAGTTTACAGAGAAGCATGTAAGACCTGGATGTTTGAACCACCATCCAACACAACAAAAAACACACTGAACTTGAACATTTCCCCTGGTCTCGCTTAAAGAGACATTCCCCCGAAACCATATTAACTTCCTGATATGGCTAGTGATAACTGCTCCACACTAAGTGAGGATCAGTCAGTCCACCTTTTATCTTCTTCTTAAACTTAAAAGTCTCTCAATCCGTCTTATCTACTGCTGTATAGTGAAATTATTTTTTATAACTCTTCTGTAGCTCAGTATTTAAACAGTTATATAAAGCCAGCACCATATCGAGTAAATGTTTTACACTCTGTCTCATACACTGTCGTTTCTGTCATATCACCTGTGGTTTGGTTTAGTTTTCTCCAGCATCCTTCTGGATCTTTTTAACGAACTCTTCTGCTTCGGTCAGAGTTTTGAAGGTGTAGGTTCGGTCTTTATGAGTCACCAATAGCCTGGCCGGGTGAATCAGTCCGTGCCGGATTCCTAAATTGTGAAGTTCCTGACGAGCCGGGTCGAATTGTTTTCTCAGCTGATGCAGTCCTGCAGCCAGGTCCGGATAGAGCCGTATTTGTTGGTCTTTGTACAGGATCTCCTTTTTTGCCCGAGCAGCTGCCATAATTTCCACCTTGTCCTTGTAGTTATGAAACCTCATTATTAGTGTTCTCGGTGGTGCCCTGGCGTCTCTCATCGGTCCGATCCGGTGCGCCCGCTCCAAAACCACTGAAGACTGTAGTGTTGCGCCCAGTGCTTCAGGGATCCACTTTTCTAGAAAAGCTGCCGGGTCTTTTCCTTCTGCCCCCTCTGGAAGATTTATTAGTCTCACGTTGTTCAATCGAGATCTGGCTTCCAGATCCAAAAGTTTGTCTTCCAGACTTTTATTTTGCGACTCCAGTTTCTGCACTTTAGTTTTTAAGTTAGTCACCTCATCTTCGGCGTTGGATATCCGCTGTTCCGTTTGCGACACTCGTTCATTGCAGTCATTTATCTCCTTTCTCATGTTCTCTATTGCCGTCATAACACCGTCAAATCTCGATGAGAATTCTGTTTTCATGGAGCCTATAGCGGCGAGTCTCGCATCCGTCTTCTGGTTTCCTTGTTCCTCGTCTCCGCTGGCTGTTTTCTCCGCCATGTGTTCAGCGCGGTTAGCTTTCGGAGTTGTCCCGCTAGCTTGGTAGACTGGTAGCTTCAATTGTTTAGGCGAATTAATCTTTCCTTTGTTTGCCCTGTTATTCCTCCGCATCTCCGTGTCCACTCAACCGCCGTGTTGTAACGTTATGTAGACAATAAGAGTAATTTCTTGCAGAAATTAAAGAAGTTACAGCAGAGCGGTGTGAAGCATGTCCTCTCACGTGGTCGCCATAACCGGAAGTCGGCTCCAGGGTTTTGGTTTTATGGACTTTCTTGATTTAGTTTTCTGTGTTTTTGGTATTTCTATTGTCTAGTTTAGTCTTCCCTGTCTTGTGCTCTGTTTCCCCGTGCACTTCCTGTTTTATTTTGTAATTTGCTTCCTTGTGTGTCTCAGTGTTTTGGCTGCCTGTCTTGGTCTTGTTTCTGTGTAGTGATTGTCTGCCCCGCCCTAATGTGTTTCACCTGTGTGCAATCACCTTGCCTCCTGTGTCTATATAGTCTTTGTGCTCCCCTTTGTCTGTGTTGGTTCGTCTGTTTAGTTCTGGGTTTGTTCACGTTGTCTGTTCATGTTTATTATTTTGGTAAATAAACCTGTCTGCACCGTCTCCCGTGTGTTGGCTGCATTTGGGTCCAGCCCTTTACCCCTCAAACCCTTACATCCGTGACAACAGCAAGTGTCCATTTGTGAAGGATAATCCATTGTGGAAGGAATTATACATCATGAAAAAAATTGGCCACTTGCCCTGGGTTGAGCAAGAGTAATGAGTCACTGAGTCCAGACTTGGCTGAAGAGGGTGCTCAACATGGACATGGTGTTCAAGAAACTGGAACTTAAAGGATTCACCAGTCACCAGTTCTGCTTGAGGACTCACATGTTGTCCATCAGGAGTTCACTGTGGACTGGCATGATCCTCTCTGCAGCCAGAAACAGAAACAAAGCAAAAGTTAGATTGATGCACTGCTTGAGCATGATGGCTACACAGAGATAAATTCAGCCTTTTGTTGTTAAACTGGGCTCCAATATGCTATACATAGAAGAAACCAGTAGTCTGGAATATAGTTTTGCAGGTCGTCAGGAGCATGCACCTGTCGAAGATCGATTGAGTGAAGTTTGAGTTGTGCTTGCATCTACCTTTCATTTGCTACACTGACATAAACCACTGCTTACCTCTAATTAGCATTGACAGGACTGGTGTCTGATTCATTGGGTCCAGACATGAAGACAGGTGGGACAGAGTCTTATGCAGACAGTATGATGTTCAGGAAACTGGAACTTTGAGCAGGTGTTGTCATCATTTCTCCTTGAAGACTCACAAGCTGTCTATCAGGTGTTCACTGTGGCCTGGCAAGCTCCACATGCAGCCACAAAAAAAAAAATGAAGAAGAAGAAGAAGACGTTGTTTTTGGCATATAAATAGATTAGACACTAACCGTTTTCCTGGGTGTCACAAACACCAGCGAGTTGTTTCCTCTAAGTCCACATCCACTCATAGGAGTTTGAATGCAATGCCTGAAAGGAGGCAGGAGCAAAAGACTTGGGTATTGACGCTTGTTATGAAGAGAAGCTAATTCATACAAGAGCAATGTGTACAGATGACAATTTACCATTATCGTGTTAAAAGATTTATTAGATGTGTTCAGTTTACTTACCTTAAAGGAGAATCTTAGCAAACACAAAAGCACAGAAACAAAACCTCAAATGTTCTTTACAGTTATATTAACTCAAATGCATGGATAAATAATAAGTTCAGCACACTCCCTGTTAGTAAATTAGATTTTAATTAGCTTTTTAGAGAATTTGGTCACACATTCATTAGAAAAAATCTGCTTCTGGCAAAAACATAAAGCCAAAACTCTGCATGTAATTTAAAATCCCAAGGTAAATCACTGTTTGCCATTTTCAGAATTATATAATCAGTCAGCTTTCCCTTCAAATTGTTTGACTTAACTGAAAGAACAGCCTTTAATAAAAAGTGACCAAAAAAAAGCTGTTGACTTGGTCTTCTTGCTTAAGTAATCACTGGCCATTTGTAATTGCACCAAAATGTATAAGAAGCCAGTTCACATACATTTAACGGACACCCGAAAGATAAATGCTTTCAAAAACATTAAAGCTAACTGAAAATATCACAGAATACTGTTCTGAATGTTAGTGGTTAACAGTTAAGGTACAGTAACTGTTTCATACAGCAAGTGCTATGTAAGAGTTCACTCTTAAAAGTTCAGTTTGGTAAGTCCACCTTTAACATGTCTCTCCACTCATGCATTTACAGTTTTTTTCGATTGCATAAACACTAAAATCAAAAGTATTACACAATTATCAAAACCTTACACTCAAGGAGCAAAACATCGGCCCAGATTTGCACCACTATAAGCACGATGTCAGCCTCATACTTTTTGCAAAACAATACACACATTGATTTGCAAAACACTAAACACACTTGTATACATTAGACACAGAAGTATATCATGATGTCACTTCCTTGCAATTCCAAAGCACTGACTGTCAAATTACCACACCTATGAGCCAACTGGTTAAACACAGTCATCAGGTGTGCAAACATGATTGCTTAATTGTAGACACACCAATCAGGTTTAAGCACTTTAAAAATGCAGCACATGAGTTCACCTGTCTTCAACCAAAATGGAAGGAGTCAGAAGAAGAAGAGTGAGGGTGAGAGGGGGAATCCACGGCAGAGGAGAAGGAGGTAGAGGAAGAGGAAGAGGCGGAGGCCGTGCCAGAGGTAGAGGCAGAGGTGGAGGTAGAGGAAGAGGAGGACCTGAAGCAGGAGGAGAACGTGCTCAAAGAAGAAGAGGACCAAACTTATCAAAGGAAATTCACACAACCCTAGTTGACCATGTTGAGAATGGTGGATTGACGCTGAGGGAGGCTGGACTAAGAGTTCAGCCAAATCTTAGCAAATATAAAGTGGCACCTGTCATTAGGACATTTTGACAAGAAAAGAGGTAAAAAAATAAACATCTGTCTACAGTCACAGTAATCAGCTGCTTATTGTATGCACCATATCAGTACTTTTGATACCCCTCCTGTGACATTTTACAGTAGGCTACATGTATTTTTTTCTACATAGGATTGAGGGTCAACAACGATAAGGAAGGCTATAATCAATGTCCCAGGGCAATGTGGGGGTGACATCACCCTTTGCACTGCCATTACACAGAATGGGGTCCTCCTCTGTCATGCCAATATGGGCCCTTACAACACACCTCACATTCTCACATTTTTGGACCGATTGCAGAACATCATCATAGCAGTAAACCAAATGCACCAGATGCAATACATTGTCATCTGGTACAATGTGTCATTCCACTGCTCTGCTCTGGTCCAGAACTGGTTTCAACACCATCCACAGTTTACATTACTATACCTTCCACCATACTCTCCGTTTCTAAACCCAATCGAAGAGTTTTTCTCTGCATGGTGGTGGAGGGTTGACGATCTCCGGCCCCAGGCTCAGGTACCCCTCATTCAGGCCATGGAGGAGGCCTGTGACCAAATCGACGCCACAGCTGTGCAAGGATGGATTCGACATTCAAGACGGTTCTTCCCACGTTGTCTTGCCAATGAGGATATCACCTTTGATGTTGATGAAATTTTCTGGCCAGATCCAGCTAGGCGAAGAGATAATGTCTAGTATTTTCTGTACTGTATTATACTGTCAAATTTTTTTTTTTTTCTTTTTACTGTAATTGTAACCTGTACTGGATACAGTATTTTATGTTTGTCTGATATTTGCTGAGCTTACATTGTTATGCACACTACTGTAGTAGCATGAAAACTGGGACATGTTTTGTTGTGATTCTCCGTGTTGACATGTTGACTGATTTGGGTATATGGAGAGAAATAAATTATATTTTCATCAGTCTGCAGCATTGGTCTTGTGTAGTGTTTGGTGAATTTATTGTATATTTGCACTTTCCCTTTGTACTTCACTTACATTGCCCTAATCACTGAGAAGTATAATTGCTAAAAGGTTAAGCACAGCAATGTGTAACTGGTTCAAACAGAATTAAGTCAAATGAAACGTGTGTGTAGTGTATGGTGACAAAATATGTTTTTTATAAATTAGTGTATAGTTTTTACAGGAGTGTTTCATTTTGCAAAGGATCTGAGGTGTTCTGCTAATTGGGTGTGTGGTTGCGCTAAATGTGTGCTGTGTTTTGCAAAACCAGGGCCTGTTTTCCAAATCATGCTTAAGCAATCATAAAAAACTGTAAAATAACCCATAAAACTGCTTATTAAAACACTAAACCTAACTGAAAACATCAAATAATACTGTTTTGAATTTCAATGGTTAACAGTTTAACTACAGTAAAGTGTATACTATTCCATGTAATAAGTGCTGTGTCAGAGATCAGTCAGGCAGATAGGCCTACATTATGCTTCCAGTAAAAATGAGCCTTAAATGCTCCATATCTGTTAAATATCTGCTTGCAACCAGCTCCAGTGCACTTAAAGGGGACATATTATGCAAAATGCACTTTTCCATGGTTTTCTATCAGTAATATGTGTCCCCGGCCTGTCTACAAACACCCCAAACATGAGAAAAGTCCATCCTCTCTGTCTTTTGCTTGCGCCACCTTTCAGAAAATGTGTGCTCACACAGGCCAATTGGAGATTTTCCCTTGATGTCGTCATGAAGGGAGATGCCACCTCCCCCGAGGTAGGTGACACTCCCCGAGCTAGGTGTGTGTTCCGCCTTCTGAGTCCGCCTTGCAGCCGCTATAGTTTATTCCCTCGCATCACGACTCCAGTAAAACTGTGTTGAAGGTACGAGCGATGCACGCTAGTTGCTCGGTTGTTGACTGTACAAACCAAGACAGAAGTCATTTTACCCCCTACGTCTGAGGATCTGAAGACCCAGTGGATTTGTTTTATTTTATTTTTGATGGACACTTTAGGAGTTGTAGCGGGCCATTTCACGTCGGACTGCTTTCTCAACGAGTGACAGTACAATGTGGGATTCGCTACATTCTGAAGATAAAGCATGGATCAGCACCGACTGTCCGAGACCCAACTTCAAACTTGGGAGTTGTAAGTTTCACCATTTTATGTTGCTTTACTGAATGTACACGAGAGCCTGTTGCATGTGTTGTTAGCATGGCAGCTAATGTGGCTAACGTTTTGCCTCAATCCACACAGCCGGGTATAGCGGGTACAGATTGTATGCATTTGCTGCTTGGTATCGCTGTGTGACGTTGATTAGAGCCACCCTGCTAACTTTATCACACTTGAAAGGCGTTTTAGCTGTCTGTAAAGTCAAGCCAGTAAAATTCAGACTAAACAGACTTTGCAGCGATTAGCATAGGTGTCTGGGCTTGTTTGTTAGTGCTGTGAAAGTTAGTATTGAGAGTCATGCCTTATGATGGCCGTTTTAACATTTATATCATGTTTACAGATACAGTGCCTGTAGGGAATATCTAGATAAGCGCAGAGTTAAGGGGATATGTCCAAGGGTATAGTCTATAATATACATTTTTTGCATTTTGCACATATAGTGAGCTATTTGCAGTATTTACAAGCTATTGACAATCAAATTTACACATAATTGAGTGCATTTGTTGTTATCATTTTTGCACTGCTTGCAGCTGTTGCCATAACTACACATTTGAGGAGATGTTGGTGTAACCTCTGTTTCCTCTGTTCAGGCCAGCACATCAAGTGCATCATACAGCTTCCTGCAACAAGGGATGTTGCATGCCAGACTGACCCACTGTAGGCACACAGTTATCCTTGAGGACTCTTCAGCCTCACATCAGAAGTACAGGTCTGTAGCCATCTGAAGTGCATCTACTTTTGATAAACCTAACAGTCATTTATCAGTCTTGGAATGCTGTGCAGGTAAGTGAAGCTGTGGTTACTTAGAACTTGTGAGAGTGTGTAGGCTAAGGTTTCTGTCAACATTAACATCTTTGATTTTCTCTTTACTGTACCTCCAGACTCTACCTGGCTGCCATGTACTACAATGAAAATGCTGACCGACCACAAACCCAAACAAAAGAAGGTGAACCACTGTTCAAGGTCCAATTTCAAAGGCCATGAAGGGAGAATGCAGAGCTACACCAGTTAAGACTGAGCCGACATTCTATAAGTGTTATATTATTTTATTTTTCAACCAAAAAATGTTTTGTACACATTGTATTAAGTATTGCACGTATAAAGTTATGACAGTTCCACCAACAACAAAATACAGAAAAGAAAATGTCAGGAGGTAGTTAGAAACAGACTTTCAGTCATTGTTTTGTAAAAAAACAACAAAAAAGTGAAAAATGTAAACAAAATCTTTTGTGTTTTATCAAACAGGGAATGTGGTGGACCTCATATTTGAAAAAGTCTTTGTTGACCTACGACCATACACAGAAGCTGCTTTGGCCATCCCCATCCCAGAGGACCTCACTGCACAATTCTAGCGGCCTGAAAAGGAGTAGGTCAGCTCCTATGTGTCCCGGTTCTATCATGGGGCAGTCTGAAACCCACGTACTGGCCTGTGGCGTCAGGAAACTCCGCATGGGTGCGATTTTTTATGGATCCAGTGAATCCTACTGTTTTTTTATTATCACTGATTATAAGTGCCTCATTCAATGTAAATAAATGCTTGAGTGTTACTAAAGAAATGACTCCTCTGAATTCATATCTTATATGCACACTATCTGCTGATAGAAGAACTTTACAAATCGAAGAGCAGCTAAACTAATTTATTTGAGGGTGTGTTACTCCATTTGTGGTGTGTTATTACCATTGTAAAATTATGTGCACCGAAGTAAAACAAGACTGCCTAACATCTTTTATTTAGATTGAAACTATGTTTTTACAAAGAAGCAAAACGTACTGGTGTATTCCTCTCAACCGTAAAGTACCGTAGTCAGCGCGGTACATGTTGCAGGCATTCTGGAGGGAGTACACATTGAGGCAGAGCGGCTCCAACCCAGGACGGCCTACCATACATGGTAAATCTTCCTCGATCTCCCATAGCCGTCTGGTAACCTACAGTGAATTACAAATGGTAAATGCTATGGTTTATTATAAATGTAATGTAATCAAAACAAATTACTGATTAGTTTGTCTAGTGAGAATGCTACCTGTGGTATCTCCTAGCAGCAGATATTCTCAGCTTCTGTGGACATGGTTGCAGTTTCCACAGGAGCACCTATCCAAAATATAGAGAAAAATGGAAACATTCACCAGAATATAAAGCTTATGAAATTCAAAAACTGACAGACAGTGGAGCTAAGGTAGGTAAGAAGTAAGTTTGGCTACATATCAAGCGCATATAACATAGGTAATTTACAACATGTAACTTATTGCATATAATGTGAAGCTTGACAACAGTGTAGTGTAGAAAACACTGCACAGCCCTCTGACTAAAGATTAATGTTGCTGACAGACATGTTTATGCTGATTTACAGCTTTCATTGTAATACACAAAATAAATTTACTACATAAAGGAAGATGTCATGATGAGCATCTGCTCAAAACATGGAGAAAAATTAATAAAAATCAAAATGATTTACTTTGTCAGCATCTATTAAAATATCTGACTAGTCTTGACATTGAACACCTGTAGCAGTCCTCAGTCAACAAACATTTTCATAGACTGTAAAAGTATGTCTAAGGAGGCATGACAGATAACTACAATACACAATTCACAATAGTGCTTATTTATCAAAAGAGCTCCAGTAATGAAGAGACAGTAACAGTTAGCATTAGCTACCTAGCTACATGTTAGTAACTGTGTGCCAGCACACATAAACAAACTGAAAATGTAAAGTCAAAATACACAAAATTGGTTACCAACCATTCAGAAACATCCTGCTGCAGTTGTAGAGTCTGAACTTCTTCAGCAGCCTCTCCCTCTGGGGCAGATTCTGGATAAAAGTCATGTGGTTGAACCAAAGCGCTTCCGACGCCAGGTCGCCGGTCACAGTCACCGTAAACATTAGAGCATGGAGCCAGAAGCCCAAGCCGCATCCCCTTCCGGAGAGGGGCGTGGTCAGGCACAGCTCATTTGCATTTAAAGCTACAGACACAGAAACAGCCTGTTCTGAACAAGGCTGAAAAAGGGGTTTACAGGCATGCTGAAATATAGTATCAGAGTGGATTTTTTAGCAAGAAGCTTCAAAGACATGTTTTGGGGACCTCTGAGACTTATTTAAACTTGTTGAAAAGGAGCATAATATGTCCCCTTTAATTCAATATGTCTGCTGCTGTATTTACTGTTGTATTGTCCAGTCTGAACTGTAATCTCTCTATGAGCACTAACTTGTTAACAGCTTTCTCCGTGTGTGTATGTGTGTGTGTGTCTGTGTGGCTGTGTTTGTAAAGATCACAGAGATCAAATAGTCTCTTAACGAGCTGGCTCGAACACTTGTGTCTAGCTGGAAGACACAGAGCTGACACAGATCTGGGTGTGATTTAGGTTCGGCGAGCCTCTCAAACGACTGCTTTTTGTGAAAAAACTGTAACTCCTATCATAATGATGAGCAGACTATGATGACCAAAAGACCTTCCTGCACAGCATATCAGGCTTTGGTGTTTCTGGAGCCAAAAATGTGGACAAAGGAGCGAGTTACAAAAAAATGTCACTCTGCATTTTTCTGGAAATCAGTTCCTGAATTTGTATTGAACCATTTTCAACTATTTTACTACGCTGAAGCAGTAGAGCTCCAAATTTGGTCGTTTTGAAGGTGTCTCCCCATTCAGTCTTTATGGGAATTTTTTTGTCTTTCGTTACTTTTGATTACGTTGCCATAGTTACTCGAATCGCTTAGAAAAGTCATAGCACACCATTCCCAATTGAGCCGCACACATTTATATGTATATATATTGTCTGGGTTTTCTCAAAGCTGCCAGACTAGTTACGCGCCGAAATTTCGATACGGAAGAGGAATAAGACGAACTAGAAAATGCATTTCCTGCTGAAAATGCATGTGAATGCTGAGAGCTGAATGAGGTTGCTGAAACAATGCTAAAGTAGGTCAAGCAATGGCTGAAGATTAAAAGCAAAAATTGTAAGCTGAAGGTTCAATGGCATAAAAAGGTTGAAAAATACATGAATTTTTGATGAAAAGTTTACAAGCAGCACAAAACTTGACAAAAACAGAAAAACATCTAAGTTTAAAGCTAAAAGGAAAAAAGCCTAAGACATATACAAGCAAAACTTGAAGGAGATTGCTGACACACTTCTAAAATAGTTGAGAAAGCAGCTCATATTAAGTGAAGTGCAGTGTTTTGAAATATCTGATCCCAGAATGTTAAACTGGAGGAGCTGAAGTCCATTAGCTCCAAAATAGGAGAACCGAGACATGTTGTTGAAACAGTTGAAAGCCAAATTATTTACAGGCAAAGGTGGGAGTCGAAATAAAATGCCATGAAAATGTGAAGAAGTAATAATGATGAAAGATGCTAAAGATCCTAAACATTAGTAACTTTAATTCAAGATATCAATAAGCTGAATAATTGCTGGAAGTGTTGTGAGCACTATAAAGTTTGAATGAACCTTTTAAATGAAAGTATTCTCAATTAGTTGAATTTCAAAGACGTTGAAGTTTTGAAGGATTTCAACATCGAAATCAAAAAATTGCAGAAAAAGCTTGTTATTTCAGAAATTAAGAATTGTATTAAAACTTGAAGAAAAAGATACATCTCCTGAAGAAGCTGAACGTTTTGATAGCTGAAAGGTTTATGTAGCACAAAGTATGCGGTAGGAGTTAACAACAGAAGGAAAATAAAAGGAAGATCTCGAGTTTAACACCAGTGAAACTGTTATGTTCCTCTATGAGTATTAACTTGTGAACAGCTTTCTTTCTGTGTTTGTGTGTGTGTGTCTGTTGTGTTGACATTGTTAACAGATCTTAAAAACAGTGATTTAACTAACTTTAGTCAATAGTTCCAACGAGAGGCGAACTCACATCAACAAAAGACCGTCATCTAGCTCCCACACCCAACAGAACTCCTTCCATCAGCTCACGTCATAGTTCCTTATGTAATTAACATGTGTTGTGTTCCATTAAGCTTCATGATTTTGGAGTTTATACAGGCTCTCTCTCTCTCGGAGTGCATGCTTGGAGTAATGTGTGTGAAAGAGCGACTGATTTTTCTTGGTCTTTTTTTCATTCTTTATCTAACGAGCTTTAATTTCACATAGTTTATTAATCACAGTTCTTTTGGTTCAATTTTGTTACTTTTTGGTGTTTTTTTTTGGTGTTCTGGTTTTGATCTTTTCCCCCATACCGGCGTCAGATCCCTAACCTGTAGACATGGGGTAAAGATCACTGCCACATTCCCCTGCAGCATCAAGGACATCAGCCTGTCTGTGGGGGAAAAGGTCGGGCACAGCAGTGTTATATCAGCTGCCCAGATGGTCAGCGCCGTGGTCATTTTCCTGGACTAAGTGCAGAAGGTGAACTGAGTCATCGAGACAGGACTCACCGTGAACGAAAGTTTTGTACAGGTGCTACCGCTGTCACAACCCACCACCGAGGTGGTCCTGTACAATATCCACCCTCTTCATAACTGATGAGTTTCCAGACATGGGAAGGTGGTTTCCCTGATCAGAAAGATCCTGTCTGGATGTAAGTCTCCATTACTGAAACACGTAGTGTCTCACCGCAGGCAGCTGTATATGATACTGAACAACCGGGATGAGGAGCTCAACCTCCGCTCCCTGGTTAAAAAAGATGATTATGACTACGATTATGATTACAGTGCCTCCCACTGTGGGGTCGGTTGCCTCATCCGAGCGGCCAATTGCCGCTCAGCGGGCATTATGGCGAAGATCCACTGCTGTGTCCAACCCAGTGCACCGGGTGAGTACTGTAAATACATCGGCTGTGTGTGTGAATGATGTGAGAGAGTGTGGGGAGAATGTTTTGAGTGAGGCAGGAGAAAAAGAGGTGGGAAGGGGAAGGGACAAAGAAAGGAATGAAAGTGGTGTGTGTGAACAAATGAATGACAAAAATTAGATGAGTGAACAGGTGGAGGAGAAGACAGGTGAGGAAGAAATGCAGGCAGGTGAAGGAAAGGAAAGTGAACAGGTAGAGAAAGCAGGAGGCAGCAGTGAAAAATAAAGAAATGAAACAGTTAAAAAAGGTGTGTTATGGAGTGAGCCAGGTGGAGAAGGAAACAGAAACGTTTATAAAACCAAAGGTAGCAACAAAACGCAGCAAGAAAAACAAAAACACAAGTGACGCAAAAACCATCAAAGTTGTGGAAGACAAACAAAGTAAACTGAACACAGATGACAGTGAGACTGATGAGCATGTTTCTGACAATAGTGACATCCCAAACTTCAGCAGCAGCAGCCAAGAAAAGAAAATGTACACCCATGAAATTTTTTTTTAAGTTTCTTACAGCAAACCAAAAACAAACATGGTGTAAAAATAGAAGAATATTTTCCAGACTTAGGTCTTTTTGTTCTTCAGCCAGAGTCCACATGAGTCAGAGAGAAGAGGCTGGACTCACAGATCAGGAGGTTTTTAGATTAAAGAAACTTGTGCTGAAAGCAAAAAAGCAGCTATGTGTGTTTTAATTAATTTTTTTGTTTTTAATCTAGTTTTTAATATCTCACTTATCATGGATGTTTTTAAACTGGGTGTTTTAAATGTAAATGAGTTAGAGAGGCAAGAAAAACAGCTTTTATTTTTGAAACGGCTAAAAGGAAAAAAATAGACGTCTTTTTCTTAAAAGAAACACAGTGATTTTACAAATGAAGCAGAATGGAGGAGGGAGTGGGAAGGGGAAGCCATTTTAAGTCACAACAGTTCTCTGAACGGAGGAGTGGGCTTCCTCTTCTTCAGGGCTTTTAAACCCTACTCACTGGAGGTCCAGTACTTTGTTGAGGGGAGGTTGCTTTTAATCAGAGCTCAATTTGACCACTTTAAAGCTGTTTTTATTAATGTTTATGCGCCAACAACAGGTGCAGAGAGGAAGCAGTTTTTAAAAGTTAATGATGTTTTAAATGGCTGTGCCTTGAGGATTTTTTATTCTTGGGTGGGGATTTTAACTCTGAACACTGAAGATGCGATTTTAGATCGCAATCATGCATTCATCCAGCCTCTCAGCATGCCTTAAAGCAGCTGGTCCACTCTCATGGCCCGTTGGATGTGTAGGGGGGGATGTACCCAGACTGCAGACAGTATACCTGGTCCCACTTCAGAAAGAGTAGGGTCTCCTCAGCCAGACTTGACCGGATTTATTGTTTTAAGCATCATTTTAATCTTATTAAAAATTTTAATATTTTACTTGCTGGTTTTACTGATCATTCCCTGCTTTCATGTGGTGTTTTTATTTGAAATTTTAGGCCAAAAAGTGTGTATTGGCATTTTAATTCTATTTTAATATTTGACAAGAGTTTCAGGGAAGTCTTTATTTAATTCCAGGGGTGTTTTTAGACAGAGGAAGGGTGATTCTAGCAGTCTTAGGCAGTGGTGGGACCACGGTAAGACCCAAATAAAACTCCTGTGCCAGCAGCACATCCTCAATGTCACCCGAGACATCACCAGATCTATGAACGATCTAGAGACATTTAAGTGTGTCCACAGAAAATCGAGGCTATACTGAAAACTTCAAAGTAAATAAAAAAATTACTTTAGCCGACATGTTAGAGACTAAAGTGACGGGTGCACTGGTTGGTTCCCTGTTCCAGACAGGGAGGGGTGGATGCTCCCTCTAGTTTCTTCTTCAGCCTGGAGAAAAAGAATGGACAGGGGAAAGTACAGGGGTTGGACAATGAAACTGAAACGCCTGGTTTTAGACCACAATAATTCATTAGTATGGTGTAGGGCCTCCTTCTGCGGCCAATACAGCATTAATTCGTCTTGGGAATGACAGATACAAGTCCTGCACAGTGGCCAGAGGGATTTTGAGCCATTCTTCTTGCAGAATAGTGGCCAGGTCACTATGTGATGCTGGTGGAGGAAAACGTTTCCTGACTCGCTCCTCCAAAACACCCCAAAGTGGCTCAATAATATCTGGTGACTGTGCAGGCCATGGGAGATGTTCAACTTCACTTTCATGTTCATCAAACCACTCTGTCACCAGTCTTGCTGTGTGTATTGGTGCATTATCATCCTGATACACGGCACCACCTTCAGGATACAATGTTTGAACCATTGGGTGCACATGGTCCTCCAGAATGGTTTGGTAGTCCTTGGCAGTGACGCGCCCATCTAGCACAAGTATTGGGCTAAGGGAATGCCATGATATTGCAGCCCAAACCATCACTGATCCACCCCATGCTTCACTCTGGGCATGCAACAGTCTGGGTGGTACGCTTCTTTGGGGCTTCTCCACACGGTAACTCTCCTGGATGTGGGAAAGACAGTAAAGGTGGACTCATCAGAGAACAATACATGTTTCACATTGTCCACAGCCCAAGATTTGCGTTGCTGGCACCATTGAAACCGATGTTTGGCATTGGCACGAGTGACCAAAGGTTTGGCTATAGCAGCCCGGCTGTGTATATTGACCCTGTGGAGCTCCCGCCGGACAGTTTTGGTGGAAACAGGAGAGTTGAGGTGCACATTTAATTCTGCAGTGAGTTGGGCAGCTGTGGTTTTATGTTTTTTGGATACAATCCGGGTTAGCACCCGGACATCCCTTTTAGACAGCTTCCTCTTGCGTCCACAGTTACTCCTGTTGGATGTGATTCGTCCTTCTTGGTGGTATGCTGACTTTACCCTGGATACTGTGGCTTTTGATACATCACAAAGACTTGCTGTCTTGGTCACAGATGTGCCAGGAAGACATGCACCAACAATTTGTCCTCTTTTGAACTCTGATATGTCACCCATAATGTTGTGTGCATTGCAATATTTTGAGCAAAACTGCGCTATTACTCTGCTAATTGAACCTTCACACTCTGCTCTTACTGGTGCAATGTGCAATCAATGAAGATTGGCCACCAGGCTGGTCAATTTTAGCCATGAGACCTCCAACACTAAATTGGCAGGTGTTTCAGTTTCATTGTCCCACCCCTGTAAGCCACACACTGCTCTCCAACACAGGGCAGGAACTCACGGAACCAAGCCAGATCCGGAGGAGAGCTGTGAGTTTTTATTCTGAACTCTATAAGAGCGAGTACAAGGAGGAGCAGACCCTCCTAGAGGGGTTCTGTGAAGGACTACCTCAGGTCTCAAAAGAGACCAACTCGCAATCCAAGGCCCCCCTACAGATGCAGGAGCTACAGGCCGCCCTGCAGAGCATGCAGGGGCAGCGGGCTCCTGGCATCGATGGCCTCACAGTGGAGTTTTATAAGGCCTTCTGTGACATCTTGGCACAAGATGTTTGTAACGAGTGTCTGGCCTCTGGTTCCATGCCAGTGTCCTGCAGGAGGGCAGTCCTCACCCTACTGCAAAAGAAGGGAAACCTGCAGGACATTACAAACCTCTGTCCAAAGTCTTGGCCTCCAGGCTGGGGAGAGCTATGGAGCACGTCATCCACTGGGACCAGACCTACTGTGTGCCAGGCAGGTCCTTGGTGAACAAAGTCCTCCTAATTCGGGATGGTTTGGATGTCTCTGGTTCATTGGGTTTAGATATTGATCTGATTTCCCTAGATCAAGAAAAGGCTTTTGACTGCGTTGAGCATAACTTCTTTTGGAAAGTAATGGAGAAGTTTGGGTTCAGTGCTGGTGTCATAGCTAAGATCAAGGTGCTGTAGGGTGAGGTTGAGAGCTTGCTGAAGTTCAGCAGCAGTCTGTGTGCTCCTTTTAGAGTGTTTAGAGGTGTCAGGCAGGGCTGTGCTCTGTCGGGGATGCTCTATGCACTCTCCCTGGACCCCTCCTCAATGCTCTAGCCTACAGGGTCTAGTTTTACCTGGTTTTAATGGAAACATGTTTTTATCTGTGAGATCTTATTGTTTTTTTTTTAAGTCAGAGGGATGCAGACCTTTTAGCCAGTATTAAGAATGATTTTAATGTAGCATCAGCAGCAAGGGTCTTTGGACAAAAATTGAAGCCCTCACTGTCGGTGAATGGCATGGCGGTCTCTCAGTTCTACCTCAAAACCTAAACTGGAAGAGGGATGGCATGAGATACTTAGGTGTATTTTTAGGAAAAAAAGGTGTAGTGAAGAAGAACTAGGAGACTGTCGCAGAAAAGATTGAAGGACACCTCTCCAAGTGGAGATGGCTGGTCCCTCAGATGTCACTGAAAGGCAGAGTGCTGGTTTTAAATAACTTGGTAGCATCCCAGCTGTGGCACAGCTTAACCTGTGTAGATTATTGTTATTATTTCTGTTCTTAATCCTGCTGTTTTAAACAAGTTTCCAATCTGTGACCAACATGAGACTGTTTTCCATGTTTTTACTGAGTGTAAGAGACTCACTGAGTTCTTCTCTCTTTTAACATTGGTCTTTAACGTTGTTTTTGCCGAGAGGGTTTTTATCATGGGAGCTGGCTACAACAAAGACAAAAAAACAAGTGGAAGCTCCTGAACTTCCTCTCTGGATAAGCAAAGATGGCGATTTACATTAGCAGGAAAAACAGAATGGAAAACAGAAGGGCAGAAGGCCAAGACAGTGTGGCAAGTAAACCTCAGGGCCAGACTCTGGTTAGAGTTCAGATTTTATAAACAAACAGGAGATTGAGAGGGTTTTAAAACCGTCTGGTGCCACAAGAACATCATTTGCTCTATTCAAAATGATGAATTGCATATTGCACAATTTTGACTTAATTTATTTAAAAAAAAAATGTGATTTGCACAAGCACTTTATTAAAAGAAAAAAAAAGAACTGATTGTCCCAGATGACAAATGTGTAAATAAAGTCTCGTCTCGTCTCGTCGTCTCCCGCTTATCCGGATCCGGGTCGCGGGGGCAGCAGCCTCAGCAGAGAGGTCCAGACAGCCCTCTCCCCAGCCACTTCCACCAGTTCCTCCGGGAGAATCCCGAGGCGTTCCAAGGCCAGCCGAGAGATATAATCCCTCCAGCGTGTCCTTGGTCGACCTCGAGGTCTCCTCCCGGTGGGACATGCCCGAAACACCTCCCCAGTGAGGCGTCCAGGAGGCATCCTAACTAGATGCCCGAACCACCTCAACTGGCTCCTCTCGACATGGAGGAGCAGCGGCTCTACTCCGAGTCCCTCCCGGATGACCGAGCTCCTTACCCTATCTCTAAGGCTGAGCCCGGCCACCCTGCGGAGGAAACTCATTTCGGCCGCTTGTACTCGCGATCTCGTTCTTTCGGTCATTACCCAAAGCTCATGACCATAGGTGAGGATTGGAATGTAGATCGACCGGAAAATTGAGAGCTTCGCCTTCCGGCTTAGCTCTCTCTTCCCCACAACGGACCGATTCAGCGTCCGCATCACTGCTGACGCCGCCCCAATCCGCCTGTCGATCTCCCGCTCCATCCTACCCTCACTCGTGAACAAGATCCCGAGATACTTAAACTCCTCCACCTGAGGCAAAGCCCCCCCCCCCAACCTGAAGCGGGCAATCCACCCGTTTCCGGCTGAGAACCATGGCCTCAGACTTGGAGGTGCTGATTTTCATCCCAGCCGTTTCACACTCGGCCGCGAACCGCCCAAGCGAGAGCTGAAGGTCGGCGTTCGATGAAGCTAGGAGGACCACATCATCCGCAAAAAGCAGAGACGAGATCCTCCTGCCACCGAAACCAAACCCGTCCACCACCCGGCTGCGCCTAGAAATTCTGTCCATAAAAGTTATAAACAGAACCGGTGACAAAGGGCAGCCCTGGCGGAGTCCAACCCTCACCGGAAACAGGTCCGACTTACTGCCGGCTACGCGAACCAGACTCACACTCCTTTGGTACAGGAATTTAATGGCCACTAACAAGGGGCTGTCCACCCCATACTCCCGGAGTGCCCCCCACAGGGTGCCCCTGGGGACACGGTCGTAAGCCTTCTCCAAATCCACAAAACACATGTGGACTGGATTGGCAAACTCCCATGCTCCCTCCAGCACCCTAGCGAGGGTAAAGAGCTGGTCCACAGTTCCACGCCCAGGACGAAAACCACATTGCTCCTCCTCGATCTGAGGTTCAACTATCGATCGGACCCTCTTTTCCAGTACCCTGGCCTCCTCCATAGCCTCCTCCTTGAACCGTCACCTTACCGTGGTGGAGGAGTTTGAGAGCCCTAATGACCCTAGGAGCTATGTTGTCGGGAGCATTTTGCCCCTGGTAGGGTCTCCCAAGGCAGATTGGTCCTAGGTGAAGGGCCAGACGAAGAACGGTTCAGAAGATCCCAATGATGAATACTATCCAGAACCCGAGTACCCGGCCCGGAGGGACACCGGGGCCCCGCCCTGGAGCCAGGCCTGGGGTTGGGGCCCGTGGACGAGCGCCTGGTGGCCGGGCCTTAGCCCATGGGGCCCGGCCAGGCCCAGCCCGAACCGGCTACATGGGTTCATCTCCCAGTGGGCTCACCACCTGCAGGAAGAATCAGAGGGATCCGGTGCATTGTGGATTGGGCAGCAGACCAAGGCGGGGGCCTTGGCGGTCCGATCCTCGGTGTAAATAAAGTGTTTTTGTAAAAAATCTAAAAATTTCTCTCTCTGTCTCTCTTTTACTGTAGCAAATGTTTTATATACACGCTACGGTTGCAACTACTGTAGAGTGGCCTGCCTACAGGCTCTTCAGCTCTTCTGCAGTGGCTCCCTGTAGCTTTGAAAAAATTAAATAATAAAATAAAATAACGGCAATTTTTTTATTTTATCATTATTTTTTACTTTAAAGAGAACACCTCATATTTTGGAGATCGAGGTGGTACTGATAATATTTCTCGACTAAAATATACGTCACATCTTACAATGTCTCCATAGCAACGTTTACAGCCTACTGCCTCTTCCTGCCGCTGATAGGTGGCTTATATTGAGTTTCAGACCCCCAGTAAGCTAACCATGGATAAATTCAAAAAAAGAAAAGTCTCGGAAAAACTGGCCTGTTCTTATGTTTACTCTTCTCAAAGCTATTAGGCTGCAGCTATATGTTTTATTTATTTCAAAGTGGGTTACTTTTTATATTTTTAATCTTTCACAAATAAGAGAAGGACTCAAATAGGCCTGCATAATTCCTTTTTTTAATTAAAAGTAGGCACTTACATGCCAGTGTTTCTTTCTCCTATTCATAAGAGTTTGGTGTTTTCCTTTGTTATAACAGGTAAAAAGAGCAATAAAATATCAACAGTTTTTTGTAGTTCTATATTTTCATAAATATGCAATAAACTATAGTTCTTTTATACATAGTATAACTATATTCAAAACTTTAACGCTGTGTTATCCTCATTTTAAGGGTTGAATAGGTTTTGTGGCTTCAGATGATTTTTATATGTGGGAGAGGGGCCAAAAATGGCTCTTTTAATAGTAAAGGTTGCAGACCCCTGGCCTAGAGGGACATCGCAGTCATCAGGGCACAAAGGATTCTGGGCCTTGTAGTAGGCTATTTTATGCTTTTAACCAATACAGAAAATGTCACCCATTTTCACTGATTCCTGTGACCATATAGACGGTGATTGAAAGCAACAAAGTTAATTTACTCTAGTACTGTATACTGAAGTACAATTTTGTGTTACTCTTACTTACCATGTCGTGCTACTTTATCCGTCCCACTCCACTACAATTCAGAGACCTATGGTTACAGACTGCGCTGTCTTCAGTCATTATTATAGAGCTCCTGACTACAAGTAATATAGAGTTTCAGAGTTTATCTAGGCTCTCTCTCTCTCTCTCTCTCTCTCTCTTTTACTGCAGCAAACATTTTATATACACTCTATGGTTGCAACTGGAGTGGACTGCCTAGAGGAACATCACAATCATGGGGGTGGGGGGTGCTGATTTGTCTCATACATGCTCTCATACTGAGAGTAATAAGGGTAAGAGTTAATGAGTCTATTTGGCCAATAATATTCAGCTTTGTTCATTTCTACCCAGATACTGTGTTACTACCACCTGCTGCGACAATGGTTGCTATCAGCTTCTGAATTTGTATTGCAGTCTATGGGAGGATTGCTATGATGGTTGAACAGTTCCTGTAGCTCAAAGTATGCAGCAGTAATTAACGCCTGAAGGAAAGTAAAAGGAGGATCTCACTTGTAAGACCAGTGAACAAGGCTAAATTCAATATATGTCTGCTGCTATACTTATTGTTATACTGTCCAGTCTGAACTATCATCTTTCTCTATGAGTACTAATTCATAAACAACTTTCTGCATGTCTGAGTGTGTGTGTGTGTGTGTGTGTGTGTGTGTGTCTGTGCTTGTAAACCTCATAGACATTAATCAGGCTGTTAACGAGCATCACCTGTGTGCAGCTGGAAGACAGAGCTCAGGTGAACATGTGATATGAACACATACACAGTGCTGATTCGCCTTATACATGCTCTCATACTTGAGAGTAGTAAGGGAAAGAGTTAATGAGTCTAATTACCAATAAGAATCAGCTTTATTCATTTCCGATACTGCGTTAGTAGCACTTACCTGTGTGTGTGTGTGTGTGTGTGTGTGTGTGTGTGTGTGTGTGTGTGTGAGTGACTCAGATCTGGGTGTGATTTTGGCTAACCGAGCCTCTCAAACGTCTGCTATTTGTGAAAATACAGTAACTATATATATAGTATTATTTTTTAAATATTAAAGGTCAGGGTTGGATTTTTTTCAGAGTTATGATTGTATTAACATTTATAGGCAAAAAGACACAGTCTAGCAAACTCCATTGTTCAGAATGCACCTTTTGCAATGAGCTAGCACAGCAGTGTAACATAAGTGAGCATTTTGTATTTCAGGTTGTTGTTATTAATGTAACCTGATCAGGTCTTGGCTAAAACTCGAGTTAAATTAAAAACAAACCCAACAATGCCACCCTGGGAATTCCACCCAGGGAATACACAGTATTATTGAATACTACTTTGACTACACAGGTAAGTTTCACAAAGATTTAACAGAGACATGGTTTCGAGATAAAAAGAGTTTTCTTTTGCATTTAATCTCTTTCAGTAATGCAACACTTAATACAATTCAGTAACAATAAAATAACATCAAACTGAAGATTGGTCAGTATCTAGGCTTCAGTGATCTTAGAATAATTAAAAACTAAACTAGGAAGAGAACTATAAGAAAATCAATAGGGAGGTGGAGAGCTGGACTAAAACAGAAACATACAAAAGGTGCCACACTTCGAGGTCGGCGTTAAAATAGAACACAACACACAAATCACCGTATAATATAAAAGAGCAAACAAGAAATAAATAAATAAAGTCACAGGGCCACCTTTTAAATGTTAGCACTAAACCACCTCTGCATGAATCAAATGATTTTAAAACAATCACGTTATATAAAATAAGCCTCACCACTACACCAAAATGTAAATCAAATTACGGATATACTAAAAACATAAATACACTAAAATCACTGAAGAAAACCTAGTACTTAAAACTCAATAAAAGAAATTAACAATTCAAGTGAGTTTCAAAAGGTTACAAAGCAGCAGTGGCAATCACAGCTGCAGAGACGGAACACAGGATAATCAGGTTAATCTTGTCTTCTATACATTTCCTGAAACTTACAATTGATTAATACAATTACCTTGGCTGGATAATACCCAATCAATGCTTATGATGTAGCGGCCATGGGGGAACACGGACAGCATTTGTTGGTTCCACAAAGTGTAATGACACCAAACAGGGAACAGCAGCAAGAGGACCTGTGGCTAGTGTGCTACCACCTGTGTTTATGTGCTGCTAATTGGGGAACTTGCTGCAGGTGTGGGACTGGAAGGAACTGGGATGCTGCAGTGGCTACACAGCGACCCCAAGTTTTACTAAATGTTTTTATTTGTAAAAAAAGATAATTGGCCACTATATTGTTGTGTGGCAATAGCTGCACACCATCTCTTAAAATTGTTTTAAACTGGCAAAATACACTTTTAAACACAGTGTGTTAACAGACCTGAAATTAAAGTGTGCTTAGACTTTTTGAGATATAATGATATAAACCAATGTCAACTTTTGTGACCAAAAACAGTGCCACACTTAAGCTTATCCGAGCTTAACCTCCACGGTTTAAAAGACCCACCCTTGGAATTGGAGAGGAACCTGTTTTTGCTTTGTGCTGAATTTGTTCTGAGACAGTCCGGTAATTAAAACTGTGTTGTTGGTGTAAATCACAATTTTAAAAGAGCACAGTTATTGTGGAAGGAAGAAAAATGAAAAAAAAGACATAAATCGAACTTTGAACTGTGTCACTGCCTTGATATTTATTCTATTTTTATGATTATTTTAAGACAATGGAACTTTTTTCATTAATGTATAATGGATGTTTGAATCACTTAAGTTACATAAGTAACACTTAATTGGTCTTTTTAACGCAGTCGGTTTGCATGGTTTTAGCAAGTAAATCAGGTTGTTTTTCAAGTAAATACAACTGAGAAATTCCAAGTTGCAGGGAATGTCATAATAGTTAGCTCAACTTAAATAAATTTGTTATTTGGAATACACCCACAAAGAACATATTGGAGTGGATGATTACTTGGATGAGCCAGATAGTTACATGAGGATTATATATATGTTATGATATGTTCTTTGATTTCTCAAGTGCATTTAACACCATCCAACCCCCCATTCTTGAAGACAAGCTGGAAGGAATGGGGGTGGATCCCTGTTTCATGTCCTGGATCTTGGATTACCCGAGAAGACGACCACAGTACGTCAGGACAGTGATGAGCAGCAGGCGGGCTCCACAGGGGACTGTTCTGGCTCCGTTCCTGTTCACCCTGTATACGGCGGACTTTAAATACAACTCTGAGTCCTGCCACATTCAGAAATACTCGGATGACACAGCTAATGTGGCGTCTATCAGGAACGGGTAGGAAGAGGAGTACAGGGATCTGATGGTGGCCTTCAGTGAATGGAGCGACAAAAACTGCATCCTGAACACCTCCAAGACCAAGGAGATGGTCATGGACTTTCGGAGGTCTAGGCCCACCCGTCAACCAGTCAATCTTAGAGAGAAGGACACTGAGGTGGTGTACACTTATAAATACCTAGGTGTGCACCTGGACAGTAAACTGGACTGGTCCCTGAACACGGATGCCATCTACTTGAAGGGGCAGAGCTGGCTTTTTTTCCTCAGGAGGCTCAGGTCCTTCAACGTCTGCAGTGAAATGATGCACATCTTTTATCAGTCAGTGGTGGCCAGTGCACTCTTTTATGCTGCAGTCTGCTTGGGCAGCAGCATGTCAGACATGAACACAAAAAGACTGGACAAGCTGGAAAAAAGGCTAGGTCTGTGCTTGGCAGGAGTCTGGACTCACTCAGGACTATTGTGGAGAGATGCATGCAATTTAAGATGGAGGCAATCTTGGACAATACCAACCATCATCTCCACAATATTCTGGCAGGACAGAGGAGCAGCTACAACTGCAGCAAACGTCTCATCTCACTGCGCTGCAGAACAGAGAGGTTCAGGAGATCCTTTGTTCCCACCACCATCAGGCTATACAACACCTCAGCCAAAGGAAGTAATCTAATTATTATTACTTATTTATTATTAAATTTTATTATTATTATTATTATTATTATTATTAATAATAATAATAATAATAATAATATAATATTATAATATATAATATTAAGTTACTTAAAGTTAAGTGCAAGTATACTACACTAAAAAAGCATTTGTTAGTACAACAT
>NW_019174363.1:824063-826889 GCF_002260705.1 Seriola dumerili | reverse complement strand
AGGCTAGGTCTGTGCTTGGCAGGAGTCTGGACTCACTCAGGACTATTGTGGAGAGATGCATGCAATTTAAGATGGAGGCAATCTTGGACAATACCAACCATCATCTCCACAATATTCTGGCAGGACAGAGGAGCAGCTACAACTGCAGCAAACGTCTCATCTCACTGCGCTGCAGAACAGAGAGGTTCAGGAGATCCTTTGTTCCCACCACCATCAGGCTATACAACACCTCAGCCAAAGGAAGTAATCTAATTATTATTACTTATTTATTATTACATAAAGTGGAATAGAAATGGTATGTTGTACTAACAAAATGCTTTTTTAGTGTAGTATACTGCACTTAACTTTAAGTAACTTAATATTATATATATTAATATTTATATTATTATTATTATTATTATATATATATATAATAATAATAATAATAATAATAATAATAATATAAAATTTAATAATAAATAAGTAATAATAATTAGATTACTTCCTTTGGCTGAGGTGTTGTATAGCCTGATTGGTTGGGGAACAAAGGATCTCCTGAACCTCTCTGTTTTCTGCAGCGCAGTAGATGAGACGTTTTGCTTGCAGTTGTTAGCTGCTCCCTCTGTCCTGCCAGAATATTGTGGAGATGATGGTGTATTGTCCAAGATTGCCTCCATCTTTAAATTGCATGCATCTCTCCACAATAAGTCCTGAGTGAGTCCAGACTCCTGCAAGCACAGACCTAGCCTTTTTTCCAGCTTGTTCCAGTCTTTTGTGTTCATGTCTGAACATGCTGCTGCCCAAGCAGACTGCAGCATTAAAAGAGTGCACTGGCCACCACTGACTGATAAAAGATGTGCATTCATTTCACTGCAGACGTTGAAGGACCTGAGCCTCCTGAGGAAAAAAAGCCAGCTCTGCCCCTTCAAGTAGATGGCATCCGTTTTCAGCGGACCAGTCCAGTTTACTGTCCAGGTGCACACCTGAGGTATTTATAAGTGTACCACCACCTCAGTGTCCTTCTCTCTAAGATTGACTGGTTGACGAGTAGGGCCTAGACCTCCGAAAGTCCATGAACCATCTCCTTGGATCTTGGAGGTGTTCAGGATGCAGGTTTTTGTCGCTCCATTCCACTGAAGGCCACCATCAGATCCCTGTACTCCTCTTCCTACCCGTTCCTGATAGACGCCACCATTAAGCTGTGTCATCCGAGTATTTCTGAATGTGGCAGGACTCAGAGTTGTATTTAAAGTCCGCCGTATACAGGGTGAACAGAACGGAGCCAGAACAGTCCCCTGTGGAGCCGCCTGCTGCTCATCACTGTCCTGACGTACTGTGGTCGTCTTCTCGGGTAATCCAAGATCCAGGACAGAAATCACGGGATCCACCCCCATTCCTTCCAGCTTGTCTTCAAGAATGGGGGTTGGATGGTTGTTAAATGCACTTGAGAAATCAAAGAACATATCATAAACATATATATAATCTCATGTACTATTGGCTCATCCAAGTTAATCATCCACTCCAATATGTTCTTGTGGGTGTATTCCAAATAACAAATTTATTTAAGTGAGCTAACTATTATGACATTCCCTTGCAACTTGAATTTCTCAGTGTATTTACTTGAAAAACAACCTGATTTACTTGCTAAAACCATGCAAACCGACTGCGTTAAAAAGACCAATAAGTGTTACTTATGTAACTTAAGTGATTCAAACATCCCATTATACATTAATGAAAAAAGTTCCATTGTCTTAAAATAATCATAAAAATAGAAAAATATTCAAGCAGTGACACAGTTCAAAGTTTCGATTTATGTCTTTTTTTTCATTTTCTTCCTTCCACATAACTGTTGCTCTTTATAAAATTGTGATTTACGTTACACCAACAACACAGTTTTAATACCGTGACTGTCTCCAGAACAAATTCAGCACAAAGACAAAAACCAGGTTCCTCTCAATTCCAAGGATGGGTCTTTTAAACCGTGACGAGGTAAGAGGCTCGGAAAGCTTAAGTGTCGCACCTGTTTTGCGTCACAACAAAGATTAGACATTTCAGGTTTATTATCATGATAATCCCATCTCAAAAACGTCCTAAGCACACTTTAATTTCAGTCTCGTTAACACACTGTGTTTATAAAAGTGTATTTTGCCAGTTTAAGAAACAATTTTAAGAGATGGTGTGCAAGCTATTGCCACACAACAATATTAGTGGCCAATTATCTTTTTTTTACAAATAAAAACATTTAGAAAACTGGGGTCGCCTGTGTAGCCACTTGGCAGCATCTCCAGTTTCCTTCCGTCCCACACCTGCAGCAAGTATTCCCCAATTAGCAGCCACATGAAACACAGTACGCGTATAGCACACTAGCCATCAGGGTCTCTCTTGCTGCTGGTTCCCTGCTTTTGTGGTGTCATACACTTTGATGGAAACAACAAATGCTGTCCGTGTTCCCCCATGGCCGCTACATCATAACATTGATTACGGTTATATATACAGCCACGAGGTAATTGTATTAAATCAATTGTTAAGTTTCAGGAAAATGATACAGAAAAGACAAGATTAACCTGAGTAACCCTTGTTCCGTTCTCTGCAGCTGTGTGATTCCACTGCTTGCTTTGCTACCTTTTTTGAAACTCACTTGAATTGTTAATTTCTTTATTGAGTTTTAAGTTACTAGGTTTCTTCCTGATTTTAGCTGTTTTATCGTTCTTTCAGTATATCCGATAATTTAGATTACATTTTTGGTGTAGTGGTGAGGCTTATATATGAACGTTGATTGTTTTAAAAATCATTTATTCCATGCAGAGGTGTGGTTTTAGTGCTAACATTTAAAGTGGATCTCTCTTT
>NW_019174363.1:811708-824038 GCF_002260705.1 Seriola dumerili | reverse complement strand
TGTTTTTTTAAGGCAATTGGTTTGTGTGCTTGTTCTAAGTAAGGTTAACTCATTCAATTTTACAGTGTGTTTGATATGTTACAAATGACATTAGCAGATGCTCCTCAACCAGGCCCTCTGGTTATAGGTGCACAGATGTGGAAAGGACACCACAACAACTCTTGCATTTCTATGCTGCCACACATGCAATCATATACAGAACCAGTCAAAAGTTTGGGAAAGTGTGTCCAAACTTTTGACTGGTATTGTATATTGCAGGATGGGATCCTGCAAATTGCCAGACACATCTGGAATGACATCCGGGCAGTGGCTTATGATCCAGATCCAGGGGAGAACAACCAGTAGTTCAGCTATGCAGCTTACAGACAGTCTGTTGTGTAGCAATACAGAGCATGACAGGGTCACAGTTGTTATCCCTAGTTGATGTGTCTGGAAAAATATGTTACCAGTGCTCAGATCCACATGGACAGTATCAAGGTTTTATCCCTAGTAGAGTGTAAACTGCAATAGCACTGTCAGGTAATAATTTGTGCATTATCATTCAATACATCAAGTATTTTGCTGTCCTTTTTCCCAGGAGAATGTAACAATATTAAGTATTATTTTTTATTAGGGCCCAAGGACCCTATTGAAACTCTACTGTTTATTATTAGGGCCCGAGCACCAAATTGAACGCTATTGAAACTGAAGGATTTATTATTATTTGTCTTGGTTCATAAAAGTAAATGGCCTTTTTGAGGCCTTTCCCATTTTCAAAGTCACGAAACTTTGCACATGCGTCAGGTGCAAAGTTGCTCGACAGCAACACCTAGAAAATTTCAACGAGGCCCTTCCTATACCCTTCGTTGGTTTAACCTACATGCACGAAAATTGGTAGGCACATGTATCATGCCAAGACTTACAAAAAAGCCTCATGCGCCCATACCCTAAACCAAACGGGAAGTCAGCCATTTTGAATTTAATTTGCAATTCTGGCACCGTTTTTGCGATTTGGGGGTCATGTACTTTAACGAACTCCTCCTAGGAAATTCATCAGATCAACATGAGGGTCAGTGAGTGTCATCTTAAGACCTTTGCCATGTTAAACTGTGAAGCTTTTGAGTTTTCGGTGTAGGACCCGCCCGTGATGGTGTGGCGAATTTCGATTCGCCTTCACCACGAAAAATCAACTCGCTCTCATTCCAACACAAATTGTCCAAATGCTTCAAATTTTCAGTGTGTCATAAGAGTCCCGCCCTGAGCATACTCATATGCTCATATTCAGCAATACACATAGCGCCTCCTTGCGGTAACAGGAAGTGTCATGTTTCACACTTTGGTATACTGCTCATAACAGGTTGATCATATCTTAACCCAACCATGGTCAGGAAATGCTTAACAACTTGATGATGCACTGTAGTCAAAACTGTGACTTTTCATGGAACAGCCTGCCCGAGTTGGCACGGCAAATTTTGATCCTTCGCCATGAAAATTCAACTCGCTATAACTCCAGCATGCATTGTCCGAATTGAGAATGCACATAAAAATGCTCTACATCTTTTCTGGGAGTGAAAATAAACATGATTATGTAGCCACAACTGACCAGCACTCAACCCCAAAGGCACCCTCTCCAGCCCAAACTCTAAAAGGTACAATAGGACTGATTACAACAAAATCTGAAATGGAAGAAGTCTGGTAACACTGGAAGGACAACAGAGCCAGTAAAGGACCATATCAGGTGCGTGTGTAATGCTCCGTCCCTCACCCACACCAGCAGGTCAATCCTCTGCTGTGATGCTGCAGCCTGACTCACGTAGCACACTGATTCCACTGCTGTGGACACACAAGTAACAGCCTTCCTAATGCTAACCCAAAAACCCAAAACTGGTTTAATCATCCCTTTCAGTTTCAACCTGATTTTTCATTCAATGGCGTCATTGCTTTAACAAAGTCCAGCAACAAGCAACAATCGTTTTTTTGAAATTATGTAATTATTTAGTTTGTGAAATATCAGTTTGGTATTCTCTGTTTGGCTCTGGCTCAAAGCTCAGTCCGAGACTTGTGTATATTCTTTGCTACCTTACTTAGTGACACTTATTTTTCTACAAAATTGTTTTAAATGGGCTCAGAAAAAATGGAAATTTGAACTACAACTCTATGAAAAGAGACCAAACTCCTTCTGCAGAGGAAGGTGGAACGTTGTGATCAAAACCTCCAGAATAGCTATAAATGGATCTACTGCCTAGATTGTATTCTTTGCTGTTAGGGCTAGAGGAAGGACCTTTGAACCTCAGCTGTTAGGACATGTTTATGGAAGTTACATGTGTTGGGTCCAAGCTCTGCCTCATGAGCTGGACACCATAAATGTTGGGTCTTCGGTTGTCTATCAATTTATTGGCTATCATAAATTAAGAAAATATTAATATTAAAAATATTAATATAAAATAATATGTTTAAAATGAATTACTCCTCTGGGGCACCAGCCTAAACTAATAGGCAAAATAGCCAATATTGTTTCAGTCTCAAATTATTACTATTAATCTGGTACTCTGATTAATAATTACCGTAATAACTATAACCAAATTACCATATCAACAGTAAATTAAGTTGAAGGATTGGAATTCTACTAAGTAGAGGTTGGCAATATTCATGCTTGTGCAACATTAAACACACTAGTAGTTATACTTAAAGACATTTATTTACAATGGAACAGAGTAAAAACACAATGTCTAATCTAGTATATATAGGTGTATGTATGTCTGTGGGGACACAGACAAAGGTAGGATTGCTGAATCAAAGTAGTCACTGTGACCACATGACCTGAACAAAGAAGATGTTAGAAGATGGCAGTAAACAAAGAAACAAGTTTCTTTGTCAGCCTAGCTCATGTAAAAAGGTACCAGGTTAGAGGGAGAAGGTTAGCTGCATGCAGGTTCTAGAACTGAGACATACTACAGGTATGTGTGTGAACATACAAATACCTGATTAACTGTATGACTGACCACAACCTAAGCAAACATTTCAACAAGACCTTAAACCACATGTACATTAACAAAGTTAATATTTCTGCTGCTTAGCTGTGCTGTGCTACGCTATGCTAGGAGAGGTTAGGCCCAGTCAGTTAAGATTACCATTCCTTGGAACAAAACACAGAGGTCCTTTCCAGTGTTGTTGTTTCTGGTGGAGTAAAGTCCTGTCTGGCTGTGTTGCTGTTATCTCCTTTGTTCTCCTTACAGAGTTAACTGTTCCAGGCTAACTCTGCTGTGACTCCTGTTGCTTGGAAAATCAACTGGTTGGCCTTGTGTTGTAGCTGCTGATTCTAACGAGAACTTGGTTTACTCTCAGTTAATCCAAAGCAGGTCGCTGAAGAGTGTTTGCAGGCTGCTGTGAGCAGAGAGCTGGTTTCTCAAGTAGCAGGACTGACCTGGGCTGGGGCCTTGTTGCCCTTTGAAGAGCCAAGAGGGGAGAGCAGGAACTGCTCTCCAGAGCAAGCCAAGAGGAGAAGAGAGGAGAGGAGAGAAGAGATCTGATTTTGTTTGGTGACACCCCGGGGGGTCATATGTCACACACTGACCAACACTGACTAATAAGTGAGGTCCCTGGGGGAGGGTCGTCCCCAGGTGTGAACATTGAGGAACTGTGGGAAGGTGAGTTCCTTTGTCTGTGGAGCAATGAAACATCTGGTCTCTTGAATGAGTCCCAACACATGCAAATCTGGTTCTAGATATCAATCAATAATCAAAGCCTCCAGAGATAAGCTGAGTACAAGCAGAGAGAGAAAAAGCTAAAAGGAAGATACAAAGAAACAAATTTAAATTATTCAATGCACTGGATGGACAATTGGGCAAACTTTAAAAATGTAAACAAAGCTAATTTGTTTTGTGGTGTGTGTGTGTGTGTGTGTGTGTGTGTGTGTGTGTGTGTGTGTTTGTGTCTGCGCATGTGTGTGCATTATGATTAAACAAAGTGCCTGGAATGGGTAGCATCTGCATAGCCATGCCTCTTTTTTATGCAGTTATGAGACTAGATGTGAGTATAAACCACATTAGACTTTTCCCAAGCAGGAAATATCCCATGTGTCAGCCTAGATTCTGTCAGTGCTCTCACTGATTGCTTCCTACATTTCATTATGCCAAATGTGGTTTTTTACACACACAGCAAGGAGTGTTTTATAGGGAGGATGGCCAGGAGACGCATCCTGGGAGCGTCTGAGCATGCCAGGCATGAACAGAGAGTATCCCCAGCCAGCTGCTTATTGTGAACAGGTTTTTAAAAGCTTCTGACAGGGTCAACTGCAACAGCAGACAACCACATCATCCTCAATTCTCCTACAATTCCAGTGGTTCTACAAGGCTTAAAACAAAGCCGCTGAGATCAGTTTGGCAGAAGGACGCTGAACATATCTGCATTCTAAACCTGCTGTAGGAAATCCCCCCTTGGCTAGCTTAAGCTGTGCAATAAAACAACACAAAAGAGGAAGGCACTAAATTAGTTCAATCAGCTTAGACTGCATCTATTGCTGCTGTCATAATGACACTATTAAGTATGGAAATGTAGGCCAGCATTTAAATTCAATTGGACTGTGTAAATATAGTAAAGTTAACACTGGCTGTGAATTTCTCCCCCAAAGGCCATATTACAGAAATGATCCAAAACAAATAGGAGGATCTCTGCATGATCAAATGTCAAAGCCAAAGGGTGGGGGGGGTGGGGGGTGGGGGGTGTTCATGGGAAGGCAGGTGTCCTGTGGGTGACCCATTAGCTCTTGGCAATGCAGAAACCTTTCAACTGGAACAGGAATTAGGAACTGCCAAATAGAAGGCTGGACTAATGTCAGGCTAGGCCACAGATGCTTCCATGACACGGATGTCTGTTATTTTGTAGCCATCTCTACTTTTAGGCAGCAGAGGGCGGGAACGAGACTCGCTGACATCTGCTCCTTGCCTTATCTTATAGTCTGCTGATTGACCAGGAGATTGCCAATAAGGACTATTTCTTCTTGCTGCTGTTTTGTATAAGAGATTTTGGAAGATCTAATTTGAAATCACTAATGTGTTCTTCGTCTTTGTCTTGATTATTTCATTATTAAAACAATCAAATTGGGATGGAAATACAGTCGGGAATAAATTAATGTTTAAGAGTATATAAAGAGTTTAAACAAGACAAATATACGGTCCTCTTTCACATAGAGTGTTAACATTGGAATATTATTGGCTTTGAATTTTTTTCTTTTTTATTTATAGTAAATGAATGAAAACTGAATAACCATCTATGTTTCTTTGTGAATTCATTCTCAGCATTGACAGAGAAGCCCTCAGTAAAGCCCTACACTGGAATGAGAAAAAAAGGCTGATGTATAGTTTGGCTCTCCAGTGGAGAGAAATCGAGGGGCTGCCAGTTCTTCCACAATCTCCCCCCTACAGGAAAGCGTCAATTCATAGAGCTGATAACAGCAGCGTCAAGCCTTTGATAAACAAGCTGCTCTTTCTCCCAGCTGGGACAAACCATCTTTCTTGGAGCCCAGGCGAGAGTGTCTTACATGGTACCAGTCCTAGCACTTTCAAAGACACACACCAAATATTGAGTGATAACCCCTCTACATGAAGACATAACACTGAACTGCTTTATTAACATTAACAATATCCCATGTTGCCTTATTTTGACCCATCTTGGTCAAACCTTATTAACAAGACAGTCCAGTGAGTAATAAGCATCACAGCTACTTCAAAATGCAACTACTGACCAAGCATCAACCTCTGGGTCTGAAAAATGGAGCCAATGCTGAAGAACCAAAACCTCCAGGTCCTCTAATGACCACTACAGTCAGTGGCCCCGACAGTGAGTCAATCCCCATTGAATCCAATGTTAAAATGTCAAACTTTACAGCAGAAATAAACATGTTTACAGCCTAGTACAAAACAGTTTTGGTCCCCATAGCTAACTTCCTCCATCATGTTGGGACTCATCATTCAAGAGACCAGCTGTTTCTTTGCTCCAGTGGACAAAGGAACTCACACCCCACAGTTGCTCACTGTTCATGCCTGGGGACGACTCTTCCCCCCACGGACCTTACTGGCCAGCCAGTGTGGGTCAGCGTGTGAAATGTGACCCCCTAGGGTGTCACCAAACAAAACCAGATCTCCTTCTTCTCTTCTCTCTCTCTTCTCTTCTTGGCTTGCTCTGAAGAGCAGCTCCTGCTCTCTCCTCTCGGCTCTTCAAAGGGGAACAAGGCCCCAGCCCAGGTCAGCTCTGCTACCTGAAAAACCAGCTCTCTCGCCAGCCTGCTCACAGCAGCCTGCAAAACACTCTTCTCCTCAACAGCAGCGACCTGCTTCGGATTAACTGAGAGTGAACCAAATTCTCTTCAGAATCAGCAGCTACGACACAAGGCCAGCTGATTTTCCAAGCAACAGGAGTCATAGCAGAGTTAGCATGCAACAGCTAACTCTGTGAGGAGAACAAAGGAGATAACAGCAAGCAACACAGCCAGACAGGACTTTACTCCACCAGGAAGCCTCCCAACTCACTGGACTTTACAACAACACTGGAAAGGACCTCTTTGTTTATTCCAAGGACTGGGTAACATTAAATGACTGGGCCTAACCTTTCCCAGCACAGCACAGCATAGCTAAGCAACAGAAGTCTTAACTTTGTTAATGTACTTGTTGATTGATGTCTTGTTGTTGTAATGTTTGCTTAGGTTGTGGTCAGTCATACAGTTAATCAGGTACTCGTATGTTCACACACATAGTAGTACGTCTCAGTTCTAGAACCTGCATGAAGCTAACCTCCTCCCTCTAACCTGGTACCTTTAGATTACATGAGCTAGGCTAACAAAGAAACTCACACCTTCCCTCTCACACACACCAGGTGGTCTCAGCGGCCATTTTGAGTAGTTTCTTTGTTTACTGCCATCTTGTGTAGTCTTCTTTGTTCAGGTCATGTGGTCACAGTGACCACTTTGAATTGGCCATCTTGCCTTTGTTTGTGTCCCCACAGACACACACACATACCCCTACACACACACATACACACACATGTATATACTATATTAGACATTGTGTTTTACTCTGCTCCATTGTAAATAAATGCCTTTAAGTATAACTACTGGTGTGTTAAATGTTGCACAAGCGTGAATATTGCCAACCTCTACTTTGTAGAATTTCAATCCTTCAACTTTAACCTACTGTTGATATGGTAATTTGGTTATAGTTAGTAAGCTAATGGTTAATCAGAGTTCCAGATTAAGGGTAATAAATTAAGACTAAAACCATATTGGCTATTTTGCCCATTAGTTTAGGCTGATGCCCCGAGGACTCTAATTAATTTTAAAGTTATTATTTAACATTAATATTTTTAATATTAATATTTTTCTTAATTTATGATAGCCAATAAATTGATAGACAACCGAAATCCAACATATTTGGTGTCCAGCTCATGAGGTAGAGCTCAGACCCAACACCGCCATCTTATGTAGTCTTCTTTGTTCAGGTCATGTGGTCACAGTGATCGCTTTGAATCGGCCATCTTGCCTTTGTTTGTGTCCCCACAGACACACACACATACCCCTACACACACACATACACACACCTGTATATACTAGATTAGACATTGTGTTTTACTCTGCTCCATTGTAAATAAATGCCTTTAAGTATAACTACTGGTGTGTTTAATGTTGCACAAGCGTGAATATTGCCAGCCTCTACTTTGTAGAATTCCAACCCTTCAGCTTTAACTTACTGTTGATATGGTAATTTGGTTATAATTAGTAAACTCTAATTGTTAATCAGAGTTCCAGATTAATGGTAATAAATTGAGACTGAAACCATATTGGCTATTTTGCCTATAGTTTAGGCTGGTGTCCCAAGGACTATAATTAATTTTAAAGTTATTATTTAATATTAATATTTTTAATATTAATATTTTTCTTAATTTATGACAGCCAATAAATTGATAGACAAGTGAAATCCAACATATTTGGTGTCCAGCTCATGAGGTAGAGCTCAGACCCAACAATCATGACAACTGTTTATCAAGTCAGACACTGCTAAGATGGCAACGGTGCAGCACCTATTTTGTTTGGTGACACCCCGGGGGGTCATATGTCCACACACTGACCAACACTGACTAATAAGTGAGGTCCCTGGGGGAGGGTCGTCCCCAGGTGTGAACATTGAGGAACTGTGGGAAGGTGAGTTCCTTTTGTCTGTGGAGCAATGAAACATCTGGTCCCTTGAATGAGTCCCAACACATGCAAATCTGGTTCTAGATATCAATCAATTAATCAAAGCCTCCAGAGATAAGCTGAGTACAAGCAGAGAGAGAAAAAGCTAAAAGGAAGATACAAAGAAACAAATTTAAATTATTCAATGCACTGGATGGACAATTGGGCAAACTTTAAAAATGTAAAACGATAATTTGTTTTGTGTGGTGTGTGTGTGTGTGTGTGTGTGTGTGTGTGTGTGTGTGTGTGTGTGTGTGTTGTGTCTGCGCATGTGTGTGCATTATGATTAAACAAAGTGCCTGGAATGGGTAGCATCTGCAATAGCCATGCCTCTTTTTTATGCAGTTATGAGACTAGATGTGAGTATAAACACATTAGACTTTTTCCAAGCAGGAATATCCCATGTGTCAGCCTAGATTCTGTCAGTGCTCTCACTGATTGCTTCCTACATTTCATTTATGCAAAATGTGGTTTTTACACACACAGCAAGGAGTGTTTTATAGGGAGGCATGGCCATGAGACGCATCCTGGGAGCGTCTGAGCATGCCAGGCATGAACAGAGAGTATCCCAGCCAGCTGCTTATTTTGGAACAGGTTTTTAAAAGCTTCTGAGCAGGGTTCACTGTGCAACAGCAGACAACCACATCATCCTCAATTCTCCTACAATTCCAGTGGTTCTACAAGGCATTAAAACAAAGCCGCTGAGATCAGTTTGGCAGAAGGACGCTGAACATATCTGCATTCTAAACCTGCTGTAGGAAAATCCCCCCTTGGCTAGCTTAAGCTGTGGCAATAAAACAACACACAAAAGAGGATAGGCAACTAAATTAGTTCAATCAGCTTAAGACTGCATCTATTGCTGCTGTCATAGATGACACTATTAAGTATGGAAATGTAGGCCAGCATTTAAATTCAATTGGACTGTTGTAAATATAGTAAAGTTAACACTGGCTGTGAATATCTTCTCCCCCAAAGGCCATATTACAGAAATGATCCAAAACAAATAGGAGGATCTCTGCATGATCAAATGTCAAAGCCAAAGGGTGGGGGCGATGGGGGGTGGGGGATGTTCATGGGAAGGCAGGTGTCCTGTGGGTGACCATTAGCTCTTGGCAATGCAGAAACCTTTCAATGGAACAGGAAATTAGGAACTGCCAAATAGAAGGCTGACTAATGGTCAGGCTAGGCTACAGATGCTTCCATGACACGGTGTCTGTTATTTTGGTAGCATCTCTACTTTTAGGTCAGCAGAGGGCGGGGAACGAGACTCGCTGACATTCTGCTCCTTGCCTTTTATCTTATAGTCCTGCTGATTGACCAGGAGATTGCCAATAAGGACTATTTCTTCTTGCTGCTGTTTTGTATAAGAGATTTTGGAAGATCTAATTTGAAATCACTAATGTGTTCTTTGTCTTTGTCTTGATTATTTCATTATTAAAGACAATCAAATTGGGATGGAAATACAGTCGGGAATAAATTAATGTTTAAGAGTTAATAAAGAGTTTAAAACAAGACAAATATATACGGTCCTCCTTTCACATAGAGTGTTAACATTGGAATATTATTGGCTTTGAATTTTTTTTCTTTTTTATTTATAGTAAATGAAATGAAAACTGAATAACCATCTATGTTTCTTTGTGAATTCATTCTTCAGCATTGACAAGAGAAGCCGCTCAGTAAAGCCTACACTGGAATGAGAAAAAGAAGGCTGATGTATAAAGTTTGGCTCTCCAGTGGAGAGAAATCGAGGGGCTGCCAGTTTCTTTCACAGATCTCCCCCCTACAGGAAAGCGTCATTCAAGAGCTGATAACAGCAGCGTCAAGCCTTTGATAACAAGCTGCTCTTTCTCCAGCTGGGACAAACCATCTTTCTTGGAGCCCAGGCGAGAGTGTCTTACATGGTACGCAGTCCTAGCACTTTCAAAGACACACACCAAGTATTGAGTGATAACCCCTCTACATGAAGACATAACACTGAACTGCTTTATTAACATTAACAATATCCCATGTTTGCCTTATTTTGACCCATTCTTTGGTCAAACCTTATTAACAGACAGTCCAGTGTAGTAATAAGCATCACAGCTACTTTCAAAAATGCAACTACTGACCAAGCATCAACCTCTGGGTCTGAAAATGGAGCCAATGCTGAAGAACCAAAACCTCCAGGTCCTCTAATGACCACTACAGTCAGTGGCCCGCGACAGTGAGTCATCCCATTGAATCCAATGTTAAATGTCAAACTTTACAGCAGAAATAAACATGTTTTACAGCCTAGTACAAAACAGTTTTGGTCCCCATAGCTAACTTCCTCCATCATGTTGGACTCATCATTCAATGAGACCAGCTGTTTCTTTTGCTCCGAGGGACAAAGGAACTCACACCCCCACAGTTTGCTCACTGTTCATGGCCCTGGGGACGACTCTTCCCCCCACGGACCTTACTGGCCAAGCCAGTGTGGGTCAGCCGTTGTGAAATGTGACCCCCCTAGGGTGTCACCAAACAAAACCAGATCTCCTTCTTCTCTTCTCTCTCTCTTCTGCTTCTTGGCTTGCTCTGAAGAGCAGCTCCCTGCTCTTCCTCTCGGCTCTTCAAAGGGGAAACAAGGCCCCAGCCCAGGTCAACTCTGCTACCTGAAAAACCAGCTCTCTCGCCAGCCTGCTCACAGCAGCCTGCAAAACACTCTTCTCCTCAACAGCAGCGACCCCTGCTTCGGATTAACTGAGAGTGAAACAAATCTCTTCAGAATCAGCAGCTACGACACAAGGCCAGCTGATTTTCCAAGCAACAGGAGTCATAGCAGAGTTAGCATGACAGCTAACTCTGTGAGGAGAACAAAGGAGGATAACAGCAAAGCAACACAGCCAGACAGGACTTTACTCCACCAGGAAGCCTCCCAACTCACTGGACTTTACAACAACACTGGAAAGGACCTCTTTTGTTTATGTCCCAAGGAACTGGGTAACATTAAATGACTGGGCCTAACCTTTCCCAGCACAGCACAGCATAGCTAAGCAACAGAAGTCTTAACTTTGTTAATGTACTTGTTTGATTGATTCTTGTTGTTGTAATGTTTGCTTAGGTTGTGGTCAGTCATACAGTTAATCGGGTACTCGTATGTTCACACACATAGTAGTACGTCTCAGTTCTAGAACCTGCATGAAGCTAACCTCCTCCCTCTAACCTGGTACCTTTAGATTACATGAGCTAGGCTTAAACAAAAGAAACTCACACCTTCCCTCCCACACACACCAGGTGGTCTCAGTGGCCATTTGAGTAGTTTCTTTTGTTTACTGCCATCTTGTGTAGTCTTCTTTGTTCAGGTCATGTGGTCACAGTGACCACTTTGAATTGGCCATCTTGCCTTTGTTTGTGTCCCCACAGACACATACACATACCCCTACACACACACATACACACACCTGTATATACTATATTAGACACTGTGTTTTACTCTGCTCCATTGTAAATAAATGCCTTTAAGTATAACTACTACTGGTGTGTTAAATTGTTGCACAAGCGTGAATATTGCCAACCTCTACTTTGTAGAATTTCAATCCTTCAACTTTAACCTACTGTTGATTGGTAATTTGTTATAGTTAGTAAGCTAATGGTTAATCAGAGTTCCAGATTAAGGGTAATAAATTAAGACTAAAAACCATATTGGCTATTTTGCCATTAGTTTAGGCTGATGCCCCGAGGACTCTAATTAATTTTAAAGTTATTATTTAACATTAATATTTTTAATATTAATATTTTTCTTAATTTATGATAGCCAATAAATTGATAGACAACCGAAATCCAACATATTTGGTGTCCAGCTCATGAGGTAGAGCTCAGACCCAACACCGCCATCTTATGTAGTCTTCTTTGTTCAGGTCATGTGGTCACAGTGATCGCTTTGAATCGGCCATCTTGCCTTTGTTTGTGTCCCCGCAGAAACACCACACATACCCCTACACACACACATACACACACCTGTATATACTAGATTAGACATTGTGTTTTACTCTGCTCCATTGTAAATAAATGCCCTTTAAGTATAACTACTGGTGTGTTTAATGTTGCACAAGCGTGAATATTGCCAGCCTCTACTTTGTAGAATTCCAACCCTTCAGCTTTAAACTTAC
>NW_019174363.1:721365-811683 GCF_002260705.1 Seriola dumerili | reverse complement strand
GCAGCAACGGTCAGCACTCATCTGAGGCTTTCAATAACCGCTCTCAGACCTTTGGGTGACATCTACAAGGCTACATCCACTTTTGTATACATGGGTTTCACTAAGTAGTTTAGCAAGAGCAGGATTGCATTTTTGTTGAAAGTATTGCATTCAATAGTCCTCATTTGTCATTCTAACAAATCAGCAGAAGTACAATCCGCCTCTGCTCCTACCTGCTCTCTCTGGGGTTTTTCATTCCTCCTAATTTCCCTCCTGGCCACACCTACCTTATCAGGGCCTTCAGCTCCACCTTGGGCTCTCAGCTGCATCTCATCACTCATCAAGCCAGTATATATGCATCCCCGGTTCATTCAGTTCATTGCCAGATTGTTCTCTGTGCTCATGGAAGACTTTCCAGTGTTCATTCTCTGGATTGATTTCTCTGGTATCGACTCGACTTGTCCCTGACCATCCTGCCATGTGTCTGCTCCGGTAAATGCCTCAGCCTTCTGTCCCCGACCATGAATTCTGCCTGTGAACTTCCTGGTTCCCGTCTGCCTGTCCCTGTGGCTGTTTGGTGTTCTCCAGCTCAAACGTTGCAAACGTGAGTTCCCTACCATCTTACCTGTGAAATCTTCACTGTCAGAGACTCCTGCCTTGTCAACCCAGCTTTCTTTGTGGTTCGTCTTGTGAATACTTCCCTGCTGGTTTTCTGATCCTTCGTTTGACTCTGATTACCTGTCTACCTACTCCTTCTGGTTCATCCGCCTCGCTGACTGCTCACCTGGTTCCGATCCTCGTGCTCCCCAGACGGTACCATTTCTTTCCACTCTTACCTGTGTGTGTGAGCCTCCCCAACCTGCTTCACTCACTAGCTCTGCAGTACAGCACCGCCAGCCCCGGCTTCTGGCCCCATGAACTTTCCCCTGTGTGTGTGAGCTCAGTCACTTGCTCCACTCACCTGACCCACGGCTGTCCAGGGCCCCGAAACCCTTCCTTAATCCCAATACTTACCTGTGTGCAATATCTCTTCTGGTTCATAAATAAAGGTTATTACAAACTATGTCCAGTTGTGTGCTGCATTTAGGTCCATACTATAACCCATTTCAGTCCTTGCAATAACAACTATGTGATTTCAAAAATAGCAACATTAACCCAACACTAAGAAATTCATTTAAACTAAAGTTAAACATATATCTAACTAAGCTGAAACTAGTTAAAACTTGTTGGTATTCCCATAATTTAGAAAACCGTGTAGTTGCACTACACTTAAGTTCTGAAAATCACTTCTCCACTACATCACTGAGAAATGCATTTAAACTAGTTGCCTCTGTAAAGTAAAGGGAAGGCTATCTCCAGTATAGGTTTGATCTGTTCAACACAGTTGCACATGACCGTAAAGTGCAGAAGTTGAGTTCATTAAATTGGATGAACATTGTGTCATTTTTGGAAATTTTTTTTTTTTTTTTTTTTTTTTTTTTTACAGCAGTGTTACCAGAATCTGACAAGAACAATATCCATTTAAAATCCATGGAATCCACTAAAACAAATGCAACCATGCTGGGTTTTTTTATATTAAGTTTCTTTTGTGCTGTTCCAGCAGGCCCAAAAATGTAATGTGGACAAACACTGAGTCCCATCAGAGGAAATGGGACTGTCTTCTCTTAGATATAGGCTTTTGAAGACGGCTGCATCTTCGATACAAATTCTATTTCTGTGAAGTAGTCAGTTTATTGTGCCTCCCTTTTGTAGAGTTGTGCTCCTTTTTTTTCATTTTCTTGCCCATTTTCCATCTTTTCTGTTGTATGTTTTTGCTTTGTTTTATCACTCTGTAAAGAACTTGTCTGGAGTGTGGCATACAAAAGAACTTGAAGGTAACATCCTTTACATACAATCAAACCTAAACCTAGTTTTAAAACTGACTTATGAGACACGTATTAGAATCTTTTTCTTTTGTGGCACCAAATACAACAAATTTCCATACAAAATATTTCAGTCACCCAGGACTTGTCTTAAAATATACTATAAATATAATATTTTTACTTAGACTGATGATCAGGAAGTGAATTGTCCTGCTGATACTGCTGAACTCAATTAACTGGTAGTGGATTAAAAGTGTTTCCAACACTAAAATGTCCTACGAGTGTATTTTTATTGCGCTTTAACTTACTGTTGATATGGTAATTTGGTTATAATTAGTAAACTCTAATTGTTAATCAGAGTTCCAGATTAATGGTAATAAATTGAGACTGAAACCATATTGGCTATTTTGCCTATAGTTTAGGCTGGTGTCCCAAGGACTATAATTAATTTTAAAGTTATTATTTAATATTAATATTTTTAATATTAATATTTTTCTTAATTTAGGATAGCCAATAATTTGATAGACAAGTGAAATCCGACATATTTGGTGTCCAGCTCATGAGGTGGGTGACATCTACAAGGCTACATCCACTTTTGTATACATGGGTTTCACTAAGTAGTTTAGCAAGAGCAGGATTGCATTTTTGTTGAAAGTATTGCATTCACTAGTCCTCATTTTGTCATTCTACATCACAAAGCATGTTCCTGTCACAATCCGCCTCTGCTCCTACCTGCTCTCTCTGGGGTTTTTCCATTCCTCCTAATTTCCCTCCTGGCCACACCTACCTTATCAGGGCCTTCAGCTCCACCTTGGGCTCTCAGCTGCATCTCATCACCCATCAAGCCAGTATATATGCATCCCCGGTTCATTCAGTCATTGCCAGATTGTTCTCTGTGCTCATGGAAGACTTTCCAGTGTTCATCTCTGGATTGATTTCCTGGTATCGACTCGACTTGTCCCTGACCATCCTGCCATGTGTCTGCTCCGGTAAATGCCTCAGCCTTCTGTCCCCGACCATGAATTCTGCCTGTGAACTTCCTGGTTCCCGTCTGCCTGTCCCTGTGGCTGTTTGGTGTTCTCCAGCTCAAACGTTGCAACGTGAGTTTCCCTACCATCTTACCTGTGAAATCTTCACTGTCAGAGACTCCTGCCTTGTCAACCCAGCTTTCTTTGTGGGTTCGTCTTGTGAATACTTCCCTGCTGGTTTTCTGATCCTTCGTTTGACTCTGATTACCTGTCTACCTACTCCTTCTGGTTCATCCGCCCTGCTGACTGCTCACCTGGTTCCGATCCTCGTGCTCCCCAGACGGTACCATTTCTTTCCAGCTCTTACCTGTGTGTGTGAGCCTCCCCAACCTGCTTCACTCACTAGCTCTGCAGTACAGCACCGCCAGCCCCGGCTTCTGGCCCCATGAACTTTCCCCTGTGTGTGTGAGCTCAGTCACCTTGCTCCACTCACCTGACCCACGGCTGTCCAGCCCCGGCCCCGAAACCCTTCCTCTATCCCCAATACCTACCTGTGTGCAATATCTCTTCTGGTTCATAAATAAAGGTTATTACAAACTATGTCCAGTTGTGTGCTGCATTTAGGTCCATACTATACCCATTTCAGTTCCTTGCAATAACAACTATGTGATTTTCAAAAATAGCTACATTACCCCAACACTAAGAAATTCATTTAAACTAAAGTTAAACATATATCTAACTAAGCTGAACTAGTTAAACTTGTTGGTATTCCCATAATTTAGAAAACCGTGTAGTTGCACTACCCCACTTAAGTTCTGAAAATCACTTCTCCACTACATCACTGAGAAATGCATTTAAACTAGTTGCCTCTGTAAATGAGGGAAGGCTATCTCCAGTATAGGTTTGATCTGTTCAACACAGTTGCACATGACCGTAAAGTGCAGAAGTTGAGTTCATAAATTTGATGAACATTGTGTCATTTTGGAAATTTTTTTTTTTTTTTTTTTTTTTTTACAGCAGTGTTACAGAATCTGACAAGAACAATATCCATTTAAAATCCATGGAATCCACTAAAACAAATGCAACCCATGCTGGTGTTTTTATATTTAGTTTTCTTTTGTGCTGCTTCCAGCAGGCCCAAAAATGTAATGTGGACAAACACTGAGTCCCATCAGAGGAAATGGGACTGTCTTCTCTTAGATATAGGCTTTGAAGACGGCTGCATCTTCGATACAAATCTCATTTTCTGTGAAGTAGTCAGTTTTTATGTGCCTCCCTTTTGTAGAGTTTGTGCTCCTTTTTTTTCATTTTCTTGCCCATTTTCCATCTTTTCTGTTGTATGTTTTTGCTTTGTTTTATCACTCTGTAAAGAACTTGTCTGGAGTGGTGCTATACAAAAGAACTTGAAGGTAACATCCTTTACATACAATCAAACCTAAACCTAGTTTTAAACTGACTTATGAGACACGTATTAGAATCTTTTTCTTTTTGTGCACCAAATACAACAAATTTCCATACAAAATATTTCAGTCACCCAAGGACTTGTCTTAAATATACTATAAATATAATATTTTTACTTAGACTGATGATCAGGAAGTGAATTGTCCCTGCTGATACTGCTGAACTCAATACTGTAGTGGATTAAAGTGTTTTCACACTAAAATGTCCTACGAGTGTATTTTTATTGCAAATACAAGGCCATGCACAGACGGCTGTGCTGTTCGGTGCAAAAAACATATCCTAAAAATACAACACAGAGATCTGGTGCCCATTGGATTAACTGGCAAATCATGCTTATCTCTACTGAATGCCAGCTCTGTAATTCAAAGTTTATTGCTTTACATTTCTCTCCAAAACAGCTCATTGTGTTTTTCATGGGTGAATATAAAACTACATTTGTAATTACTGCATGCTTTTGAGATCTTAAAGTGCAATCAAAGGCATTTAATTTCAGTAAATGCGTTTATTTGAACTGATAGTACAGCCAGAAAATAAAAGCAAAAGCTCAATATAACAGAGAGCATCTCTGACTATAAAACAAATTCTCTTTCTGTTGGCAAAAGTGAAGTAAACAAATATTTATGGACTGATACGGCATGGAAATGCTGTAGCACCTCCACCTCCTCACTCTCACTCTCTCAGGTCAACAGTAAAAGGATCCGACCCAAAGATTGACTTATCTACCTGAATCCAATTTTCATGTTCACTGACTGCAATGAGCCGCTTCATTCCAGGATGAATTACGCTTTTTCTATCAGCTTTTGATAAACAAATCGAGCACTGCTTCAAGCCCCCAAATAGGAAAAAATGTTGAGCATTGAGTATGAATAAATCACAGGTCAGAAGCACACACCTCAGGCAGAGTTTAGAAACCAAGTGATGATATCACGATCTGTCTGCATGTAGCAAAGAAGCAAAGTTTTTTACTAAACCAAAGCAACTGTGCTGTAAAATTGTTTTCATCCAAACTGCCTTTCTGTTTGTCCAGTTGTAATCTATGACCTTCAGTAACCCTGGCTTCTGGTCTGATCAAGTGTCTGAATACTCATGTTCTGATTCAGAGTCACATTTACATTTGTGATAAATTACTAAAATTCCAGCCCCAAAAGAAAATCTTGCTCAGCAATCTGTGGCTTAGGGCTGCAACTAATGATTTTTTATTCTTTTTTTCAAATAATCAAACCATCACAATCTAATCGGAGCTCAAGGTGACATGCACATTTTTTTGCATCAGTCCAAAACCCAAAGATATTTAATTTAAATCACAAAACAGTGAGAAAAACAGCAAATCTTCACACTGGAGAGGCAGTAACTGTTACCTGACACATGGTTGCTACTTACTCCACCTTCTCTTGTATGTGTATAATAAATAGTAAGGATAGATATGAATATGCTAAAATAAATACAGTATTAGGCAGTGGGTCCTGAACCCGCTGGTTCTGGATCAAACAGTCTCCTTGTCTTACTTGTAAAAAAAGTTACTGATGCATCTAGCTGGACAACAGCCGCAGGAGCAGGCTAAATTCTACTACTGTCAACATCATCAATCATATGTTTATGCCACTTTGAAGTGTTTGTCAGTACGGTTTGTCATTTGCACTAATGATACTTTTCACTACAGACCAAAATTAGATGTTACTCACCAGTCTAAAAGAAAAGTTGCAGCTTGGTATCAAACCGCATCTCTTTACCTGGAGCTGTGTCCAGCAGTGGAAAGCCACACCAGGATTCACTTTGCTGTTGAACATGGTTTCTTGTCGAAGCGGTCCTTCAGGATGGAGATTAATATTGATTCCTATGCACTTCAGACATCTCTGCGTTTCTGTGATGTTAGTCAGTCCCCTTTTTTTTTTGTCAGGAGCTGTAGCGTAACTTCAAGCTCTGGAGGAAGTTGTTCTTCGTGGGACTGAGGGCAAACGAGACGCTGGACTGACTCGCACAGCATCTAGTGTCATAAAGTGTATTACAATACGGTGCAGGATACAGCTAGTTAGCATGCTCATTTCAGTAGATATCTCTGAAATACAACAGAGGGTGGTCTTGGTCATGACATCATCACTGTGGCTCCTTCACATCTTACACATTACACCTTTTAAGTTGTTACACCAGATACAACCAGATACAGAAACACTGGAAGTGCACAAAAAAAAACACTGGAAACACTTCCATTGTCATCTGTGCTACTTGCAGTGTGTTTGTGTATGTGCTTGTGTTGTGAGTATTTGCAGCACATGTGTTGTCAAATTGATGAACTTGTTAGTGTTTTGCCTATTTGAATGTGTTTATCATTGCGTTGAGCTCTCATGGCCACCATAGATTATGTCTGAGCAGAATCTACATACATGTTTAACCATTTACTGTAAATGGCCACTTACTTGATGTAAATATATAATTGTAAGTGCTGGTAAAAATTCATAAGAGCTGTAGATTTGTTGTAAACTAACAAGTATCCTAGAAAAAAGAAGGTGAGCCGCAGGAAAGTAAAGAAGATAAAATATATCTAGTTCAACTTCAACTAGCCTGCAGACAACTTCTCTATTTTATGGTGTAATGTGAGTGAATACAGCTCTACCCCTTGCCACCCAACAGGATGTTCTCGTGTCATTAGTGATAGGAAAAAGGCATTAGAAAGAGAAAATGAGTGGAGCTGGTAGAGAGACATGAGAAACAGCAAGAGATGTGACAAGAGGAAGAAGGCTGGATAATTTCCTTTATAGACTCCTGATGGATGAGATAATTTAAAGCAGGTGATAAGATATTTAGATTCTAATTTGATGTGAAGACTGCAGAGCTCGCCTCTGGATTCCACTGAGGAAAGCCCACAACTTGTAGAAAGCATTATAGTGGTAATAAGTGTATACAAGTCAAATTTCCATCTGTTCTGTTTCTCTTAATCCATGAGATACAAACACAGCAATGATTCCATCTTCTTTGATGCTTTTAATGTTGTCTTTGTTTATTTGGAATATCACCGTTGTCTTCATTCAAAAATTGACAGCCCAGTTTCACAGTGAAATTGATTTTCATTTGTTTTATCAAATCACAACCACATTGCTGCCAAGCATTTTGGTTGTGGTTAATTTTTAAGGTCAAGGTAAGGTTAAAGGAATAGTTCAACATTTTTGAAACGTGCTTGTTTTTTTGGGTTTTTTTTTTAGATGAGATATCTCTGTCATGTCTGTCTGTTTAGAGCTGGAATCAATACATAGCCCAGCTAAGAATCAGAATCAGCTTTATTGACCAAGTACAAGGAATCTGACTCTGTTTTATTGTTGCTCTCAGTTTAATTCCACACAGTTTGGGAACAATTTTCAGAGGATAGACAGAAACAGACATGCAGCTAAAAACAGGGACAACAAAGCTAAGTGAAGAACAGTAAAATAAACATTTATCCATTATGTACATACAAATACGACACAAACAACAACTGCCATGTCCACATCATTAACGGACAGAACAATGATGACAACTGAACCAACTCCACAACCTTTCGGGTTTGCCTGGGTGTTGTGGAGAAGATTTACACAGAAGAAAATTGACATGTGGCTGAAAAAGCAAGTGCACACTGAGTGAAGATCAAACTATTATTTCCAAGAGAAAGAATCAAACTTCAAGCTCAGTTAACAGTTAATGTTTTGAATTTCCAACAAAAACAGCTGCATATGAACCGAAGTTGTAAAACAAAGTTATGTCATGGTCCTGATACCAAAATCTTTTCGGGAATAATTTGTCATATAAACATGAGCATGAATTATGGGTAAACTGTATACATCATAAGGTATACCATACAGAGGATCCAACTACGACCCACTGACATCCCTCATGTCCTTCAATAGTAACAACAGACTCACTTGAAGTGAAACAAGTTTTGGCATTTTGGGTGATTTCTGGGTGATGTGTGAGCCTTTTGTGCTGAAACTGTGTTAGTAATTTGGACATTTTGTGGATTCTCCTCTCAGTGACCTTGATTGTTTGGACACATTTCAACAGACAAGGAAAAATTAAAACAGAACATAATTTACCATTGAGTAAAAAATTTGAAATAGATATTTACCAAACAGTGTGATTTCTTTTGTGGATAAGATGTTTAGAATGTTGTAAAACACAGGATTTATTCACCTTGATGGAGTGAATGTCAGCTGATATATTCAACCCAGCATTCCCCTGCCTACTCAAGCATCAGCCAGCTACAGAACATTACATTTTGGGAGATCTCGATTTGTGGCCAAGGACAAAGGAGAACAGCTTGTCTGAATGTCACACCCGTTTGAACTGCAAAGGGCTCAATGTTAAGACTCAGTAAGCTGGAACAGGCTGTAATGCAATGCCATTACAGTACAAAAGCAGGTCAGGGCTGCAGAGGCAACGGTTCAAAATGGCACTCCAGGTGAGCTGGAGTCTTTTTACCTCAGCAAACTAAATGTTGTCCACAGAAAGCAGAGAGCACAATGTCCTCTGCTTGACCTTCTCAGGGAAAACAGAAATGACTACTCAAGGCCAGCAAAGAAAATAATGTCTTAACAAATGTATGCTTTGTTGCTTAACATGTTTTAACTGGTTGTGGGGCGGGAGGTTCATCACAGTAAGTGTTAATGTTACTGTTACTGTTACTGTAACTGTACAGTAACATGAAGTAAACCACACTTGTAATTTCTAAACTGAACTATAGTTATAGTAGTATTAGTTGTAGTATGTATTCTTTGGTGATCCCCTGATGTTTCATCCAGTATTATTATCTGGTCAACATTTCAATTTGTCTGAATTCAAACAAAACTTAATGATAGTGAACTTGGTAAATCATCTCATTAACATCAGCATGTTCACATTGTCATTTTTTGTATATTACCATGTTTCTATAGAGTCTTAAACTTATTATTGGCTAAACGTAACCATGCCTGACATTAATCATTTATGTTGTATGTTGAAGAGAAATGTAATCCAGTTAATATTTACAGTTTGTAGTAGGAGATTTGAGCAGCTCATCATTTACTTTGTTAGCTTTTTGTCATCATGTGAAACATTTCCATTTATTTGCTTCGTTTATTTGATGATTATAAATCAGATAGCTAACAAATGGTTGTCAGACACAGAAGCAGTATTCTTTTTCCTTTCTCTTTCTTTCACTTGGCTTTCATCCTGTCTTTGACACTTACAGTGTATTACCATAACAGCACCTCTCCTCACCTGTCTCCTTCATTTTTTTTCATCCTGTTGACAAAAGAGCCCTGACAGAGTCTGACACTGGCTGATATTCTTTCTTTGATGAGAACACATGCATTTTCAGGATGTAAGGGGCAATGACTGATTTCTAACCTTAACCAGGCAGGTGATGGGCAAGCCAGCCTGAAGGTGTGGATGGCCACCCTGCCTAGGGTAATTAATGAGTGTCCATCAAACATGTTCCTCACAGAGGAGCTCGGCTGGCCTGTCAGTATCCATTACACCACTGCCACGGACCAGGAGAAGCCCTGACTCAACATTCGACATTTATACCACAAACTGGAGCCAGGAGAATACAAGACTTTGTCAAGTTCGACAGTTTACCTTGTGCCTATTGTCAGAATACATGCAGTTAACTATGAACTGCATGTAACTATAACTATACAAACTTTCTCTTCGAACATTCTCCAGACTGACAAGCTTTGTAAATGACAAACAGACGTCAGACAGTGATCATCAAAGGAACTGGAGCTGAGTAATCTTCAAAATCACAGTTAGAGTTAACACTTGGTTTAGGTTTCTGGTACAGTAATGTAATATAACATGATTACACAACAATTTAATTCAGCGCTACTTTATTTATTCATAAAAGGTCAATTGTATGAAGCTTTTTGCAAGTAACAACAGAGAATAAATAAACACATTCTTCCACTTTATCCTGTAATGACATGTAATTGCTAAAATGTTAATAAAAATAATATTTAGAATTGAACAAAGGCTATTTTTTCTCATATTTGTTAGTCAGTCACAAATGTTTCTATTTTATAATCTTTATCATTTTCCTCCTGTATGTACCTGTGACCTGAATAAACAGGGTTAGCCTCCAACATTAGTTCTGGTGGCCTGGGTGGAGTCAGATGCCTCAGCCTTTTGTTTCGGTCTGCCCCAGGATAGAGGTCTTGTAATCACAAGATAAAGATCTCTGTAAGTTATGATGAGATACGCATCTCATACTTTTGAAATCCTATTTTGTAATTATGATCGTATTTTCTTTTAATGATGTGATTTTCATTATAATTATCAATTATTTTGATTATGTGATAATGTGAGAGATTTTTCTAATTATGAGCTACAGATCTTGTAATTATGAGATAATTGACTCATATTTTACTTTAGTAATTTTTTAATGTAATTTTTATTTACACTAATTATGTGGTAGTTTTCTCAATTATGAGAGACAGATGTAAATGTTTTGGCATAGTTATGACAGTTTTCACAAAATGATGAAATCTTTTTCTAATAGTTACATTGAAGTGAAGTGAATGTTATTGCTTTCTTGCAATTATGACATACAGATCTCATGATTAAGTGATCATTTTCTGTGATTGTTTTCTCATAATTATGAGATATGGATCTCATAAAATGTTTGAAGTTTCCTTTTCTTTGATGCTTCTGTGAAAAAATGCAGTTAAAAGCTGAGAGTTTCATATATAATGATAATAAATACAGATAATAAATAAGGCCAAAATCATCTCTAAAACCATTAAATAGGGGGTCATTATCTGGATGAGGAAGTGTCCATTTGTACTGGTTTGTGTTACATGGGTAGAATAGTGATATTGATAAATGTGTCCAGCATGTGTGAAATGAATCTAATTGATTGTTTTTTAATGCTATTTGCCTTTCTGTAGATACAATATGTGTTCAGTAGAAGGTGCCACTGGGATGTTGAAAGGTTATTTCTGTCTTTCCTGTTTAAGATGTTTGTCTTTTGAAGTGATTGTTAAGGCGACCAGTTTGGGTTGTTCATATTTCAGTGGTGGAGATCTCTTAGCAGACATCCAGATGCTGACATCTATGGTAGCAGCTTGATCATGTTAACACTTTCGGCTGTGGGACAGTGTTGTCTGGTTTTATTGGATGTTTGTACATTTTTTATTTTTTTTTTCTGAGTGACTATGTGTTTGAGTTGAGTGAACAATAGATTTTCAAACTGTTATTTGAAATGTGAGTTTTTCCTAAACATTTTCACAAGAGACTCAGGATGTGGGGGTTTTATGCTGGCCTAAAAGGCCAGAGACCAGAGGCCGTAGAACAGATCTTGTCTACCATTTGGGTGAAGGCTTCTTCTTATTGGAAGAAGTGCACATTCCAAAGGTGGGATAAGACAGATAAATAGAGGGGTTTGTGAGACCGTAAAGGAGAGATCTCAAATTGGCAGAGATGCTCCAGGATTCGGCATTTTTGACACTTTTTCTTTCTTGTAAATAAACTTCTTTTTGATTGCAAGTAAAGACGTGTCAGTGGTGATCACTTCTTCACATCAGCACCTCAAGATACCAAAATTTTTGGCGTCACGAACTTGGACGTGTTTGTGGCCTCTTCAGCGTCAGCTGGCGGCTCCATCGAACCAACTCCCGCATCAACCACGGCTTCTTTACAGGGTGAGTTTTTCACAATATTGTGCACTGGTTTGCTCGATTAGAGCTGCTGCTGTAGGTTCGCTGATAGGCTGCACCATTAAAAATAATCTTTGTAGGGTTTTTGTAGTGCTGGTATGAGAAGTCATCTACCGTTCTAAATTTTTCTAAAACTGGGGTTTTTATTTGCGTTGCTGCCAATGCAAAAAGGGGGAAATAGAGGAAAAGGGCAGACTAAAGGAAATAAGTTTGCTAAAATAAGTCTGCGAAAATAAGTCTGCTGAAAAGAAAAGAATAGACCTACTGAGTTAGAGGAAAAAAGCAGGCTAAAGGAATAAGTCTGCTAAAAATAAAGGAATAGGAAAAGAATAAGAGTTAAACAAGCCGCTAATTTGGATGAAAGCCCTCAGGGAGGCGGTTTTAGACCGGCCAAAAACCTATTATTTTCTAGGTAGAATTTCAGGTCAGTCCTCAAAAAAGGGGGGCTGGAGAAGCAGATTACTTCAGTTAGAAAGTGCCCATTCTTATGATGACCGACGGGTCAGGTATGATGCTGCTTGTATTGAAAGTGCTGTCTTTCTCAGGTAGCAGAAATTTAGATTAAAAGAGATAAGGGAGCGGCAAAAGCATGCTTATTTAGGACAGTATGAATGAGTCAACTTTAGAATAGACTGTTGTTTGTGTTTTATTCTTTGTTCTATTGTGTGTCTACCAGTTAATGTCAGTGTATTTATAAGTTGGAGAGGGATTCTCCCCCTCCCTCTTTCTCTCTGCTTTCTGCCTCTCTGTAAAGAGAGACTTTAGCACTGTATGTTGGTTGTTTTTCTGTATATGATAGATTTTATGTTGAGTGAAGCATAAAAGTTAATAGAATTTGAGAACAGGAGATTAAGTTAAATGATAATAATAAATACTTGCCTGTGAACATTATTGTATTAAGTATATAAGAAAGTGTAAATACCCTTTCTCTCAATTCATGAGCCTTCTTTGTAAGGACGTTTTGTAATTTCATGAGCCTGTTTAAGGACGTTTTTGTAATGCTATGAGCCTTAAAAAAGGACTTTTTGATAAATATATGAGCTTTCTTTGGGACTTTTTGGTAAAATTCTATGAGCTCCTGTTTGGGAGACTTTGAAAAATAAATTTTGTTAACAGAATGAGCCCCAGAAAGACTTGATACGTAAGAGAGATTCTTTGATAGATTCTGAGAAAGTGTTCATTTAAATGAAATTTCTATATAAGAATGATTCTCTAAGATAGAGGAAGGGAGACTTAGGGTTTGTTAGATTAAATTTATAGGATACTAGACCAGGGTCCAGAAATTATATTAGTCAAATACTAGTGACTAGTAATATTCATTAGCCCTCTGGGAATAAAAAAGTAAAATATTTGCTCTCTTCTGAGTGTGCGCTGTGGGGAGGAGTCAAAAGGACAAGGGGTGAGTCTGGAGGCAAGAGGACATCTGGTCTACATCACATGGATTGAGGTTGCAGACGACAACGCTTGCATCTGAATCCAGTGGAAATAAGGCCAGTACAATTTTATCCACAAACTCTTGCTGACAAATGTACTTGCATTTACACCTTTGTGCATACATTCATACTTGATAGTACATTTGTCTACCCTATCTATTTTACATACATTATATATGTGCTTTAGTTAGAGAGAGCTTGGCAACGGACTGATCATTTGATTAGAAAAAGAATTTGCGCTTGGCTTATATGCAAATCTTGTTGTTGGTGAATCTTGCGTGTGGACTTGGCGTTGTAGATATCTACCTATAGTACTTTCTTTGGCTCTTTTGAGGTTGGCAACTTTACTCATCTGTTTTTGTTGGCTGTGGCTTGGACAATTAAAAATAAAAATAAATAAATAAGATAATAATAATTATAATAAATAGATAAACAAATAAAAATAAAATAAAATACATCAAAATAAAATAAAATTGGGTTAATTCTTAATTGAGCTAAAAAAAAACAAAAAACAAAACATTGAATTAGAGAAAACATAAAAATATAACAATGTAAAAAATGGATGCTCCAAAAGTCATTACTCCCGTTGAGGTAGTTCAGAAAAATAATCCTCTAATTAACGGTGTAGCAGAAATGTCTAAGAAATGGTCTAAGCGCTGGTCAATTGATCAACCATGGCCAGTGGTAGGGACCTTTAATCCAGATGTGATCAAAACAATGCAGGTGCTTGTGTCTACATATCATGCAACAGGGCAGAAAGGGAAAAAGGGGGAGAAATGTAAACAAAAGAAACAAATGGAACTTGACATGCTTCAGTTGTTTGAACAAGAGGGACAGAAATGGCGGGAGGCTAAGAAGGAACAGAAAGAAAAAGCTGAAGAGAAAACAGAAAAGTTGTGGGCAGAAATTGATCAGCCCTTTTCACATGTGGCTCCAATACAAAAGCGCCCACCTTATGAGAAGGAGGTGGAGCTTAAGGAGCTTTACCCTCAGCTTCCAATGATGAGTCAGGAAGGTAGGTATAGTATCAGAGATGATGATGATCAAGTGATAGAAGTAGGACAGGCAGAGACAACGATCAGGATGTACCCAACCACTAAAAGTGAAAAGAAAACGGTACATGTTGGTTCTAAGGGAAAGTTAAGATCCAAGGAGAAGGATTCAGATGAAGAGGGAGATCAGAGTGATTTTGAAAAAGCTATGGGGGGATATGGCCCAACAGTCAGGCGACTCCTGGCTAAAGCAGAAAAAAAGGGAGCCAAAGTGGGAAAGAAAAAGCAGGTTAGAGAGGGAGAGAAGAAGCAGGTTAGAGATGATAGTTCTACCGAAAGTGAAGATGAGGTTAGGGACAGAGGCTTAGATAGTGATAGTTCTTCAGAGGAGTCTGATAGGACAGTATTCAATTCTAAAAGAAGTAGGGACAGAGGACAGATTGAGGATGAGATTGATGTAGGCATTCAACAATGTCTTACAAATCTGGATGCATGCTCTTCACCATATAGTAGACAAGCAGAAAAATAACTACAGGAGCTAGAAATAAAAAAGAAAGAGCTGAAGAAAAAAGATTCAAAGAAATCAGAAAGGGGAGCAGAGGGATATTCACTGCATTCAAAAACAAAACATAAATCTGATAAGATTCTCCCAGTGATAATTCGTGGCCAGAATCTTGAATATAGACCTTGGCAGAACACAGATATGACAGACATCCTTGAGAAATTACCTATTCTCCAAAGCGGAGCACATCCTTGGATCTCAAAGTTGGAAGAAATTATGGTGGGGACACAACTTGCCATGGGAGACATTAAAAGACTCTTAGCAAACATCTTAGGGGTTCCAGCTGTGGAGAAAATCCTCCAGAGAGCAGGACTCAACCGATATGTGGGGACCTCTGTAAATGACTCTGAGCTGTTTGCAGCAAATAGAGGTTGAATGTGGAGGTCATTGAGAGACACATTTCACACAAATGTACACTCTGATAATATCCTCATTGAACCACTGGGACAAGATGACAATCCGAGAGCCTATGTATCAAGGGCTCATCAAACATGGAGAAATATTATATGTAATGATCCAGATGAACGCCAAATGGAACAATCAATTCTGCAAGCTAAAATACAGAAGGGGCTACCCCTCCCAGTGAGGAGCAAGCTGGCAGAAGTAGTTGGTCTTGCGAGTATGACAAAGGGGGTTTACATAGACCATATAGCTCATCAAGTTGAGTTATATAGAAAAAACGAGCATGACCAGAGGGAACAAGATCAGGAGACCCTCAGAAAACTCAACCAAATTCAACTAGTAGATAACAAAAAGAAAGAGAAGAAACAAGCTTTACTCATACAAAATCAATTTGAACCAAATCAATTTGTACCACAGCCACAACCACAGCTACAGCCTAATCAATTTCAAGTACAGCAGCCTTGTTCAGTAGTTCCCTTTGCATTCAACTCACAGCCAGTTTATGGACAACAGCAAGCATGGAGAGGAAGGGGAAGAGGAAATTTTGGAAGGACAAGAGGAAATTTGAATCCAAACAAAATTTAGAAGTGTACTATAATTGTGGGCAGCCTGGCCATTTTGCTCGTGGATGTAATAGACTGGGAGGAAATCTCAGAGGGAACCCGAGAGGAGGATTTAGAGGGCAGCCAATGACGGCTCGGGGATTGGCGAACCCTTTTAGGGGTCCGGAGCTGGGATTCTAGGGGTGCCCAGAAAACCCGAAAGGGGGGTGTCAGCTGGTAGTATCAGGGCCGGAACAAGATCCGACAATAGTAGTGAAAGTGAATGATCGACCATTGGAAGTGATGGTAGATAGTGGAGCAGCTTTCACTTGTATTCCGCCTGAAGATGCTATGCATCTCCCCATGTCTGGTCAATTAATACGGACAATCAGGTTTGAGGGAATAAAACAGCTGGTACCTCTTACAGAACCAATTGAGCTCAGCTACAAAAATCAAAAAACTACAATGCCTGTACTTGTTTCAGAGCACACACCAATTGCATTCTTGGGAAGAGATGCTTTATGCAGACTAAATTGTACAATAAAGTGTACACCAGACAGTTGTTTGATAGAAATGCCAAGTGATACTGCTTGGCAGTTATTGATGGCAACAGAAGTTGAAACCTCTTCAGTGTTTTGGATTGGAAATCTTAGTGCTGAATTTTTAGAACCTGTCAAGTTGTGGGAGAAGTTCATTGTGGCAAACATGCCTGATGCAAAGCTTCCAGAATATCCACTGCATTGTACATTGAAATACTTTAAAAATGCCACTCAATCAAATTCTGCAGATTGAGCATTGAACTCTCCCAATAGGACAATGGAGTCCTCTTTCGGGGCACTTTCCAGCATCCATCCCAAGGACTCCAAAAACGAGCGGGTAGTCTGAACTGCTGTTCGGTGCATAGGCACCGGACAACAGTCAGAACCCGATCCCCGACCCGAAGGCACAGGGACGCAACCCTTTCGTCCACTGGGGTAAACTCCAACATACAGGCAGAGAGCCTGGGGGACACCAAAAAGCCCACCCCGGCCCTCCGCCTCTCACCCAGAGCAACTCCAGCAAAGAGGAGAGACCAGCCCCTCTCAAGGACTTCGGTTCCGGAGACGATGCTATGTTTTGAGGTGAGACTGACTATATCTAGCCGGTATCGCTCAACCTCTTCCACAAGCTCCCACTCCTTCCCCGCCAGAGAGGTGACGTTCCATGTTCCAAAAACCAGTTTCCGTAACCGAGGATCGGACCGCCAAGGCCCCCGCCTTGGTCTGCTGCCCAATCCACACTGCACCGGATCCCGCTGACTCTTCCTGCAGGTGGTGAGCCCACTGGGAGACGAACCCATGTAGCCGATTCGGGCTGAGCCCGGCTGGGCCCCATGGGCCAAGGCCCGGCCACCAGGCGCTCGCCCACGTGCCCCAACCCCAGGCCTGGCTCCAGGGCAGGGCCCCGGTGTTCCTCCGGGCCGGGTACTTGGGATATTGGACTTGTGAAATCTGCTCAACTTGTGACCATACAACTCAGACCTGGTACTTACGGAGCCCCGGATATGCTATTAGAAAAAAAATAAATAAATTGTGGCCACGAAATAGCAATTCGTTCCCACGAAATACTAATTTGTGGCCACGAAATATTAAGTCGTTCCCACGAAATATTAATTCGTTCCCACAAAATATTAAGTCGTTCCCACGAAATAGGTATTTTGTGGCCACGAAATATTAATTCGTTCCCACGAAATAGTAATTTGTGGCCACGAAATAGGTATAACGTGCGCACGAAATGCACTGGACAGCTGGGTGAGCAAATCGTGCGCCAGTAGAAGCCTAGGTGTTGTGATGTCGTGATGCCCGAGGTGAGTGTCTTTTCTTGTCCTGTTCTTGTCTTCTTGATATGCCGTAAAGTTATTTAGGCTAATTAGGTTTGTGTTTAATACTTTATTACAACGGGTAACGTTAGCTACCGTCTCACCCGACTTACAAACTTCGTAGCCATACTACCGCTTAGCCTAACGTTACTACACGGCGTTCTGTTGTGCAATGTGCGGTGGTAAACACATCGGAGCTACAGCCCGCACAAACATCAGGAGGACACTTTTCAAGTAGAGCTCAGTAGCCTACTGAGCGAGGTATGCTGAGCATAAAGCCAGTGGTCTGTGTGGCACGAAGGTGTCTTGTTTAACTTGGCTAGATCCTCTCGCTAACCCATTAACGTCACTGCAGACCTGATCCGGACCCTCCTCCGGAAAGTGGTGGTGAATTACAGCAGATAAATAGTTCACTATTATGAATCAGTCTCTGCAGTGAGATGTGATACAATTCCTCAAAACTATTTTGTTTCCTGTTATGTTGGTATGGTTGGTCCTGGATAGAACACTGATTAGAAAATTGGTCAGTCTATCACAGATAGCCTACTGATAATAAAACCATTTCACTTTGATTTACCAAATATTAAAGTAATTTCATGGACAGGATCAGATGCTGTTCTTCAGTAGGATGGTGTTTAAATCTGCTGCATCAACTTCAGAGCTCAACAATGTGCAGCTGTCTTTAAAAACAAATGAGAGGCAGTGAGTTGAGTTGTAAATTGCATTTACACTGTATCCTACTTTATTCATCCCTAGGAGGGAAATTCAAATTAGCCCAGTAGCTCACACTACAATGACACAAAAAAGAAAGAAAGATGGAGCCAGACTGCCAGTATTTGCAGCAACAGTATTCATAGATTGAGAATCTGGAAAATCTATTAGTTTTTAAGGCTGTTAAACTATTGATTTTACTTTCCTGTGTTTTACAGGTCAACTATGGATAGTCCACTGCGAGAATTCTTGAAGGAGCGCAAATTGCAAGATGTGATTCAGAAACTTGAAGATGAAAATGTAAGCCACACCAGCTGCTGTCTTTGCTTGCTCTCTCTCTCTCTCTCTCTCTCTCTCTCTGTATTTCTATTATAAGATTAATATTGACTATTGACTATGACTATTATATTTTAATGTACTCAATAGCCTACATCATTAATACATTAAAAAGCCAAGTGTGTTTACACAGCAATTTAAAATAATTTTCAGTCATCTTAAATTGGAAAAATATCATTTTTATATCATTATAAATGTTATCAAAAGTACGTCAAATGAAAAACAAACGATGTGAATACCTATATACTACTTTATAGGTTAATTTCCTTTAAATATCCATTGACATTCTATATTATGCATGTGGATGTATTGATGCATTTATGTATTGATTGGAGTGTCTTCCATTTTTTCCAGATTGATGAAACTGTCATTCCATTAATGACAGACAGTGACCTGGCAAAGTACATCCCCAAAGTTGGAGACAGAGTGTCCACTGTGGCCTTCTGCAGACAAGCAGCACTGTCACAAAAATCACCATCCAGGAAAGAATCCATACTTTCAAGGCTACGACAAAGACTGTCTGGAGGTGAGGGGATGCCTTCAAAAAAGAGATCATCTAAGTTGGAAGGAAATACAAATGCCAAACGTAAAGTGAGACGACTGGAGGTTGGTTGGATGGATTATGATGAGGACGAGGAAAGGTACAAACAGGTGAAGTCTGCAAATGGTGGAGGAACCAGGCATCTCTCTATTGAAAAAGACGAAACAGTGGCAGATATCAAAGTTATGGCTGAAAATATTTTTTTCCCAAATGGCCGTTCCAAAAAAAAAAAAAGTCTTTCAAACTATTCAACTCACATTGAGAGCTCACAGATACATATTAATGTGTCTAATACAGTAGATGAGCTGTATAACAAAAGCAAGTTGAAAATGCTAAGACTTTATCTGTGCACCAAAATGAAAACGGGACAGCAGCCCCCAGTAGGAGTGGAGGATGATCACACAACAAGCCAGCCCTCAGAAGTAGATCTCACTGACGCGAATCAAGCTGTTGAGTATCTGTTGGTGGAGAACATAAATTCAGAATCAACACACTACCATGTTATTAATGATGGAGCTTCCACGAGTGGATGTTTGGAATTGGATGAGACATTACCATGGGATGGTCTGCTAACTCTGGGCGAAGGCGAAGATTCCCATGCAGTTATTTTTGTAGGTGAGGGCAGGCTAGATGTAACTGAAGATGAACCAAACCTTGAAACAGCTATTCCAGAAAAGGAGGATGATGCACCTTCTGAAACAGTGGATCAGTCACTGTCTGCTCCAGTGCTTGCAGGGGAGGCAGATGTTTCAGCCCAAGCACTTTCTGAACCACAATCTTCTCCTGTAACACTGATTGTAAGAAGAGGTCACTGTCTCACTGACATGATCAATGCCTTCAAGAACCCCAAAATTGTGGCATCTGAGGTCTGCATCAAAATGCGTTTACCAAATGGAGAGCTTGAACAGGCGGAAGGAAGTGGTGTCTTGCGAGACTGCCTGACAGAATTTTGGATGGATTTCTATGATAGCTGCACACTGGGAGTTGAAGTGAAAGTCCCCTTCATCAGGCATGACTTTCAGCAGGAAGAATGGCAGGCTGTAGCCAGAGTGTTTGTAGTAGGGTGGAAACAAGCTGGTTACTTCCCAGTGGAACTTGCGGTACCATTTCTGGAAGAGGTGCTGTGTGGCTCGACGACCAGTAGTTTCAAGGATTCTCTTTTGCTGTACGTATCACATGAGGAAAGATCTATCCTCGAGAAGGCTTTGGAGGACTTTAATTCTGTGGACACAGATGAATTACTGGATGTACTAGATGCACATGAATGTAAACAAGTCCCTACCAAGGACACTCTGCTTCCTGTTTTGTCACAAATAGGACACAGAGTAATTATTCAGGCCCCAATGTATGTCATTAGGTGCTGGCGTCCTGTTATGGTTTCTGTAGCTAGTTTACTGCCACCAGAAGGACTGCATCATTTCATTGCACAAAAAAAACCAACTGCAAAAACAGTGAAGGCGCTTCTAAACTTTCCAGAGGAGATGACAGCAGCCCAATCAACAGTTTCTCGTTACCTGAAGAGGTACATTGGAGAAATTGATTGCAAGAACCTTCAGCTTTTCCTGCGGTTCTGTACAGGATCTGATGTCTTGGATAAGGCCATACTAATTGAGTTCATTGAAACCACAGATTTCCTCCGCAGACCACAGTCCCACACATGCGGATGTGTACTAAAGCTGCCCATTGGTTACTACAGCTATCCAGATTTTCGCAGTGAATTTAACAACATTCTCACAAGCTCAATGTGGGTAATGGATGTGGTGTAGGTGATTGATTACAGTTGTTTATAGCAACCCCAGAATATGAGCCTTGAGTGGTGTTCTCAAGGTGTTTGAAATGTATTGAGTTGTTTACACAAGTTGTTAAAACCCTAAAGATGTTTACCTCATTTATTTTGTAACTATCAGCTGTTCTTATCCTACAGTACATAAATTGATTTATTTATATTATTATTACAGTTGTTTATAGCAACCCCAGAATATGAGCCTTGAGTGGTGTTCTCAAGGTGTTTGAAATGCAAGTGAGTTGTTTACACAAATTGTTAAAACTCCAAAGATGTTTACCTCATTTATCTTGTAACTATCAGCTGTTCTTATCCTGCATAATAAAATTGATTGATTTATTTTATTATTACAGTTGCAGTTGTTTATAGCAACCCCAGAATGTGATCCTTGAGTGGTGTTCTCAAGGTGTTTAAAATGTATTGAGATGTTTACCACAATTATTTTGTAACTAACAGTAGCCAGTAGTTTGAAAGCTGTTCTTATCCTATTACATACAAATTACATTTTAAAAAGATCATTAAACCATTCAAGTTTGTTATAACATGTTGATGTCTTGTCTGTTCCATTCCATACATCTTTAAGAACCTGTATGAGGATATTTGCACATATGCTGCATATATACATCATATATGCGCATATGGTAATATGCTGCATATAGTATACAGTTATACTACACATCACTTTCTTAATGTGCTGTGATTTGTTAGGGAGGACATAATACTTGATCAGACATTGCATTTATTAATCTCTTCCACTGTGATTAAAACAGACACACAGGAAACATAAAGGGCATTGGTGATGCAACCATCAAAATAAGACTTAAGATAATTGCACAAATATGAAAAGTATGTGCAATATGCCATGTACTAAAGTACTGTACATGTTTTGTATGCTTTTGTCCACTCAAATTGGCCCAAATAACTGTGGACGAACCGTGTCCCTTAGCTGAATATATAAATCAACAGCATCGGACATGGTAGATGGGAACTCCAAGCTTGATTCTTCCATTATTATTGTGCACAAATCAAACAAATCCATGTCACATGGGGCTGAACTTAAAAATGTGCAACTGTGTTTACATGCAGTCAGATCTTCAGTTAGTGGAACAAGACAGTTTTCTGCACCCCAAAGGTGAGGGGCCATGTACATGACATCAGGTATCCCACTTGGCACGTTGGGGTTCTTGGAGGGCCTTATACGGTGAGCATTCCAAACACCCTGGATGTCATTTAAGAGCTCCTGTTGAAGGAACAAGAATGATTTAGACATAAATGAAACACTGTAAATTTTTAAACAGTGACCTTTGCATATAACAATGCAATAAAAGTTGATTAAATTGTGTTGTGGTGTGTCTTATTTTCAGTTTAAACAGTTTAAAGAATAAATCACACTGTATATTAAATAAACATAAACTCAGTGACTTAAATATGTATTTGGCCTAACGTTATGTAGGTAGTGTACATGTGGCACCTTGATCATTTTAATCAGTTTCAGTGTCTATCTGTTTGTGTTTTCAGACTGTTGTAAACAATGAATACAGAGTGTGTAACATAGCCTACAGTTTCTGTGTTTCTTGCTGTGATCATAATAGAGGGTATGCGTTTACGTCACGTTGCCCTTGGCAACGCCCCGTTCGTTCGGACTGAGTGGCAAAACAAACCTCCCTCAACGTGCTAGCGGTGGACTCATAAACTGGATAAAATATGTTATATGTTATTTACCTGAATGATTGGCATGAAACAGAACTGTGACAGAGCTTTGTCAACGAAATCCCCGGAGAAGAATCCCTCATCCTTCAGTTCTCCTAAAGCCGTGATCCATGGTTCGATTCCTTCTTTTCTCATCACTCCCCACCAGCTCTCAATTCTCTGGTTTGCAGTACTTGCCCCTGTGACATAGCTTCTCTCCGCTGCTCTATCATCCACGTCATCTCTCCGTAGATACCGTTGAATGTCTCTGACAACCACGTTCTCAGTGCCCATATCAGTCCGTACGAGCCTGGGGCAGCCCCCACAGCGCTCCAGTGTCTCCACGAAGTACCCCCCGATGACTTTGGGGTCACTGTTGGTGCGAGCGGCCCGCAGCCACATGACTTTGCGTGAGAACCCGTCAATGCAGCCATTAATGCATATCCCGTATGGCTTTAGTTTGTCATATGAGTCTATGTGCCACACAAAGTTAGGTCCCTGAGCAAAATATTGCCTCCTCGAGAGACGTCTGCTCCGTCGAAGTTGTGAACCAACGGGGTCCAGCAGAGAGAGGAGGATCCTGACGTCTTCTTTTCTGATACGAATTCCGTGTTGTATACACTTTGTATACATCCACCGATAATCGTGATCCTTTCCAGAGCCTTGCAGTTGGTCAACAATGAAATCTATCCCGGCGTCCAAGTCGTACCTACGCCGGTGCAGCGACCTGGCTCTTAATAGTCTGTGAAGATGCCTCTCGCTAATAATGAATCCCTGCAATGCCAGGCTTTTCAAAATGTCTTTGTATTTCATTCCCAGCCCAAAATAAAACTCTACCATACTATCCCGGTCCATTGTGTGACAGGGACTGTTCCTGTTTGAGAGAGTGCGCTTGATTTGCTTGCCCAGCTGTCCAAGAGTAATTCGTGCGCACGTTATACCTATTTCGTGGCCACAAATTACTATTTCGTGGGAACGAATTAATATTTCGTGGCCACAAATTAGTATTTCGTGGGAACGAATTGCTATTTCGTGGCCACAATTTATTTATTTTTTTTCTAATAGCATATCCGGGGCTCCGTAGGTACTAAACCTCTAAATCAATATCCATTAAAAGAGGAAGCAGTTCAAGGAATTGGACCACAAATTGAAGGTCTTTTAAAAGCAAATATTTTAAAGAAAACTCAGAATCCCCAAAGTAATACACCATTGTTGCCTGTGAAAAAGCCAGATAACTCTTATCGCATGGTACATGATTTGAGATTTGTAAATGAGGTAGTAGTTGATTTACCAGCAGTAGTGTCAGATCCACATACTTTGCTAGCTCAAATTCCACCAGATGCAAAATGCTTTACAGTCTTAGATTTATGTGGTGCATTTTTTAGTCTTCCACTTAGTGTTGAAAGTCAGGGTTTGTTTGGGTTCACATATAAGGGACAGTTCTATGAGTACACAAGATTGCCACAAGGATTTAAACATAGGCCTCATATTTTCAATAAAGTATTGAAAGATGATCTTGTGGGGAAAGATCAAAAAGTAAAAAGTACAGTGGTAGAATATGTGGATGATATTATCATCTGTTCACCAGATAAGAAAACATGCCATGAGGACTCCATTAAATTACTACAAATATTGGCAGAAAATGGTCACAAGGTTTCGCAGAAAAAACTGCAGTATTGCCAGGAGAAGGTAGCATATTTGGGTCAGACAATAACGTAGGGACACAGAAGTATTTCTGATTTAGAAGTTATTCGAAAGGCTCCTAAACCAGAACAGTTAGAGAAATTATGACCTTTCTTGGTATCGCTGGCTATTCTTCAGCATGGATTGAAGATTATGCTAGTTTAACAGGGCCCTTGAGGGCTATGATCAAAGAGACTGGAAATGCTCAACTTCACTGTAATCTTTTATGGACACAGGAAGGCCTTTTGGCCTTTGAAACAATTAAACAAAGATTACAGGAGGCTCCAGAATTTTCTGTCGTATGTGTCTACCTCAGCTGGGGGTAAATATGCATGTGCAGTTCTTTGTCAGCCAACAGGTACAGGGATGAGTCCTCAACCCATTTCATACTACTCCACTGCCTATTCTGAAGTAGAGCTGGGACTGCCCCTGTGTTACAGAATAATGGTGGGAGTTTCTCTGATGTATGATAAAGCATCGTCTGTTACGATGGGATACCCAGTAACAATTCTTACTCATCATAGCCTCAGGAATCTTTTAAACTATGGCAAATATACGTTAACGATGCATAGGCTTAGGGATTATCATAGACTATTAGAGCAGGAAGATGTTACGTTGGCAAGATGTGTTACAGTAAACCCGGCTGAGAATTTGCCAACTGCAGAGGATGGTGAACCGCATGATTGTATTAAGGAAGCAGAAAAATACTCAAGGTTGAGGTTAGATTTGCAAGCCCTCCTACTGCGGGAGGCAGATTTAGAATACTAGACTGATGGTTCTTGTTACCGTGTGGGGGATAAATTGAGTGCGGGTTATGCTGTGGTGAAAGCCCAAGGAACAGGGTTTGTAGTCGAGAAAACTGGAGTGGTACCACAACCCGCATCAGCACAGCTTGCTGAACTTGTAGGATTGACTGAAGCATGCTTGTTAGCTGAGGGAAAGCGTGTGACAATTTACACAAATTCTGCGTATGCTCACAATGTGTGTCATCTGTTTGGAGCAGTGTGGAAGAACCGAGGGTTTAAGAAAACTGATGGTTCTCCAATGCAACATCATACTCAGATCATGAAACTTTTGCATGCTATGATGAAACCAAAGAAATAGCGATAGCAAAATGTGCAGCACATAAAATGGACACGTCCAGAGTCACTCGGGGTAATAAAGCGGCTGATGATGCTGCAAAAGCAGTGACGGGCGCGGATAAATTGGGTAAAGTTCTTTTAGTTACACATGAAGTAGACTTAAAAGACAAAATTACACTTGCTGATGTGATTTTGATGCAGGAAGCAGTTTCTGAAATGGACAAACAGCTGTGGGGAGATCGTGGTGCCATTCAGGATTCTACTGGTCTTTGGAGAAACCATGAAGGATTGATCATAGCACCTCCAGACCTGCTTGGATTAATGATCCAAGAAGCACATGGGTTGGCCCATGTTGCAAGGGGGGAGGTTAGGAGAAAGATAATTGAAGAGTACGGATTTTGGGCACCATACCTCTTAGAGCAGATTGATCACGTCATAGGTAGATGTACTATTTGTCTGAAAAATAATGTTCAGAGAGGTGTGGCAGCTTCACCAGGTTATATCCCAATGCCAAGGGGTCCAATGTGAGAGTTGGTAATTGACTTTGTTGACATGATAAAACCAGTTGAAGGTATAAGGTATATGCTGGTTGTTGTTGACAGATTTTCAAGGTGGCCAGAGGCCTGTCCAACTAAGTGCAAAGACGCTCAGTCAGTTGCCAAGTTTCTGTGTAGGCAGGTCATTTGCAGATGGGGACTCCCTGATAGAATTTCATCTGATAATGGTAAAGAGTTTGTGGATAAAACGGTAAAATTAATCTTACAAAATTTGGGAATTAAACAGCGCCTTGGAGCAGTTTATCACCCACGAAGCCAAGGAATTTGTGAAAAAATGAATGGTGTTTTAAAGAACCGCATCGTTAAAATTTGCCAACACACGGGTTTAAATTGGATAGCAGCGCTTCCATTAGCATTAATGGTATGCTGCTCCAGTGAATTGTGTGATTTGCACATGACTCCTCATGAGTTGGTTACAGGGAGACAGATGCCAACACCTTGTTTACGTACAAGCGGAAAGGGTCCAAGTTTGGCCCTTTTAGAAGATGAAATGCGAGCATATGTAACATATATGGCTATTCTTCATAAAAGAATATCCATGTATGTTTCTGACAGGCAGAGACAAGAGGAGGTGCAGGAGACACTCGAGCAAAAAAGGAGTACGGTGCAACCTGGAGAAAGGGTGTTTGTAAAGGTCTTTCGAAGTAAGTGGTATAACGAACGTCGTGAAGGACCATTCGAAGTTGTTCACAGTATGGGAACAGCTGTTCAGGTTAAAGGGTCTCCAACTTGGTATCATTTGTCTCACTGTGTCAAAGCACCTGCTGAAGAAGTCTTGTCCTTACAGGATGGAGATGTTGAGGGCTCACCGAAACCAGAGGGGATGGTTCAGGACAATTTTGTGCATGATCCTGATGATGTCACAGGTGACCCTCCAGTTAACAAGCAGGGAAAGAGATTCAAGGACACTGACCTCCAACATGTCCCAGGAACATCAGAGAGTGCGGAGCGCTGTGATGCCGCTCCAGGACAATCTGAATGTTCAGCTGGGCAAAGAAGTTCAAGGCCAGTCAGACGAAAAGTCAGGCCTAAATGATATGACTAAGGTTGAAGTAGCTCTAGGTGGGTCAGTTCAGCTCCCATGTAGGTGTGGGGAGAAAAGTTCTGATAATTCAACAAAGTGGAAAAATGGTCGAGGTGAGGAGTTGATGTTGCAAGGGCCTAGAGTTGAAGCTATACCTGTCAAAAGTTGAGAGTATGTTTTGAGAAAGGGAGATTGTTCACTCATTGTTAAATATGCTGAGTGGGAAGATCAAGGGGTGTACACTTGTTCTTATTTGGAACCAGAGTTTAAATTTGTTCCACTTGAGGAGAAGTGGATAGCGGGTATTGTAACTTGCCAAGTTAAGCTCGTAATAAGAAATTCCAAATCAGTAGAAGAGTAAAAAATGACTAAGGAAAGTCAGGAATCGACTACTGTAGAAGTTACAACAAAGGTAAATGACTTCTTGACTACTTCAGGGTTGGAAACAACTAAGGACACTCATACATTGACACCTATGACTGTTGTAGCTACAACTCTAGAGACGGCAACTACAACACCTGCTGTTGTAACCATTGACAATTCCAAAGATGAAGTGATGACTGAGAAAATTACAATAACTACAGAACCACCAACTACTAGACAATCTGTAGTAACAACACAAAAATTAGATACAACAACTTTGAAATCCAGTCAGGAAGAATGCACAGCACTGAAGTTTGATGCTGAAAGGGATAGCAGTTACAAACATACTGAGATCAAAAAACAAACTGAGAATAAAAATGACGAAGAACTGTTGAAGGACATAGGGAACGAATTATTGAAATTTGAAGGGACAGTAGAAGAGATGGTGGAACAGTATCCTGGATTGCAACGGAGAGAAGTTGAATGGAAAGCATATGGATTTGATTCTCAAGCATTAAAAATCCCAGATGAATGGGCGAGTACAAATTTGTGGTTTCAACAACTGACACATTCTATAAGGACAGTGAAAAAAATTCAAGGTCTATGTGTAGTAAAAATTCTATCACCAGGCACGTGGTCTGGAATTTTAGAAACAGTACCAGAACCATTGATCCCTATGTGTCAGTCTTATGCACTATCGTGATCGTTCAAGCAGCAAGGGATGTAGTTATGGGTCTGTCGATGAATCTTTTTAAGCCCAGACATGAATGCTCTTGGTTGGTTAATTTGCCATATTTGAATCTATTTGACCCGGATGAAGAAATAATGAAAGTGGTTCCTGATGGAATGACAGTGACTCCCACTAAAGCTGAGAGTTGCTTCTGTTCAAATAATACCTTTGGAGGCCCAGGAATGTTTATGGGGATATCAAAGTGTAACAGTTATTTGATGCATTTTGGTAAAAGTGATCATAGAGCCCCGAATGATTTATATCAAGTGACATTTCATGTTCCAGATTCTGACGAAAGTAAAACTCTGACTGTGAAAAATCAGACTCTACAAGGAAATGTGACCATGGGAAACTTCAAGGAGTTATGGTGGGTTTGTGGTGACAAGGCATATGTGGCGGTATGAGGGCTCATACAAGGTTATGGTACAGATTTTAGCTTATGAAATTTGAGGAGAAAACCCACAACGCCACCCTGGGAATTGCAACCAGGAAATTGTAAATGAATATAAATGTAATAGGGAGGTACGCAGGTAAGCAATACAATGAAGGGCAGGAGACGTGGTTCAAGGTAACAAAATAATTAACACATTTATTTAATGTTGGTCTCACAAAGTTAAAAAAAGTATTTTAAAACAGAACTATTGGTTAACACCCTACTCCAGTGGCTGAGGCTTACCAACGGTGAGGGATAATGTGGGGTGAGGAAGGCCAAAACAAAGAAAGGCACCCCACTCGTACGTGACACACACACAAAAGGTGAAGTGCAAAGACAACCAAATCCAGGATCACAGCACACAAAGAGAAACCACCACCCAGGACACCACCACCACCATCGGCTCTCAGCAACTACAGGGGGAAGGGAGAACACAATTCCATATGAAGTCTACACCATACAAAAGGGAGAAGGACCTGATGAGTCACAATCAAATGCTGTTTCTAGACGGCGGAAGAAAAGAGAAATGGCACAGTTTCATAAAATAGATGCCTACCATTTCAGAGTGAGTTTAGCAGAGAAATGGGGTATAGGGTTGTTTCCATGGTATGGAGTGACATTTCTAGCAGATCACATTGATAACATCACTTACACCCTACAAGGATTTGCGGATCAAACAATAGTAGGGTTCACAACTCTGACAAACACACAGAGAAGTCACAGACTGACATTGTTGAAACATGATATGGCTCTTGATTATATTTTGGCCAAACAGGGAGGCTTATGCATGGCTCTAAATTTTACCGGAGATGCTTGTTATACTTTGATCCCTGATAGCTCAGATAACATGACCAGTGTCATAGATGCACTGAAAAGCATAAGGGATGCTTTTGGGGCTTCAGAAGGAGCGGAGGGACAGGAGCGGAGGGACAGTCAGCCAATTCTTGGCTGCAGGATCAATTTGGACCCATGGGTGCAGTGGTAGCTCAAATGATGATAGCAGTTGTTTTGTATGATGTTTTGTTTCTGCACAATATTGTTGACCTTTGCGAAGGCAATGATATTGAGATGGGTTGGTGTGGTTCTGCCTGGAGAACAGACCCAGATGTTGCGACAAACTGATGTGGATGAAGATGAGAAGGGAGCAATACAAGGAGAACTGATGGAGACTTATCCATATTGAATGTCTGACTTATAGGTTTAAACCTATATGGGAAAATGATAAGGAAGGAGACAGTGTCCAGATATTGACATGTGAAGATGTTGATTTGCAATGATGTTTTGTATTTGTTATTTGCAAAGGATACTGGTTTGTTTTCTCTCTCCTTCCCAGAACATATCAGAGATATTACTGTGAAGTGCCTGGTCGTTCGGGGTCCCAGATGTCCTGAGGAGATTCTGACATCTAATATGAAGATCGAAAAAGGACTGAAGGGCCCTGAACCTAGACACTGAAATGACATGTTTACAATGAAGAGTCGACGCTGCAGAAGAACTGTAACCAAGTTTTGTGCTTTATTGTTATGTGCTTGTTGTCTTAGGTGTTTTTGAACTTATTTATGATTTGAATATGTATACTTTACTGTATGTTTTGAATGTATGTGGATGTATTGGAACCTCAGATGTTTTCTTTTTGGCATCTAGGGAGATTAATGTTAGACAGGGAAAGGTCCAGCGGAGGATCCGATGGGTTGACCAGTCTAAAGTTGGATGTTATTTTGATTTGATTTGTCTGGGGTTTCATATGCATCTACTCATAGTATTCCTCCTTTTTCTAATTGGTCTGGAGTACTATGAAGTGGTCGCCTAGGCCAGAGGGACCGTGAGAGAATTTCCTGTCTTGATTGTTTGATGGAAATTTCAAGAAAGATTGGCTGCTTGACAGGTTTTCGCTCTCACACTACATAAATTGGTTATGCTACTAATAACTGGGAGGATCTTTTATTTTCATTATTTTAATCATTTGGTTTTTATTGTTGTCGAGGCTTTTTGACCCTCGAAGGGGGGAATATGTAATGTATTATCCACTTCATTTCCTTCTATTTCAACATTCTAAATTGTTGTATGTTCTTCTTCTATGTATGTTTTATTCTTAAGTTAAGGAAGGGTGTCAATTAAGGCTTTGTCAAAGGTTTCCTTGAACCACTTATTGTAAGTTGAATTTAAGGAATGTGCTTTAGGAGGCAAAACTGTTTACCCATTGGTTTTCTGTTTGATACGGTACAAGAGACTCAGGATGTGGGGGTTTTATGCTGGCCTAAAAGGCCAGAGACCAGAGGCCGTAGACCAGATCTTGTCTACCATTTGGGTGAAGGCTTCTTCATATTGGAAGAAGTGCACATTCCAAAGGCATTTTTGACACGTTTTCTTTCTTGTAAATAAACTTCTTTTTGATTGCAAGTAAAGACGTGTCAGCGGTGATCACTTCTTCACATCAGCACCTCAAGATACCACACTTGCACCTGAACGCTGAATACTACACTGAGCCATATTGTTAGGTTCACTGAATGTAGGACCACAAGATGCAGACTGCGGACACTGAATCAGATGAGAATAACAAATTTATTGTGGATAGAACCAGAAAGGGGGCTGAGGGTCGATGTGGATCCAGGCTGTGGAGATTCCAGTGGGTGGGTAGCTGAAGCGGAGCTGGTTGACGAGAGGAATGGAGCCAGAAAGCGGGATACGGGAACTAGAGACCGGAGAATACAGGTTAGAGCCAAAATCACAAAACATCTACTAAGTAGTCGGACAGTAGTCAAATGTTTACCACGGTTGGGTAACGGAGGATCTGGCGATGAGTGGAAGAATGAGCTGGTCTTTTATCCTGCAGCAGTGTAGGTGGCTTGATTATGAGATGAGGAGCAGGTGAGTGATTGCAATGGTAGTACAGCTGATTCCAGTTGACCTCTGGCACCGCCCCAGCTCCAGACAGAGACACCCACAACAGGAGAAAGGAAAAACATAGGAAAACATGGAAAAAACAGAACACAGGACCGTGACACATATCACCTGTGGGCAGTCCCTGTGTGTTTATAAACGTGAAGAGGGCCAACGTTTAACAGGAGGGACTCACATGTATGTGCACTAGCATGCCTGCACTACCAGACCAGCTACCAAAACACAGAACAGAGAAACTCAGATTAAACAAACTCAGGGGATGTGGCTTCGTTCTATGCTCAGGACGCCATTACTCCACTATATCTTTATATAGAAAATATATGTTTGCTGCCGTATTATTGTTTAAAACCTATTTTACAGAGCCTCTAAGACAGTTTTTCAACCTTTTTGGCTGTGACCAGGACAATCTGGTTTGGTTTGTCTGAATAGTATTGATGAATTCACAGGAATAAAGTAAGGATCAGATTAACATGACAAAAATTAAAATAAAATCATCACTTTTAAAGACTTTTTTAAAGTCTTGTGAAATATTTTATTTCCTGCTTTTCCTTTCCTAACCCCTGAGATTTATCTGGCGACCCCCCTCCTTTTGGGATGATGTCAGTGTTAGAAGAAAGGTCAAAGGTCGTGGGTCCTGAGCAGAATCCATGCTATTCCAGCCAGTACTTAAAGTATCTTGTTATGGAAGAAAATGTCTGATGAGCTGATGGATGGACAGACAAATGGACACAGAAAAAACAAAACAAACAAAAAAAAACGCACTCTCTGCCTTTACCTGACTGTGATTCAAAGTTCAGAGCATAATTTCCTGATGAAGCTTCACTCAATCATGTTTATCATGTTTGAGTTACTATTTACAATTTATGTATGTTAGGGAAAATTCTTATCATCGGTGGTGAATAAAGAGTGCTGGAGTCCAGGATGTCTTATGCTGAGGAGAAAGGAGGATTCATCAGTACAGTTTCCTGTGCATGATGTCACCTCAAATCTGAAGCAGGAACCCCTGAGAATAGTATTTATACACTTAGAGAGATTACTATAGATAGCTTACACTCCATAATTAGTCAATTATCTAGAAGAAGGGGGAGAAGAGGGATGTGTGAATACACTATTGGTTCATTAACCATAAACAAGGAAACAAGACTATATACGCACAAGTGCTGATTCTTATAACACCCAGCTACTTGTTACTGACCATCGAAGGTCTTTTTTTTATCAATCATGGCACCAGCAGTATCAGCAGAAAACCACAGCTGTGTCTGGAGGAGCCGCCTGAGTGTTTCAAGGCCTGTAAGATTTAATGCAGTAGCTGTGGCACAGAGACCTAGGGCCTCACACTGACCTTTCACTGTGAGTTAGTCATTCATTAGGTGGACAAGAGAAATGTAAATTGGCCATGAGATTACTTTGGTCTTGAAAATCAACAGCAACAGAACATATACACACAAAGCACCTGCCTCCGTCTGCCTGTGTTGGAAACACTGCTGATTCTGAATGTGTGTTGTGATTTACAGAGAAACTGAACACATACAGTCTCATGATGATGGAATTGTGTCATTGACATTTAAATGTTAGGAAGAGGGGCTTTCTGGGGACAACAAGCTTACAGATAATCTATAAACTGCAATTCTTTTCAAATTGTGGCTTACCTAACGTTTCTCTCTGCCAACTAATCTCGTCAGGGACAGGAATGCAGGCTCAATACCACTGACCTCGAATAGTCCCTCTTATCTCCTGCAACTGCTCCTCTCTACAGAATACTCGGTAACTGACAACAAAATATAACTGGCTCTGCATCTCTTGGAATGAAACTCATACTCATAAATTGTTCCTCTTGTTCACTGCACTCTGAGTTATTCTATATTTCTCTAATATTTGAGAACAATAAGAAACAAAGTGTCAGGAAACATGGTGTCCAGAGAAACAAACTTTTAAAATGGATCAGAGAAGGAGGAAGACAGATGGAGCGAGCAAACAGCAGTGCGACAGTCCAGTACAGCGAAAAACAGAGCTTAGCATCGTACATTGTGTCCAGACAGGCAGGGCTAAGTCATGGGCTCGTGCAGCATGCTGTTCCTGTGATTAGCCCTCCATCTGGCAGGGTGGGCATAAAGAGCAGCCAGAGTATCGCAGCCTGCTACATGGATCTCAGAGTTGGGGGTCTTCCTTTGCATTTGGCAGAGACAGTCTGGATGCTCTCACTGTCCAACCCTGCCCACCAGGCCCATGAGGATCAAACATCTGGCAGACTTTGTCTTCTGGACAGTGATGTACAATGAATAAGATGTTATGCTCTGTACGCTTCACAGATGTTGTCTGTTTTTGTGCCTTTGTTGTTTAGACAGTATAATTATTTGTTGTCAGTGGCTGAGGCCTTTTCAAGCAGTCTTTTATTCCTAATCCTCCATGCTTTATATTTCATGATCTTCTTGATATGATCAGTATATTTGATCATGTTTATCTAAGCCTCCCTGTTTTCTTCTCTGCTCCTGTTTTAATTTGCTACTTTTGTCTTCATAAATTCAGAATAATGTAAATTTTAACCACTGTAATTCCATCAGTAAAACAGTCACAACATACTCACTAGTTTGACTTTTAAACATAAAACCATTTTCACTCATTATGCCAGTTTCATTCTGTCGAAGTCACTTCTACTTTACAGCTGAATCACTGTCAAGGTACTGTCAATAACAACTACAGACTTCCTGCACAGGTGTTTAAGGAGACGAGCCCATAGGTCGTCTGTGCAGCAGGTTATTATGACCCATAGTTACGTTGTGTTGCTAGACGACATCTAGTAGTCGTAGCAATTATGACAGGAGCAAAGGGAAAAGTGCAGTGACGTAGTATAAAGAGAGACAAAGTCCACGTCAGGAGGAGGTTGTGGTGGATGGATGAATATGAAACAGGAGAGTGGTGTTCGATTCCCATGTGAAAGTAGCAGTTTATGTTGTTTCTATTATCCATGACCATTCAACAAAATGAACCACGTTGTTATTATTGTAACCATGAAAGGCTGATTGCGAAATGTCAAAAAAAACACACTGGTAAAACATCAGATAGTAAATTCAACATTGTTGTTATATAAAGTAGTGTTGGGCATTGATACTCAACTTCATACACAGGCATGTGTGTGTCTGTAGGGACACAAACAAAGGCAAGGGAAAACTACCATAAGACAGCTGTTAACAAAGGAGGGTTAAGGCTGTTAACTTCTGCTGTCCATCCACCTCAATGTTAGATGTGTTGTTCACAAGCTTCTCTGCTCAGCACAGCTGTATTGAGTTATATTGGTTATTTGAGTGACTGTAGTGTTTCTTTTAGCTCCAACCAGTCCATCCATTCTCCTCTGACCTTTGACCTCTCTCATCAAAACAGAGCTGCTGCTCACTGGATGCTTTTGTTTATCGCACCATTCTAAGTAACTATTTTATTTTTTATACTATTTTAAAGCTCAGTTGTACATTTTAAATTTGAGCAAGTCTTTTTCTTATCAACAGACAGATGAGAGTTAATGATGTTGTCTAGAGAAAATGCTGGAGCTGCTCTACAGATAGTGAATAATGGAACAGCCCTCATGACACTCTGCCAGCAGCCATGCTGATTGTCCTGGGATGTATGGGTACATTTCTCTGTCACAGCTGGAAGCCTAGTATTCAAATGAATTTGAATGTACTGTCTTTAAAAAAATTCTACAAAATCATGGAGTCAGTGATATTATACATATTTACTCTGCTGTCCAAAATCATGGACAGGAATCACACACAGTACATTCCCTGATTCCTCTCTGTTATTGAGATGGAATGTCAGTTGCACTATCAGTTGTGTGTTTAGGTCTGTATAAAAACTCCTCTGCTGTTGTCTCAGCCAAGACTGAAATACTGGTCCAAGAGGCAGCAATCTGTGAAACACAGTCGAAACTCTAGCCATGCTTCTGGGATCTTCTTGACTGACTGAATGAGAATGAGGTTCATCTCTTGAGCCTCCTTTGATCAAACTCTCCATACTCCTACTAGCTCAGGTTATAGGTAACAACAAACTATCTTATATGATTATGTAGAATACACTAGGGCTGGGTTTTGCTTCTGATTTCCCACGTCAATTCAATTCAGATTCACAACATCCTGGTTTGATTCGATAACATTTAATATGGATTGAGTCGGAGATGTTTCAGTTACAATACCAATGTTGCTTGGATATGAATGAGATGCTCAGAGAACTAATGCTGTAAATTGTTCCTCTAACCTGGTGCATTATTAAAAATATTAATGTTGACATTATGAATGGGCCCAAAGCAGTTACATTAATACACTTTCTATTTTACATGACCAACAGTTTAGACAACATCAAGAAATAAAAGGTAGGTAGTATTGTGCATTGCTAGCCTTGTGCACTTATTTAGAAATGAGTGAATAGCAGTGATGATACTGTGAAAAGTTCATTTAGTGTCATTATCAAATGACTTTTTAAAATTCAAAAATGTTTTCAAAAAATCTATGAGTATAAATATATTTCCTACTACTGGCAATTTTATATCCCTCTGTTTATTTACATTTTTATTTTATTTTAAATCCTTTGTGTCTTCTCATGTTGTCTGGTATCATATGTTGTCAGCAATCTGAACAGCCTTGTTGTTGAAAAGGTGCTGCACAAATAAACTTGTCTCATGGCCCCTTGAACCAGCCCACTACCCTCCTGCCTTCAGGCCCTTCTGCCATCTCCATTCACAGCCACACACAAAGAATGCAGAATTTGCAGCTCTGCTTCTTCAGCAGCCCATTCATCATTACCTGAGGGAGTCAGTGTTAGCCTAATCAAAGCTTTGATTAATTGAATAAGGAATAGTGAGAGGTGGGCCAGGATCAGCAGGGCTTCAGGCACAGCCACTCTTTCTCCTCGCCTCTGTCCCAGCTTCATGGAAAGATGACTGGCTGCAACACAGGCCATATGGTGGTGCTGCTGTGGATGTGATACCGTTACTTTGAAGGAACAGATCCCAGAACGGTATCAGCAACTACTCTTACAGTTTCACCATTTGGTACCAAGTGGCTGATAATGATTTTGTATGTGATACATGATATATGTATATATATACTATATATAAAGTATATATATTTTTTGTTTAATTATGTGCCTGCAATGCAATAGCATTGAAGGCATGTATTATTATTCTGCATACTTAGTGTGAATGCTGAGCCATTCACACTATTGTTATTTAAATCTGTATATATTATTCTTAATTCTTCCCTGTTTCTCTAGTCTCGCAACTACTCCTTCATACTTTTTCATAAAAAAAACATTCAACTTTCAAAACATTCAGCTTGTTCTGTAGATTATCGGATGTATCCAACTTTTTTTCTACTATTTATAATTTTCCAAATATAATTTTTTTTTTGCCATTCAAATGAATGGAGAGATTGTTCAAATCCTTGAAAGCTTCAGCCTCTTTGTTCACAAGACTTTCAGCTATTTAACTTGTATTCAACTTTTTGATATCTTGTACAGTTTTTGAATTGTCACAGTTTTAGTTTCATGCTTTTTTCAGATCATTTTTGAGTTTACAGTGGGTGTGTATTACACAGAATGTTCAGGGCTAGAGTGGATGACATCATAGCTAGAGTGGGAGAAGCTCTAAAACTTGTCTGAAAAAAAGTCTGTGTAACTCGTCTTTACAGCCACATATTTTGATCTTGACACATGATTTCTTCCTTACACTGCAAAAACGGCCCCTCTCAAAATAAGACAAATAATCCTGAATTTAGCCAAATTGTCTTGTATTGAGCAAAAAATCTGCCAATGGGGTAAGAAAATTGTACTTGGTTAGAATTCTTAAAACTAGCAAAAAAGTCTAGGCACTGAATATTCAAAATGTGCCTTAAAACGAGACAGAAATGCTAAAATTGAAGCAATCCGTGCTTACTTCAAACAATGAAATCACACTTATTTAAGACATGAATTCTTATAATCTGCTCAACCAGGGACTACAATACTCATTTCAAGGAATTCTATCTTAAAAATAAGATAATAACTTGCAAATAAAATCTTAAAATAAGATTTTTATTCTTTTTATTTAGCTAGCTGCAAGAATTGATGCTTTGATGCAAGATTAAAGACTAGCAAAAAAATCTTAAAATAAGAGACAATTTCTTGAAATCACAGAGTGATTTTATTTCTGCATTCAGAAATAAACAGTACAAGAACATCTGGCGATTCTGACTGCCACTAGCAAGCACACTATTGAAGATGTACTGTAATGACGGAAAGGCATAAAGATAAGAGGATGCATTATTCGTTTCACGTAGTTCTTATAAAACATAAAATATGAGATATGAGAAATAAGAGAATAACATGCAGGATTTACCCACTTTGATCGTATAGGCTTTTAGTGAAAACAGGAAAAGGCTAACACTAATTTGGCTGCCACTAAAACACTACAAGATCACTACGTTACACAGGTTCCTATAGATCCATGACGCAGAACAAGCTTACTTGATGAAAGCCCTCCACTCGGCAATGGCTTTCTTGTACGATGCTGTCAAATCTCGCTCATGTATTGCATCCTCAAGCACCTCAGTCTGCACGACTGACAGTAGAGTTGCAATACATTTTAGGTAGGTGAGGTGCAACGCATAGTAGTACCCTAAGAGATAGACCAGTCACCACCTTCGAGACCAAGAAAGTCCATGAGAGCCTGTTGTTTTTTCTACGGCAATCATACAGTTGCCTTCAGACAGGAGCACAACTGGGGATGATAGGAGCCGGTGGCGCAGATACGCATCAGGGTCTTCTGATGCCTGGATGACAAAGAGGATCAAAAAAGAAGTTTAGATTAGATTGGGAAGGCACAAGGTACACACACCTTGTCCTGTAATGAAATAGTCAATGCTCAAACAGCTGCCAGCTGCTCTTCAGAGATGAGTTAAATACAGAAATCGAATTTCACTGTATGTTTGGCTATACTCTTTCCTCTTTATCTCTATAAATATGGCAGTGCCATATTAACCAACTTTTATCGCTGTACGATTGAAAGTATTCTGACTGGCAGCATTACAGCATGGTATGGTAACAGTACTGCCCATGACTGACAAGCTCTGCAAAGGGTTGTCAGATCAGCACAGTGCATCACCAGGACTGAGTTAGCAAGTATTCACATGATCTATAGTCAGCACTGCCAAAGGAAAGCCAAAAGGATATTGAGTGACCCCAATTATCCCAGCCATGACCTTTTCACCCTACTGCCATCTGGCAGAAGATTCAAGAGTATCCAGGCCCGCACCAGCAGATTCAGAGACAGTTTCTGAACTGTCAGACATCTTAACATTCTTCTATAATTCTCCTCTATTTATATTTATTTATTCCTTCAAGTTGAAAAGACACACATGAGCTCAAGAATTTCATTACTGATAAATGCCTATTTATGAGTATATGACAATAAACCTTGAAACTTAAATCCAAACCAACCTACGACACCACCAGACAGGAAGGTTAAGCAGCCGATAGCAATTTCAATACATGCTTTACTTCATGTATCTATATGTATGTGACAATATATATGTTGTATCCTTGTAATGTACCACCTGATGATTTTATTACGTCTTACCGTAAGAACATGGAAGAATGCCTCACTGCTTGTTCCCAATTTCTTGGGTGGTATGGTGCTGGATGGGAAGAGCTGTGGCAGGGCTCTGAATACAGCTGTTGCATGTTCCACTGTTTTGATAGAAAGCACAAAACAAGGGAGTATAAATAACCACTCATCATGAGACCTTAAAAGGATTCAAATGAGTCATAAAGCTTAAATCTCCGTCATGTCGCCATGCTAGATGTTCTTTAAATATAAACATACACAGATCTAAGTAGTGACCTCACCTCCATCCAAAGTTTTTGGAGGTTTCATAGCCTTCTTCATGACACCATAAAACTGGACCTTGGAGTAGAAGTTTTCCCATCTGTCATCATCTCTTCATGTGGGATTCGTTGGCTGAATGATTCTCTGCAACTCATCTAGGACCAGAAAGATACATTGAAACATAGAGGAAATTCACTGAAACATTATTGCTAGTAGTCCAACACTGATGACTGATGTCTCTCTCTTTGTACTAGTAAACAAGTCAGAACTGGTTGCAAGGGGTAAACATTACAATACGTACATGATCTAACTCCCTGAAACATGGGTAGGCCTCCAGAATTGTGGCTGCTCTATCTTCCTCTTTTAACGTATCGGATGTGATGAAACGCCTTCTGGATTCAAACTCCAGGTTTAGGAGGTGAGTAACTGAAGCCTTGTTTGACTTCTTGGATCTGTAGATGTCCTGGAGCGTCTTATAATGTCTCGCCTGGGTTTTCTGACTGTCTAACACATCACCAGCTGTAGCTGAAGGAATATAAAAGGAATGTAAAAAGATAGTGGGGTTAGAGGTGTAATGTGTAACATTATGTTTCCAAATTATGTTAACAATAGGAAGGAACTTGAAGTCACAGTGTAGTGCATTTTGACTATTTGATTTTTACTACTATAGTGCATTTTGATAAAAAAGCAACAGTGCAGATTTATCAGACAAGCTGCCTACTTCATTGCTCACCAACATTTGGCTTTGTCAGCATTTTAATAACCTTTTAACAAGGCAAACATTTCATTGACTATCAACTGACCATCAGTCGGTAACAGTGCATTTATCTGCGTGAACCATGAACGACCATTTAGCCTATGCTAAAGCAACCGTCCAGACTCAAACAATCAGTCTACTTCATTACTTATCATTTGGCTATTTAAACAGCATTTTAGTAACCATCTAACAAGGGAAACTATCGACTAACTGACCATCAGCAGTCTGTACTAGCATCCCAATAATCAATGTGGACCATGAACGACATTTTCTAGTGTACTTTGATCAAAGTGCCAGTCCAGATTCAAAGAAGCTGTCTACTTCATTACTTATGAATATTTGGCTGGCTGTCAGCATTTTAGAAAACATTTAAAAAGGCAAACAATATATTAACTGACCATCAGCAGTCTGTAGCAGCCAATTAATCAGTGGGAACCACAAACGACCATTTCAGCAGTAGGCTATATTTTGATAAAAAAAAACAGTGTAGAGACATCCAACTGGCTGCCCACTTCATTACTAATAAACCTTTGGCCACCTATCAGTGTTTTAGTAACTGTTTAACAAGACAAAAGAATTACCTGACTACCAACAGTCTGTAACATCCAAGTGTGACCAACAAATAACCATTACTGCAGAGTTTTGACCTAAGTAAAAGATTACTCAGTCATTTATTAACCTGGTCAACTACTCATCAAATTCATCAACTATTCAAAGCAGGTTATTTCACATGCATATCATGTCTCATGACTCGGAATGATGGACTATAGTTCACTACAACACGAGGACTTGGTCATATGTCTGGGGATTAGTGCATATTTCTGTGTGAGAAAATGAGACCTTGATTTATATGCTAACTGTTAACCCACTACCCCACTGCCTATAGGCCGCAGGCAAGAGGGCCAGAGGGGTCCACAGAGCAACCCCTCCACCTCCGACTACGGACCCCTCTGGCCTGTGGCCTACAAGAAAAAAATGAAAAGAAAAACATAACAGCTGTTAAGTGTATCAAATGCAATACATACATGCTTCATCACTGCTATCCGGATTAACTGGAGTGCTGGCCCTGACTGGGGAATGCTCCAGAATTACTGTCGATGCACTAGAATCACCATCATAGTCACTTGTTTAGAAGTCTTTGATGTAATTGTCCTCTCGTCATCTCTTTGGAGGTGGACTTCTTGGGACTTTTCACGTTCGATAACCTTTTCATCAGTTTTCTGCTAACATGTCCCTGCCAGGTAAATAATCAAAATTAAAAAATTAGAAGTTTTTATTTTCACCATAAAAATCAAAAAGAGGCAAAAGAGAGGGAAAAAAATGCTTACCCAGTCCTTCAGCATGGGTAATACTCGACCAATCGTTTGGCCATTGCATCGACCTCCATTTCGGTGGGATATGTGCAGTCTTCTGTGGCGCTTGCAATTGATATCATGTTAGTCATGGTAAAGCTCCTTGGATAAATCGGCATTGCTCTCCGTCCCCAGTCATCTCTGCTCGAAGAAGGAGAAACGCACCTGTTCAAGTTCACTGTCCGTATAGATGATGTACTCTGGTCTGGGCACAGTCAGAAACTTTGAAGTGTTGGGGTTTTCTTGAAAATCAGCACTGCCTCCAGTATTTGCTGGCTGATCATGGTGTTCAGCACTCTCCGCCTTGGGGGACATAAACAATGAAATACTTAAATACAACTTTCTGTCGTAGTGTATTAGTGTATGCCCACACAATGAGCTAGATAGTAATTAAGATGGTAAAATGAACAGGACAGCTGTAAGAGTCAGGTAAATTCAGAAAATCCCATCATTAACTGTAAAACCAGAAAGCCAACATGCACAACATTCCTATATTCAAAATCACAAATGATCTGTCAAATATTTCCCACGCAGCACATTATCAACATAGCATTCATTTTTGGATATTTTCACTTACTGCACATAATATAGAACTGACCTTTTGATTTTTGTTCATGACAAGCCAAATAGCCCTGCGCCTCTGAAAGTTTTCTGGACAAGGAAACAGGTCCTTGATGTCATCTCGTGACAGTGGAGGCAGTAGGTCTTCTCCAACCTTAGCAGCATGAACATAGACAAGTTTCATTTACATTAGTGCCAAGACACCAAGCTCATCACTGACTAAATTCAGGCAGTGTATGTCATACAACTAACTAAAGTAGAACTAGTGGGCTTTACAGGGGGGGAACTCAGAGTGCCTGTTTTTCATTCATTCAAAATGAAAGGATATATACAACTGGTGCGTCTTTTGGCTTAGTCTGTACGATTCTCATCTCCCGAATCAGCTCCGTTGCGAGCCAAAATTAACCATTGTGCAAGTAATTTTTTTTATTATGTATTATTAGACTTGTTAGGCACAGGGCATTAAATTTTTCATTTTTCAAAATAGGGGGAATTCCTTAAATGCTTCATATAGGGTGGATTTTACTTTGTTGGGGGGGGGACTATAGGTCGTACCCTGTCCTATTCTTACTGCAGATTGTATTTTGTCACTTTCCTTCAATATAAGGTATTCTCTGAACTATATTATATAGTAATTAGTTATTCAATATATACTTGAGTAGTTTTATTCTCTGAATTAGTCACCTGCAACTTCATTAGGAACACGTGCAATATAATTCAATCCAATGCAACAGCTCTACTATAAATTCTGCTTTTTTTGAAGTTTATACATTTTTAGTTTTTGTTGACATTGTCAAAAAAAGTGATAATTCTACTCTGTTTATTACTGAGGTTGTACTAAGTGGTGATGGTGTACTTGGGTGCATTACGTTGAATGGTGTTCCTAATATTTTGCCCTCCTCATGTATGTTAATGGAGTGGACAAAATTTTAGGAACACCATTCAATATAATGCACCCTAATACACTACAATCACTCAATAATAAACATAAAGCAGAATTTTCACCTTCTTGTCAAAAAAGCTTCATAAATGTAGAATTTATAGCAGAGTTGTTGGATTGAATTAGACTGCACAGGTTAGGCCAGTGAGTGTATCTTATATAGTTAACTGTATAATACTACATTATTTGTAATTACTATAAAATATAGTTCAGAGAATAATTTAAGTAGTTATATTCTGTTTCAGTAGCATTAGCATCACGGCTGTAACAGAGGCAGAATTATTTTCCGCCATCGAACCTGTTGCACTTTTCAAAATGCGTCAGAATGCTTCATGTTTTAAGATAAAAAGCACTACAATAGCTAGCTAGATACTGACCTAATATGTTAATATGCTAACTAGCTACGGTAAAGCACAGGACCCAACCCGCCAAGATTAGATTCATAGTTCTAAATGTTTAGACAAAAGTTAGATTTGAATGCTAATACAACAAGTAAATACATCATACCTCTTAATGTAGCGATGGTCTCTTCATCCATCGTCTTCATATTCCAAGACTGAGATGATGATGATGATGATAAACTGCTTGCTGCACTCTCCTCATAATACTAAATGGCGTTGTGGACAGGTTAGGGCTTGTACCATTGGGACTATACCATTTCCTGGGGTGGGGGTGGGGGGCTATGTTTGCTTGCCATTTTGCTTATCAAAACGAAAATTTCTATGATCATTGAACTTCAAAATACTAATTTTTAATCCTGTATATGTGATCAGTAATTAATAACTGGTTAATTGCTCCTCTTATCACACACAGAATTATGGTAGCTACACACCTTGACAACCTAATGTGATAACCTAACCAAGTCACTCAAACTTCAGCGCGCGCCTATTGCTTATTGTTCAAGTGGCCTAGGTCTAGATCAGACATGTTCACTGGCTAGATCTACTGCAGAAAGGGATATAATGATTTGGCGTTGTGTGATTTGCCATGTGTTTGTGGGTCTAACCCTCAAATCTTTATTAAGTCATATAAATTTGGCCCATAGTCATAGTCCAGACTTTCGGGTTATTTGTGGGATCGATGGATGTACTAAAGAATATCGAGTTTATAACTCACTTTGGTATCATATTTGAAGAACCCACTCTGAACACCTTGACAGTGCCAGTGGCAGATCGAGGAGAGAGGGGAGATCAGCAACTTCTAGATGGGAACGATCTTGCAGCCATACAGGTAGGTACTACTGCAAAAGCACCTGCAAGTATGATTTTATTTGTGAACATTTGCAAATCCGATAAATCTAGCGACAAAGTCGCAGAATTGGCAACACTGGTATTTTGGGTGGATTAATAAATCAGTTTTACAATCAGTTTTGACAAATAACTAACTGCAATAATAATAGCCTATATCCAAATTGATAGATTAGTTTTGTAATAGTTGCAGTTTGCACGTGTTGACACACACTTTTGCAGTAAAGGCAGATTTATATACATTTATAGTGTGAGAAAAAGTTCTGGGCTACTTATTACCAATGTATTACTTTTTATTTAAATGCTTTTGGAGCATTATATTATGTGTGGCCTCAGAAATTGGTTTGTTCTTAATTAGCCTACTACCAGTATTTGTATTAAACCCATGTAGTGCACCTCCTGCTCCCAACTAAATGCAGAATATGAACTCAGTTGGACAATTTTGGGATACACTGTTTCAGGCCCATCTGTAAATGTCCATTGAAAATCAATGTAGTACAATGGATTACAAACCTATGTGCTGTTCATGGCAGGAAACAACTGAGGAAACATGTTTCAGTGCACCCCATATGCATTGGTGGTGGGTCTCCAGGCCCCTCTGGCCCATGGCCTGATTCCAGAAATTCCCTATTATGAATTTGGGCCCCTGCTCCTCTATACTTTTCATGTCCATGAATACAGGCCAGCTGCAATGGTGGAGGGCAGAGAGCAACCAATAGAGGGCACAACATTGGACGCAGAGCGATCAGCGGTAGAGAACATAGAACCCTGTCCTGATTCTGTCACCCCAGAGCATTTTGGTGCTTTCGACAGTTCGCTGTCATTGTACTCTGGCTTTGACAACAGCACCCTCACCTCTCGACAGCACCCCGCTATGTCCCAGACTGGTGTCCCACACAAACAACTTGGAATATCTCAGATATTCCAAGTGTGTCAGGCTCAGGACAGAAAGGTTGAACTCAAAAGCACAACCAGAGAGGCAGTTAACAATAAGGCAGTTTATTGATCTAATCTAAATCAATGAATCCTGACAACAGCATTCCAGAAAAACTAGCAAGCCCAAAGGAAACAGGCAAGGGAATCCAATGGGGGGGGGACTGAGAGATGTGGTCAGGCGGGCAGGGTCGAAACACAGACAGGCAGAAGAAGGCAACGGTACCAACAGGGAACAGGCAGATCTCAGGAAACGGGTAACAGAAATGGTCTCTCTCCGAATGGCAGTCAGGAAAACGCTGGTAAGTAACTCACTGGGGAAAAAAACAAACTGGCAAAGTGCAAAGGGACACACAGGGCATAAATACTGTTGGGAATAACGAGACACAGGTGAAACACATTAGGGAGAAGGCAGGTAATCACATGGGAGGAAGTAAAGACACAAGAGGGAAACTACCAAAATAAAACAGGAAATGACAAGACAGACATAAAACACTAAGGCCTGGGGACCGTTGTGACAGTACCCCCCCCTCTAGGGCCGGCACCGGACGGCCCAGGAGCCCCAAGGTGCAGCCGGTGGAACTCAGCAATCAGGTCCGGGTCCATGATGTTGGAAGAGGGTGTTGTGGCGAGAAGTGGTGGATCAAAAAGGAATCAAACAGTCGAGACACAGGTATCAAGGCGGGGAGTCTCTCTTTATTCAATGCGGCCCACTTGCAGACATAGACGGAGACAGTAACCACAACACAGATCATGACATATCCTTTTTATACCTCAAGTGGCTATGTGTGTGTATGTGCATCCTGTTTTTCCCAATCTTTTTGGCTACGTGGTATAACTCTTGCCTAACTGTTGACCAACTCCTGCACTTTTGTTTTTCCTGGCTTACACCCAGGTCATGGTGTTCTCTTCTGGCAGAACACCATGACGCCCTCCCAGGTCATCGTCGTTCTCTTATTGGCAGTGTGCCTTGGCATTATATCTATTCCTATTTACCCAATCTCTTATTACCAGATGTTTCTCACCAATCCTAAGTATCTTAGCCTGCTCAGTTGACTTCCTGACCATTTCTTTTGTTATTGTTCCCACACTGGCTCTTAAACTCCTATTGGCGTCCAACCGGTTGATATCAGATCATACGTCTCTAGCCTTATGATTCTCCTACATATCCCCCCTGAAATCACTATTGTGATTTAAACTATGTGTAATGTATGAGTGATGGATAACATGACATTGCAAAACATAACAACAGTGAAACAGTGAAACAGTATGATATCCTGGATATGACTATGATTGTAACACTACTATGATAATACCTTTCATTTTTATGCACTGATTACATGGAGTATATAAAGCAGTTTGCATGTTCAAAGATGTATGGGGGCGAAAAACCTGCATTAGGAAAATTCCCCCATGGCCCCCCTCCCCACGGGCGACCGACTTTTCACGTCACATTTTTGAACCATGCACAGTCAACTTTAACATATTCTTATACTGACGCAAACAATGAGTAATGAGATAATCTAACTATTGATCAGACAACAAAAACGTTGATTACCCAATACTTCCTCTGGTTCTTGTTACAGGAATGTATATGTTTGTATATAAACCTATAGGTATACTTGTATGCTTAAGCATAGGAATAAAATGCACCATTTTAGAGAAGCAATCCACCACCGTGAGAACGGCGGTGTTCCCTTCAGAGACAGGGAGTCCCGTGACAAAGTCCAACGAGATATCCGACCAGGGTCTCTGTGGCACAGGCAAGGGGCGAAGAAGACCAGCAGACGGCCTGTGGGAGGGCTTACAGGTGGCGCACACTGGGCAGGCAGCAACGTACTCTGCCACCTCTTTTTTCCATCGCTGGCCACCAGAAACACTGTCGGATGAGGAACATGGTTCGGCGCACTCTGGGATGGCAGGAAATCTGAGTGGTGTGTGCCCAGTGGATGACCTGGGAGCGGAGAGGGACAGGCACAAACAACTGGTTGGGCGGGGGCCGGGAGGATGGGCGAGTGGTCGGGCTCGGACCTTTCTGAAGAGAATACTCGGGAGAGTGCATCCGGTTTGCCGTTCTTGGCTCCAGGTCTGTAGGAAAGAGTAAACAGAAAGCGGTTAAAGAACAACGCCCACCTGGCCTGACAGGAGTTAAGCCTCTTGGCGGATCTCAGGTACTCAAGGTTCTTATGGTCGGTCCAGACCAAGAACGGGACTTCAGCCCCCTTGAGCCAGTGACGCCACTCCTCCAAGGCAACCTTTATGTCCAGCAGCTCTTGGTTACCAACATCATAGTTCCTCTCAGCACAGGACAGCTTCTTAGACAGGAAGGTGCAGGGATGGAGCCTGTTGGATGGAGCCAGCAGGAGAGTGTTGGGAGAGTACAGCCCCCACCCCAGTATCAGAGGCATCCACCTCCACCATAAACTGTAAGGCAGGGTCAGGGATAGAGAGCACAGGAGCTGAGGTGAAAGCCCTCTTAAGGCGTAGAAACGCCTCTTCTGCTTGGGAAGACCATGTGAATGGAACTTTGGGAGAGGTTAATGCACTCAAAGGGGCAGCCACTGAGCTCAAGTTTCTAATAAACTTACGGTAGAAATTGGCAAACCCAAGGAAACACTGTACCTCCTTACGAGAAGAGGAGAAGGCCAATCTGCCACCGCGCTGACCTTCTCCGGGTCCATCTTAATACTTCCTTCTGAGATGATGAAGCCCAGGACTGAGGGAACTCACATTTCTCTGCTTTGACATATAGTTGATTCTGGAGAAGACGCTTCAGGACCTGTCGGATATGCTGGACATGGGAGGACTCATTGGGGGAGAAGATTAAGATGTCATCCAAGTAAACGAACACAAAAACATTGAGCATGTCTCGGAGGACGTCATTAACTAAAGCCTGAAACACTGCTGGGGCATTGGTGAGACCAAAAGACATTACAAGGTATTCATAATGTCCACTAGGAGTATTAAAGGCAGTCTTCCATTCATCCCCCTCCCTTATTCTCACTAGATGGTAAGCATTACGTAGATCTAGCTTAGTAAAAACCTTACCCCATGTAACAGCTCAAAAGCAGAAGACATAAGAGGGAGGGGGTACCTGTTACGGATGGTGATGTCGTTGAGCCCCCGAAAGTCAATGCACGGGCGAAGATACTTATCTTTCTTGTCCACAAAAAAGAAGCCAGCTCCAGCAGGCAAAGAAGAAGGACAGATGAGACCAGCAGCCAGAGATTCCTCAATGTACTTGGACATGGCTGCTGTTTCTGGCCCCGAGAGGGAGTACACTCTCCCCTTGGGAGGAGTGGTTCCAGGACAAAGGTCGATGGCGCAGTCATAAAGTGTATGAGGTGGAAGGGAGGTGGCCTTGGACTTGTTAAAAACTTGTTTCAGATTATGATAACAGGGGGGTACCTTGTGGAGAGCAGGGAATTCCATATCAGGATCCTGGCTGGAGACTCCGGTGGTGAAACCCTTGGTGGCAGTGACAGAAGCTGTGGAACCATCCCACAGGACTGGGAACAACCAGGACCCCAAGCTAGAACCTGCCCCGTCTCCCAGTTCACATGAGGGTTATGCAGGATGAGCCACGGGCAACCCAGGATAAGCGGGTACATGGGAGAGTGATAGACCAAAATAGATATTAGTTCATTGTGTTGGTCAGGGAACCTGAGGGTGACTGATTGGGTCCTGCGGGTTATGCGGCAGATGGTTCTTCCATTGAGGGCACGGGCCATCATGGGACGTTGGACCCGGAAGAGACGAAGGCCCAACCTTTTGGCTAGAGAGGAGTCCATAAGGTTAGCGTCAGACCCCGAATCAACTAACACGGGGTGCTGAAGAGACACCGAGGAAGACGACAGGGTAACCATAGGCTGTAAGCGAGAGGGGTTAGTAACGATCACAGTGTGACTCACCAGTAGTCTCTGTCTACCAGGACTTCGAATAGGGCAAGAAGCTAAGCGGTGTCCCTGTTCACTGCAGTACAGGCAGAGGCCTCCCCTCATCCGGCGTTGACGTTCCTCTGGAGTTAGTCTGGTGCGGCCAACCTGCATGGGCTCCTCCGGCACCACGGGGACAGCCAACAGGATGGTAACAGGGTGAGGATCAGAAAGGGTAGTAGCAGCCGGAGAGTGTCCCTGGTGGAGAGGAAGAGAGCACTGGGAACGGGTACTGGACCGCTCTCTTTCTCGGTCCGAAAGTCGCTTATCAATCTTAATGGCAAGATCGATGAGGGAGTCCAAATCCGGGGGAAGATCCAGTGGCCCAACTGGTCCTTAAGAGGCTCCGATAATCCCTCGAGGAAGGAATCAAAGAGAGCAGGGGGATTCCAGGAACTCTCGGCCGCCAGGATGCGGAATTCGATGGCGTAATCCACCACTCTGCCTCTCCCCTGCCTTAATCAAACCAGAGCCCGGGCCGCCTCGTGCCCAGGAGTTGTGTGCTGGAATATCTGGGAGAGAGTCTTACAAAACAACGAGAGAGACTGACAAACGGGAGGATCGACCCCACTCAGCGGTAGCCCAAGCCTCCGCCCGGCCCGTCAGGTGAGTGATGATATAAGCTATTCTGGCTCTGTCAGTGGGGAAAGCATCAGGCTAAAGTTCAAAACGTATTTCACATTGAGTCAAGAAGGTCTTACAATCCCCCGACTCACCGGAGAAGTGAGTAGGTTGAGAGGAGAGGAGCAGTGTCATGGTGGATGGAAGTCTGGACCCACAATGCAGACAAGACACTGAATTAGTGCAGAAAACACAGGGGTTTATTATGCAAAAGGTAGGAGCGGCTGGAGCGGGGCAGGGGTTGCTGGATCTTGGAAGGGTAACTTGGCTGCTGGGGCTTGGAAGGGTAGCCGGGCTGCTGGGGCTCGGAAGGGTAGCCGGGCTGCTGGGGCTCGGAAGGGTAGCCGGGCTGCTGGGGTTTGGAAGGGTAGCTGGGCTGCTGGGGTTTGGAAGGGTGGCGGCAGAAGGAGGACCTGGAAACAAGGGGAAAAAACACGGTCAGGAACTGAGCTATAAAACTAGCAAGAGAACTAAAGAATGAGAAAACTGACGATTCTCTGAGCCGATATATACTATACCACTTAGGTTAGCTGACAATCTGGCGAAGAGCTGTGGACTGGACCAAGGTTTTATGCAGACTGGAGTGAAGGTGACTTGATTGCAGATTGCTGGCAGGTGGCTTGATTACTGACAGCTGGCAGGTGTGCAGGTCAGCTCCGCCTAGCTCCAGACAGACAAACACTGGGATCCTGACAGTACCCCCCTTAATGGGAGCCCCCTGGCGACCCCCAGGCTTGGCAGGAAGAGCTCTATGAAACTCCCTCACCATATCAGGGTCCAAAATGAGGGACCGAGAGATCCAAGACCGCTCCTCTGGTCCATACCCCTCCCAATCGACCAAGTATTGCAGCCCCCGGCCCCTGCGGCGAACATCCAGGAGCCTGCGCACCGTAAACACCGGATGATCATCAATGAGCCGGGGGGGAGGAGGGGGAATGGCCAGAGGGCAAAGGTCACTGCTGTGGACAGGCTTTAACTGGGAAACATGAAAAGTAGGGTGGATACGGAGGGATTGATTATCCTTACAAATCTTGAATGGACAAGGTACGGGGAGACAGCTTCCGGGAATCGGTCTTGAGTGGAATATTTCTAGAAGATAGCCAAACTGACTGACCTGTGTGATATTGGGGAGCTGGGACACGGTGTTGGTCAGCTGCTTGTTTGTTCTTGGCAGAGGTTTGGAGGAGAATGGCTCGGGTCTTCTTCCAGATGTTTTGGCAACGACGGAGATGATGCTGGATAGAGGGAACCGAAAGCTCCTCTTCTAGAGAGGGAAACAGAGGAGGTTGATATCCAAGGGAAGCTTCAAAAGGTGACATACCTGAGGCAGAGCTGACAAGGGAATTATGAGCATATTCGATCCATGGGAGGAATGAGGTCCAAGCAGAGGGTTTGGATGCAGTGATACAGCGAAGAGGTCTCCAAATCTTGGTTTGCCCATTCTGTTTGTCTGTTGGTCTGGGGGTGATAACCAGAGGTTAAACTGACAGTGGCACCCAGGCCCCGACAGAAAGCTTGCCATACCTGTGATGTGAACTGGGGCCCTCGGTCAGAAACAATGTCTGTAGGAATACCATGCAGGCGAAATACATGGGTGGTAAGTAATTCTGCAGTCTCCTTAGCTGAGGGCAGTTTGGGGATGGCAATGAAGTGTGCAGCCTTGGAGAAGTGGTCAACTATAGTAAGTATGACGGTATTACCTTGAGAAGCTGGGAGGCCCATGACAAAGTCAACAGCGATGTGGGACCATGGGCGACCAGGAACAGGTAGTGGACGGAGCAGGCCAGCAGGGGGTGAGTGGGCTGCTTTGCCACGGGCACAGACGGAGCAGGCCTGGACATAGGCTCGGGTGTCCCTATCCATTGTTGGCCACCAGAAATGGCGCTTGAGGAGGGATAGGGTTCGGTTGATTCCCGGATGACAGGAGAATTTACTGGCATGCACCCATTGAAGAGCGGAAGACCGGACAGAATCAGGGATGAATAGACGGTTAAGGGGGCCTCCACCAGGGTCCGGTTGAGTGCGTTGTGCTTCCTGGATCTGGGACTCAATCTCCCAGGTAATGGGAGCCACCACCTGGGAGGCTGGCAGGATGTTCTCAGCTTCAGTGGGGGTCTCCTCAGCGCTAAACTGCCGAGACAGGGCATCAGGCTTAACGTTACGGGAGCCAGGACGGTAAGTTAGTGTGAAGTTGAAAGCTGAAGAAGAGGGACCAGCGGGCCTGTCGGGAGTTGAGGCGCTTAGCCGACTGGATGTAGGCCAGGTTTTTGTCAGTCCAGACCACAAACGGTAGTTTGGATCCCTCTAGCCAATGTCGCTATTCTTCCAGTGCCATTTTCACTGCCAGCAACTCCCGATTCCCCACATCGTAGTTCCTCTCTGCAGGGGTCAACCGTCTGGAAAAATAGGCACAGGGGTGGAGCTTACTGTCCGGCTCTCGTCTCTGGGACAAAGCTGCCCCAATGCCAGTCTCCGTTGCATCCACCTCGATGATGAATTGCAGTGCGGGATTGGGAAGGACCAGAACGGGTGCTGAGGTGAACAGCTGTTTCAGCTTGGAGAAGGCCAAGTCCGCTTTGGGGGTCCAACAGAACTGTACAGAAGGGGAGGTGAGGCAAGTTAGAGGAGCAACCACACGGCTGTAATCCCAGATGAATCATCTATAGAAATTTGCAAACCCCAAAAACCTCTGAAGCTGCTTCCTGTTTTCTGGAACTGGCCACTCTGCCACCACGCTCACCTTCTCCGGATCAGTCCTACGTTGTCCCTCCTCAATAATGAAGCCCAAAAAACTGACCTTCTTGGCATGAAAGTCACACTTTTCCGCCTTGACGAATAACTTGTTCTCCAACAGCCTTTGTAAAACGAGACGGACGTGATCCTGGTGTTCCTCTAGGGACTGAGAAAAAATGAGAATGTCATCCAAATAGACATACACAAACTGATTCAGAAAGTCTCTCAGAACATCATTAATGAGGGCTTGAAATACGGCTGGGGCGTTGGTAAGGCCGAAAGGCATTACTAAATACTCAAAGTGCCCTAAAGGGGTGTTAAAAGCCGTCTTCCACTCGTCCCCCTCCTTAATTCTCACCAAATGATAGGCATTACGGAGATCCAGTTTAGAGAAAACAGTGGCACCTTGCAGGGGGGTGAAAGCTGCGTCAATCAGAGGTAGGGGGTATTTATTCTTTATAGTTATATTATTCAGGCCACGATAATCAATACAGGGCCTCAGACAAGCATCTTTCTTGGACACAAAGAAAAACCCAGCGGCCACCGGAGAAGAAGAAGGCCGAAATATCCCAGCTGCAAGGGAGTCTCTGATGTATGTTTCCATTGCGTCATGTTCAGGCTTAGACACGTTGTAGAGACGGCTGGAGGGCAATGGAGCACCAGGGAGCAAGTCGATGGAACAGTCGTAGGGTCTGTGAGGTGGGAGGGAGAGTTCTTTGTCCTTACTGAATACCTCTCTCAGTTCATGGTAAACCTCTGGGACTTTGGAGAGGTCAGGCGTATCAGGAGGAGGATCTAGAGAGAGAGGGCTGCCACTAGCTGGGGACAAAGCAGATTGCAGACAGGTTGCATGACAGAAAGAACTCCACACAGAAATTCTCCCCTTGGCCCAATCAATGAGGGGGTTGTGTTTTGCCAACCAGGGGTGACCCAGAATTAATGCAGTGGAGGGAGCAGAGATGATGTTAAACTGAATAATCTCTCTGAGGTTACCAGACACGATGAGTGTGAGTGGTTCTGTCAGGTGAGTAACCCGAGCCAGCAGGTGTCCATCCACAGCCAGCGCTGTCCAGGGTTCTCCCAAAGGCTCCAATCTAATGCCCGCCTGCAACGCCACCTGCTAGTCCAAAAAATTATCTTTGGCCCCAGAATCCACCAAGGCCAACAAAGGCAAAGACAAAGTACAACAACAAAGAGTAGCGGGGATCTGAAAACGGGACTGAGGGACAGAGGGGGATTTAGTTTGGCCCACCAGAACCCCCAAAGCTACTGATGAGCCCTGTCTTTTGGTCGAACCGGGCAGTGAGAAGTGAAATGTCACTTCTTGCCACAATATAGGCACTCACCTGTCTGACGACACTGTAACCTCTCTTCTGGGGTGAGACAGGCCCGGCCAAGCTGCATAGGTTCCTCAGGAGGAAGTTGAGGGGAGCCCTGGACGGGGGTGCAGACAGGAGAGGCAGATGCAGTTTGTGGCTTGAAAACAGGGGGCTGAACCGACTTCTCTCGACGGTGGGAGCGTAAGCAGTTATCATTCCTGTTGGCCAAAGAAATTAGAGACTCCAAGTTGGTGGGCTCCTCCCTAGAAATTAGCTCATCCTTCATTTGGCCATTTAACCCCTTCTTGAAAGCAGTCTTTAAGGTGTCCTCAGTCCAATACACTTCAGCAGCTAGTGTCCATAACTCAATGGTGTAGTCAGAAACGGGGCATTGTCCCTGAGAGAGAGTCATTAGACGCATGGATGCATCACACTGGTAATTGGGGTGGTCAAAAACTCCTCTAAACTCCTTTACAAAATCTTCAAAACTGATACTATCGAATGTGCGACAAGAAAACCTGGCTTCCGCCCAAGCCAAAGCTCTGCCTCTTAACAGTCCACAGATGTACTGAATCTTGGAGGTGTCTGACGTAAATGACCTAGGTTTTAACTGAAAAACAGAGCGGCACTGGAACAAAAAACCCCAACAAAGATTTGGCTGACCTGAGTATGGATCTGGATCTGTGGCTCTGGAATCTTGCGGCATAGGAGTGGCCGGAGGAGGTGAAACAGCAGCAGCAGGAGGAGCAGATGAAGTGGAAGAGGCTGACGACGGAGCGGACAGTAGAGCCGCAACATGTGCAGTCAGTTCCAAGACTTGACGGGATAGAGCTTGACTGTGCTCAAACAGGGCGCAGATACCCTGCTTGTGCTGACCAATAATTATTCCTGATGGCCTACTGTTCGCTGGACTGGGTGCAATTCAGAGCTAGTGTCTGCGGGGTCCATTTCATGGCCAGATTGTTCTGTCACGGTGGATTGTAATCTGGACCCACAATGCAGACAAGACACTGAATTGGTGTAGGAAACACAGGGGTTTATTACGCAAAAGGTAGGAGCGGCTGGAGCGGGGCAGGGGTTGCTGGATCTTGGAAGGGTAGCTGGGCTGCTGGGGTTTGGAAGGGTGGCGGCAGAAGGAGGACCTGGAAACAAGGGGAAAAAACACGGTCAGGAACTGAGCTATAAAACTAGCAAGAGAACTAAAGAATGAGAAAACTGACGATTCTCTGAGCCGATATATACTATACCACTTAGGTTAGCTGATAATCTGGCGAAGAGCTGTGAACTGGACCAAGGTTTTATGTAGACTGGAGTGAAGGTGACTTGATTGCAGATTGCTGGCAGGGGGCTTGATTACTGACAGCTGGCAGGTGTGCAGGTCAGCTCCGCCCAGCTCCAGACAGACAAACAGTAGGATCCTGACAAGCAGAGCGATTACCGGGCTGGGCTGTAACTGCAGCCCCCAGGGGAGGAAGTGAAGGAGCTGGTCTCGGCACAGCAGAGGGAGACGACTCAGGACGCTCATCCTGTCGCCTGGATGGTCGTTACACCTGGGAGCTGAAAGACATCGTCATCTCCTCCTGCTGAGCTTGCAATTCTGATAATTTGCAACAAACAAGATTAATCCTCTCGTCCTGACGGTTAATGTGTTGTGCTGAGGCGGCGAGAGCAGCAAGAACGGCTTCTGGGTCGGCTTGGATCATGTTTTGCCAGTTTGTACTGTCAGGCTCAGGACACAAAGGTTGAACCCAAAAGCACGACCAGAGAGGCAGTTAATAACAAGGCAGTTTATTGATCTAAATCAATGAATCCTGACAACAGCATTCCAGAAAAACTGGCAAGCCCAAAGGAAACAGGCGAGGAATCCAATGGGGGGAAAAACTGAAAGACGTGGTCAGGCGGGCAGGATCGAAACACAGACAGGCAAAAGAAGGCAACGGTACCAACAGGGAACAGGCAGATCTCAGGAAACGGGTAAAAGAAACGGTCTCTCTCCGAATGGCAGTCAGAAAAATGCTGGTAAGTAACTCACTGGGGAAGAAAACAAACTGGCAAAGTGCAAAGGGACACACAGGGCATAAATACTGTTGGGAATAACGAGACACAGGTGAAACACATTAGGGAGAAGGCAGGTAATCACATGGGAAGAAGTAAAGATACAAGAGGGAAACTACCAAAATAAAACAGGAAATGATAAGACAGACATAAAACACTAAGGCCTGGGGACCATCGTGACAAAGTGAGCCTGCAGATGGCCCCTCTGCATCAAACCAATCTGAGGTATATTAATGCCTATTTCTTGAGCACACCATAACAGTCTTTTTCATCAAGTACAATCCTCCTGGTCATTTGATTTTTCTGGATATGTGTGTGTTGGTCACAGTCAGTTGTTGATTTTTTTATCTTTAGTGGTTGGCCCAATGTGAGCAGCCGCCTGCTCTCGTACAGTCAACCAACACTGCAGTCATGCAGTGCAGGCAAATTTCCTCAATCACCTTACCTGCTCCACTAGGTTAAACCAAACATTTGTAATAAGATATTTTATTGTATATTGGTCCAAAGGCGTATCCTGCAGCAGAGACAATTCTGCATTATTATAAAAACATTATAAAAATAGTAGCGAGAGCAGTTAGTCTTATCTTCCAAATAAATACTTCTTGTTTCATTAAAGTTAAAAGCTGGCTATATCTGCAGCATAAAGTTATTATAGACATCTTCAAGAAAAATCAAACGACCATAAGATACACAAATTTATTAAACACATGTCTAATATTAACTGTTACTGTTCTTTTTAAAGGATGACTTCTGCCACAACATTTTGACTAGACAAGCTACTGCCATCGTATTGATTGCAAGAGAAAAACATCATCTTTCTCAGGTCTGTCCTCATGCACTCTGTTTGTGAGTGTAGTTCATCTGACTGTTAACCAATCATCACATGCATTGTTAATTTTTAGTTTTGCTGTGTGCATGTACCACAATTATGTCCGTCTCTGTCAATCTGTCTCTCTGTCTATTTATGTATCGTTCACTCGGCCGTTTGTTCACTTGTTGATAAGTTCATTGCTTTACTTGTTTATAATTGTTAATACTCACCAAAGGGGTGTTGTAATCTCTGGTGTAGTAGACAGTACAAAATCAGCACCTTGATATAGGACTATTGAGATGTGATAGTAATCTGTTGTCCTTTTGGGGCTGTTTTTCAGGCTGGTGTGAATGACGTCGTGGCGGGAATGCAACAGTACCAAGGTTTGTTGGTAACCAATCTGAGGAGTTGGCTACAAAAAGTATTCCAAAACCATCAGGAAGGTGATCTTGAAAAGGAGGCTATGGCAGTATTTGATCAGTTGGAGGATCCATTTGCCTCTGTTTCAACAACATACAGGCAGGACAATGTGATTAAGAACTGTTTCCATTTTGTGGACTCAGAGAAGGTTACTGTTGGGTATACTGCTTGCTTGCAAAAAAAAGGAGCACAAAGAGTCCTGTCTACCAAACCCAAATGTTTTCATTATGTACCGCTCATCAAAAGTCTGGAACAGTTGTTGTCCCATCCAAAAGTCCTGGCAATGATAGATGAGTCACAGAAATACAGAAGTGGGTATTTATATGACGTATCCGATGGAGAACTCATGAAATCACACTTATTTTCTGCCTTACAGATAATTCTTTACTATGATGACATTGATCTTTGCAACTCACTTGGGTCTTATGCTTCTAAGAATAAGCTGGTAATGTTTTATTATACACTAGCAAAAATTAATCCTAAATATAGATCAAAACTGGCTGCAATTCGCCTACTTGCCTTTGCAAAGAAGCGTGAACTCTCTGAATGTGGAGTTGATGGAATTTTGGGAAGGTTGCATGAGGACCTAGTAAGGCTGTATGAGGGTGTTAAAATTAAAATTGGTAATGGTGAATGTGAAATATATGGAGCAGTAGTTTCAATATGTGGTGACACTTTAGCTCAGCATGAGCTTTGTGGATTTAAAGAAGGTGTTGGGTTTGCATATAATAAATGTCGACAGTTTGAATGTTCATTTGAGGACATGCAATTGCATTTATTGAGGATGACTTTGAGAAAAGAACAATGGAGAGACATCTCTGTCAGTGTAGTGACATTGAGAAGGCTAATACTGAACATCTCAGAAACAGCTTAAAAACTACTTTTGGTATCAATAGTTGGAGCAAATCGTAGAATTCCCAGCTTTTAACCTGATCCAACAAACACCTCAAGATATTATGCCTATAATTCTTGAAGGCATTGCTCCTTTAGAAATAAAATGTGTGATGAAACACTTAGTTCTGTTAGTACAACTTGACTTGGATGTTTTCAATACTGCATTACTTGGATTCCCCTACTCTCCACTTGATATCAGAGACAAACCAAGCCCTGTAGCATACAGCACATTAGCTTCCAATGACAATAAATAAAAGCAGTCTTCAGGGCAAATGGTTGCTCTACTAAAAATTCTGCCATTTCTGATCAAGTTAAAAGTTAAAGGTAGTGAATACTACGCAATCATTCTTGAGCTCATAGAAATTGTTCAAATTTTGTTTGCCCCTGTTATTGGTTTACAGACTATTATCAAATTGAAAACACTCATTGACCAGCACTTAAAACATATGAAAGACCTTTTTCCAGATCCAGATCCAGATCCAGAGCAATATCACTCCTATGCAACACTTTTTTAATTCATGTCCCATCCCAGATTAAACTACTGGGACCAATGATTTGTCACATGTACATGAGATTTCATTCAAAGCATTTCTTTTTCAAACAGTGGGTTTCAAAACTAAATTTTAAAAATGTTTGCAAGTCTCTAATTAATAATAATCAAATGTATGAATGTCGCCATAATGTAAATCCTTCTGAACACCCAATTTTCTCAAGTGCATTTCTCATGATCATGCATTGGGACCAACATCAGAAATAACTGACATGTCATACTTAAAAGAAAAGATGAGAGCCTTCTTTGGAAATGATGAGTGTTGGAAAAATTGTTATACTTTACGATTAACATAACCATCTTAAAGGGAAACTGTATTATCCTGAATAGAACTTTCCATTATTGTGTGCATTGTGTTTACTTTTAAGACAGGTGTTGTCGGAGAGGAGCGCAGTGACCTTTGCTGATCCTCCTGACCACTACACCAAAACATTAACTATGATAAGGCTCTATTATGTCTGGCTCATTTCAGCAACAATGCAAGGTCACTCTCACGTATTCTGTGTATAAGATTCTGTGTGAATCTTGCATCTGTTGAACATTTGCACTGTGAGCTCTGGTGTGTAACTTGTTCCCTTGCTGCAAGAATAAATATCCTACTCTTATAATTTTCAGACAGTGTTCCTGAGTTTTATTTGATAATTTTCCTAACAATGAGGTAAAACATGCAGTGTCTGTAAAATGGATTAATCTAAATGGCAACAAATATATCGAGGATAAATCATTAATTGTGTGTGGTGTTAGTACTGATTTGTTTGAATTTGGACTAGTGAGAAATATCTATGTGATAAATTCATCTTTGTATTGTTTTGAGCTCCAGCCATATAACACCATTTGTAATGATGGTGATTATATGGCATATAAAATAGAGATCCCAAACTTGGCACAAGCAACTGAACTGAAATCCGTTGATAGCCTTGTAGATTTCATTCCATATTACAGCTTTCCTCACAAGGATATGGTATAGTATGTGCCAATGAAATACTACCTTGGGGATGTGATTGGACTCCACAAAGCCAAAGCCTCACCTGATGTAGGCCTATTGTAAAAGGCACTGTGATTCATGCCAGTGTAATTTGATTAGCAAACTTGTATGCATTCTTGACACTTTCATATAGCAATCTTTTGTCATGTGATTAAATTGCCTTTTCACACTTTTTTGCAAGAAAGATAAATAGTTCAGCAATCTCATGAGATTTAGCAATTAATTTGCAATTGAATGCTACATGAACTAAGAGTTTTGAGTAAGGTTCTTCAGGTTGATCTTAAGGTTTATCTTGCACTTTGGTTTGATATCTTTCTGCTATTAGCTGTAACTCTTAAATGGTATACAGTCATGGAAACTTTTGAAACTTTTTTTTGTAAAAAGAGAGGTTTCAGCAGTAGTTCTGTTAAGCTACATTGTCATATTTGTAATGTTTTCAAAGCCAGTGAATAAATAACAACAAACAACAATAACAAAAAAAAACGTTATCATTGTCATTTCTTAGAATTCTTATTTTAAGAATAGCCCCGGCCTTAAAATAAGGAAAACAATCTTGTGCCTTTGCTTGAATAATTTGTAATCTATTGCCTTACCTTGTTACTGGTTAAATACAGCTTGATATTAGCTGGAAAAACTTATTAAGAAAAAGTGAGATATATTTTCTTAAAATAAGACATTTTTTCTTATGTAAAAAATGCTTGACAACATTATTTTTCTATTTAGACAGAAAATAAGTCTAATTTTCTTGAAACAAGTCTTTTTTTACTTTCTTAGATACAGTACCTTCAGCTATTTAAATGGAATTCAACTTTTTGATATCTTGTACGGTTTTTCATTTATCATAATTTTATCATAGTTTTATGCTTTTTTTCTGATCACTTTTGAGTTTATAATGGGTGTGTTTTACATGGAATGTTCAGGGCTAGAGTGGGTGACATCACCACTAGAGTGGGAGAAGGGATTAAACTGCTCAAAAAAAAATCCTCTTAAACTTGTCCTCCAGGCCACAATTTAACTCTACGCTCATTATTATTTCCCACGAAGTAGACAAACTTGTCGGCTTTTGGACAATGTGACTAACAAAGCACAGGGACTCACAGAAGTTGAATTGTGCCCTTTCAAAGCGGAAGGTTACCATCTAACTGTCCCATTCTCTCTAATGCAAAATGAGAGCAGAAAATCTTGAGGAAACAGGAAGGGAGGCATTCTAAAATTACTGCATAGGCCACATTTTTGGCACCACAGACAAACATTTTATATGACTGCGATCAGCAGTGCAGGAAAGGGGCTACACAGGTGGATCAAATGACCTGATTAGAGATTTCTCTGATATCTTTGGTGTTTATCAACCACTTTACTGACATTTCTGTCAAAGACCAGCTACACACTTCTCCAACACTAAATACAGAAAATGATTTACACACATTTCAACTATTTTTACTGGAAATATGTTTCAGTCTGGTTTTATTCAGCAAAGATTCGGCAGTTAATTTCAGTTTGTCATTCTAACTGACTCCACATTACATATATTGTAATTGGTAGATAACTTTGGAGCTACTTTTGACTCCAGAGACAAGTACTTTATATCACTGTGTTGAGCAGAGTCTCCTTTCTTTGGCTCCTCTGATATCTGTGTGTGGTTGATAAAAACCACAGATACACACACACACACACACACACACACACACACACACACACACACACAGACAGACAGAAAGCTGTTTACAAATTAGTACTCATAGAGGGAGATACCAGTTCAGACTGGACAGAACAACAGTATATACAACAGCAGACATATTTGAATGTCTTATTATGAATTTAACCTGCTCCACTGGTGCTATACTCCAGATCCTCCTTTTACTTTCCTTCGGTCCTGCATTCTTTGTGCTACATAAACTATCAAAACGTCCTGCTTCTTCAGGAGATGTACCCTTTCCTTCACCTGTTTGATTTGATCTACCATTGATTGCAATACAAATTCAGGAGCAGTGTTACCGGGCAGAAATGATCAAAGCTGATTCTGATTGGCTAATCAAACTCATTGATTCTTATCCTTTTAACTTAGGTATGAGTGCAACTCATGACAACTATGAGAGCAAAATAAATCAACACGATGTATTTGCAGGTACTTGTGTGTGCGTGTTGATGTGTAGTTCTTTGCATGTGTGTACATATCTTTCTATAAGTGTGACAATTTTGGTTAAAAACCATTAACGTGAGGTCATTTTGGCCAGTCCTGACAACTTCAAAGGGCTGTTTGAAGGTTAAAAGACACACACAAACTCCATCAACATCATATGAATATTAACTGTATAAGTGTCTCAACCTGGTAACACAAGCTTTTTGAAGCCCCACGGTAGACAGCTCTACTGCCACACACAACAATAAACACATGCACATTGACAGACACACATAAACACCTTCTTACTCTTTTGTTATTCACCTTCAAAATAAGAGTCTCAACCAGGTAAAAAGAACTAACTGGAGGTTCTGTTGGGCAGCTCTACCGCTACACACACACACACATATATATATATATATATATAGACAGAAACAAACCAAAAACACCATAGCCACGAATTGGATCAACCTCCAAAATAAAAGTCTCAACATGGTGAGAAGGAATTATTGGCTCTGTTGTACAAAATATTATGCAATTTATACTGCCAAACAAAGAAGCACACTTTCAAAATGAGAGTCTCAAAAAGGTAAGAAGTACGGTAGGTCACAAAAGTTTGATTTTAGAAGCTTTTGTCTATATGGGGATATAGCGGTATAGCTTTATTGCAGATCAACTTCTGTTAGGGCATGTACATGTGTGTATACATGTCTTGCTATAGTTGTGGATAAGTCTCTATACGACATGAATGAAACTGAAAGTAATGTCCTTTGTACAGATTGAAACGAGAGTGATGTACACGCACCAAGCAGCAGGCACATTCAAAATTTCTCCAGGAATTTTCTAGTTATTATAAAAAACTTCTTAATCATAGTTTTTTACCGCTCAACAACAATCACATCACATTATGCTAGTGGGAATAACTTTCATTCAGTTCATTAATATGCATTTTCTTGCTAAGAAAAGGAAAGTGGTGATCCCAAGTTTTCTTGGTTGGATCTCAAACATTTTCCGTTAATATTGTGTGTTGCAACTCCACCACTAGTATGAGAGAAGTAAACTCACAGAATAATTGTAGGATGTGTTTCAATACACACCACAATCAACATTCAGGTGTAGGTGATTCTGTGTCATCAGCATGTCCACATTAAATAATTATCCACTAATTTATAAATAAAAATCACAAAAACAAAACAAATCTCTATACATATAGTGTGGAGAATAAGAAATCTACTGAAAATGAAAAGGCATCAAATTTAGTCAAACTTTTCAAATATCATGTCAAAATTTTTCAAATCTATTACAGATATTTTTCAATTTTCATTTCATCATTACTGATTTGGTATAGTGTATAAAATAAAACACTGATTTTCTCCTTAAAAATCAAATGCATCATTCAAATTGAATTGCTTTTGAATAATTAAAATTATTCAGTCATTATTTATTATCAGCTGGCAGAGACTATTAGGCTTGGGGCTTATTAAATTTCAGCTGAGGGCTTACCTACAAACTGCTTGAATTGTGTAAATTGTGGCCTGAGACCATTTTTCCATTCATGTGAACCCCGTTGTATACTGTATATATTTAAATATTATTTACATATCATTCTGTGGTAACTTTTTCATGCTTATTTGATCTTCTTTTTCACCTTATGTATTTATCTTTCTTTCTTTCTTTCTTTCTTTCTTTCTTTCTTTCTTTCTTTCTTTCTTTCTGTTCTTTTTCAGTTGTAAATTCTTTTTGTGTCTGTGAAGCCAGGATCTATTGATCCCATCTCTGCCCTGTACATGGGATATTAACTGCTAGTGAGACCTGTGTTGCTCTCTTATTTTGAATAAATTAAAATGATAGAATAAGTAAAATAAAATCACTTTTACCATGAAAAAGTCTGTGACATCATCCTGCAAAAAAGAAAACAGACATGACACCAATGTTGTTTTCCAGTGTTTCAGGTACCATAACACACTGCCAGAGGAGGAGATAAAAAGCTCCTTTACTCCTCTCTCACTTGCTGTCTCACTTGCTCACTCCCTCACTCATTCATTCATTTGCTTACTGAATCGCACACTCACACACATTGCTGTTGCACCCAGATAAAACATTCTCATGGAGTGTGACTGTGGGGAGAAGAAAAATGACATTGGGGTAATCACAGTGAAGCATTACTAGTCATTACTCTGTGCTGTCACTGAGATGAGAGACAAGGCTGCAAGTCACACAAATCCATGACTGTCTGCAGTCAGCCGGAGCTAGATTCATTCTCTTCCTCCTTCCCCCTCTTATCTCTTTTCTTTTTCTTCTGCTGCTTTAAGAACCTCACTTAATGAGTCAGTGTTGGTGCTTTTGTTTTTTTCTTTATTTCCTAGAGGGTGGACAGCTGAGTGAATCCACTACATCTGGAGGTTGACCTTGAACTGAATGAAGATTGTTTCACTAACAGAGGCCATGCTGCTCCCACAGCCTGAGAAGTAGGATGTATTGCTTCCCATACAGGCAGAGCATTACATGCTGAAATAGTACTGCTCTCTTTGAATGTGCTTTGCTTTTTAATGAAAACAAATATTTTAACAACTTAAATCATCACCACAAGTCCACAGTACTCCTCTTGGTTAAATTTCATGTGGCAAGGGTAAACTAGCGATTTCCCCTTGCTTCCTGTCTTGGTAAGCGAATCACATCCTCACTCCAGCTTCATACTAAATGCATAACATTATTTCAACTGTGTTCATCTCATACTGCATTTATTGTAACTAACAGTTTCCAATTTGTAAATAGCACTGATGTCACTATCCAATAAGTAATAGTATTATGACTGGGGATCCATATTTGTCTGAAAGATCTTGTATATTCTACTTGCAACACTGTCTCCTAAAAATGACTTTTCAATGCAACTAAACCGTAACAACTTAATGATATGGTCATTTATGGGGGTGAGAGAACCAAACGAATATGGACATTAAAGTTGTTCAAGGTAATTAAACAAAACTTCATTGAATATAATTGAAAAAACTACACTGTTTGTGGTGGCATTGGCTCATAGAACATCTGATGCGGTGCACATTTAAACACAGGATCCAAGATACCGTTCACACAATTTATTTAGACCAGTGCAGATTCAGTGTTCACAATTGGAAGATTTCGGGCCTGGAGGCCTGAAGGGTTGACCTAAATAGCCTTGGGGGAGTGGCCAACTGGGGATTGTAAGGGTGATGACACAGGTAGTGGAAACTTGTGATTTAACAGCCACCCCTTCAAATGGTGCATTAGAATTTGATCAATAATCACAATTTAGTCCTTGGAGTTGGGTTCAACTGGTGAAAGAATGACCAGTTGGGCCACTGATCTAATAAAGCTCCCTTTCACAGATGTGACCTCCACAGTTCGGATTCTTCCATCATGACTGGGTATGATGCGTGACACTTTTCCTACAGGTCATAAACCTCTGGGTGATTGTGGGTCCATTAACATCACTACTGTTCCTTCCTTCAGATTCTGAGTGTCCCTTTGCCATTTATTCCATACCTGTAGTTTGGGAAGGTAGTTTTTGATGAAGCCGGACCAAAATCAATCAGCCAGTATCTGACTGTGTTCCATTGTTGGTATCAGCATAGACAGCTTGTGGGAGAGAGGCATCTTGCTGCCCCATGAGAAGGAGATTTGGGGTAATGGGATCAGGATCTGCTATGTCAGAGGATGCATATCCAATTGGTTTGGAATTTAGAATTCCCTCTATCTCCACCAGTACTGTGTGCATGACTTCCTCAAAAATAGTCTGACTTCTCACGTTCCCCCAAAGTGAGGGGCATTTGGAGGGTTATAGCGGAACTGTATTTGGGATTTACTTAGCTGCTCTCTCGGGTGTGGATTCATGGCTGCAAATGCATCTCTCAGCTCTCTGTCTCCTCCTTTAATGATGGTGCCACAGTCCGAAAGGATCTCATAGGGACGTCCTCTTTGTGCAATAAAATGCCTGAGGGACATAAGGAAACTGTCAGAATCAAGGCTGTTCTGTAGTTCTATTATGAGTACATCTGGTGGTCAACGTTTATCATAATCCTTAATCAGGAGCTGTGTTAGATGATGTTTAGGGTCAAGCACTATAGGATGGATAGTATCAGGTTCAAGGTCTTTACTCTGTCTAAGTCTGCCACCCACTCTTATGACTTCCACTGCCTTATCAAACTCAGGAGAGAGAGGGGACAGTCGACTATCTGGGGAAATTTCTTTACCAGATTTCAGTGCCTGAAATTCCTCTTGAAAACTCTCAGATTGAGCACGAGAGATTATTGCTGTTTCTGCCTTGGTTCTGGGTACGTCAGTGGGGTCAGAGTTTGAGTGACAGGTTGAGGTTTGCATTATTTGACATGTGGCATCTATCAGGTCTGTCCAGGTGTCATATTGATTTGGATCGGGTAACTCAAATGGATTAGTGGATTGTGTCAGGCCACAAAAAAGGGTTTTCTCAACTCTGTGGTTATCTCTTTAGCTAGAGCAGGACAGACAGACCATTGACTAGTAGGAAAGTGAAGGAATGGGTATGCTATTGATGTGAGGTAGTAAGATCTTTGAGGGGATTACCTCTGGGGATGTCATCTGCAGGGTTTTGCTTTGTGTCCTCATACCTCCATTCACTAGCTGAGGTTAGTTCTTAGTATCTCCACCATTCTGTTTGCTACAAATGGCTTATACCTGCAGGACTCAGAGTGAAGCCGTGTTAGCAATATAGTGGAATCAGACCACAGGAAGGTTCTGTTAATGGGGACTGTCAGTTCAGATTTGATTAGTTTACTTAACTATGCTCCAGTTAGGGCTGCATATAACTCCAAGCAGGGTATAGTCAGTTGCTTTAGAGGAGCTACACGTGATCTGGTCATTACAAATGAGACATTGGTCTCCCCCATCTGATTCTTTGTTTTCATGTATGCCACTGACCCATATGCTTTTTCTGAAGAATCACAGAAAATGTGTAATTCTCTGTCAATCACTTGGCAATCACTGCAAGGAACATGAGTGTTGTTGCCACCATACCACCTGGGGAGGGAGATGTGGACCAGATTTGGGAGTTCACTCTCGCACTCATTCCATGCAGGTTACAGGTCTCCAGTGAGTATAGGCCGATCCCACTGCTTGTTGTTCATCCAGAGCTGTTGCTACAGGATCTTTGCTCTAGTGGTGAATGGGATGAGGTATCCTACGAGGTTATATTTTGAAGCCAGCACTTTATACACATTTCTCATAGTTAGGGATTGATAGGAGACAGGTAGTTGTCTATAGCCTAAGGTATCAGAAACACAATGCCAGCTTAGCCCCAATGCACCCTCTACAGGATCTGTTTAGTTTTGATTTAGCCAGAGTTCAGCACTGTCTGATCTGGCAGCTAATGGCAGATGATCAACAACTGATGGAAAGTTACTTGCCCATTGCCTAATTTCAAATCCACCAGTGGATAAAAGGGTTCTCATCTTGAGAAGGAGTTCTTTAGCTTCATTGGGACATAGAAGTGATTTCAGGCAATTATCAACATAGACTGACTCAAGAACAGTTTTAACCACATCCTCGTTGCCTTTACTGTGATCCTGCACATTTCTGGACAGCGTGTATTGCACAGCAGGGGCTACATGTTGTGTTGAATGGGAGCACTTGCCATTCATAGACCATTGGTGTTTCTTTGTGTTTCATTTCATGCCACAAAAACCTGAGAAGGGGTTTGTCCTCTGGAAAGAGCGTTCCTTTTATATCCCGGCTTATAGCAACTCTGTGTTGGCGGAAATGTAGCAGAACACCAATTAGTGATGGGCCTAATGTGGGGCCAGGAAAGAGAGTTGATCATTAAGCTTTTGGCCTTGATAAGCAAAAGAGCAGTTGAATACCAGTTGATCTTTGCCATTATGCTCCACTAAGTGGTGGGGAATATACCATGATTCTGGTGCCTCAGTAATTTGCAACATAACCAGCCTGCTTTGGTTTGCCAATCTCATTATTGTAGATGTCAGCCAATTCAGGGTTTTTCTCAAGTTTGCGCTCAGACTGGCGGAAAAGGGGTATTACTGATTCAAATGGGGCATTGAACACAGGTGCAGCTGTCTTTCTTAATAGAGGGGTGGTATAACGTTCAGTTTCATCTACATTTACTCGTATGGCCTTTGCATACAAAAGGTCCATGGCCTCCCTGTCCTACTTTGATCTAATGATCAACTTTTCATTTCTGAAGGGAATGGTGTTTCAGTTCAGTATAAGGGTTGGCCTGTGGTATAAATAAGCATTGGACAGAATCAGATGACTCACCAAGAGAAGTAGGTCCTTATAGCTCCCATCCAAGCCTTGTCCTCACTGCTACTGGTGCTCCTTTTGGACCATATTGGACTCTCTCTGTAGGTGTGATGAGGAAGGGATTGTCCAATTCAATGAAGAGGTGTGGCTGAACATTAGAGAAGGAGCTCAGTTTATCAATGGCATAGCTCTGCTCCACCAACATGATACCGTCAGAGGTAAAGGCACCGTCAATAGAGAATTTCTAGGGAATGAGTCAGCAGATATTTTGAGGTTTACAGTTCGTGTTTCTAGTGTTTCCATCTGTTGTCTCACTGTGCACAGGTCAAGCTTTTCTGTCTCTCCATCCAAACCAAGATAATTAGCAGCACCTGGTAGCAATATTGTTCGCTCAGATCCATCATCTAAGATGGCATAGGTATCAAATGTCTTGGTTTAGTTACAGAGTCTTACTTTAACTACTTTAAGTAGTACTTTGGGTGACATACTTTGTGGGTTCATATACAACACTCTGGATGTTTGAGTTATATTTAAACATCATGTAATATGTCTAGTTGCTGGCTGTTCCTTCAGCCATTTTACCACTTCCTTGAGGCCTTTAGGTTTTCACAGTTTGTCAGTTAGTGGGAGGTCAACTGGCTGTATGCACATGGATACCTCATTTGAGGATGAGGCTGAGGTCCTGATGTGGCATGTCCACATGGCATCTTCCGATCAGCTCCGTGGAGAATCATGGTTGATGGGAACTAGAATCTTTGACATGTCTCTCCTTTGAGTTTGGGGTACACTGATTTGAAGGTTGTTAGCTTGTGCCACAACTGCTTGACATTCTGCCTCTCCTTCAAGCCATGCAGAAAAATCCACTAGGTTATAGTGTGCATTAGGAGAGGCTTGGGAGGCATGTCTGGCAAAATTAAAAACTAGCTCTAGCGGGAGTTTACTCAATAGTTGCTGAATGTGTGAAGCACAGGCTAGTTCTGCAGCCCCCTCTTCTGATTTGAGGGATTGTAACATACCCACTAATGACCTCACCCACACTGCAAAGTTCTAAAACCCTTAAGCATCTCCATGTGCTGTTTTAGGGAGATTTAGCATAGTCTCTTTTAGGGCCAGTTGATGCAGTTGACCATACTGTCGTTCTAAGGCTGCTAATGCCTTGGTGAAAGGCTGTGGGTTGTGGGCGTAGGGAAGTGCAACATGGTGGGCAGAGGGGAGATGTAGATGATCCAATAGGATGTCAAATTTGTACAGTTCAGGTTCCTATGGTGGTAGGAGGTTAGTGAAGGCCATCCTTAGCATTACAAACTCATGAGGGTCATCATCGTTGAAATAAGGGAATGAGGGTCCCTCAACTTGTGATGGATACCGAAAAGTCGTAGTTTGCTGTACAGGGGCCACAGAAACTCGGGTTGGGTAGAATGCCAGTAAGCTGTGGGGTATATGAAACTGGAGCTGGCTGGGAGATGCATAGGGGTTGAGGCTGCTGCACTGGCTGCTGAGATACATGCTGATACTGGTAGGATGCTACCTTACTTTGATGATAAACAGATGGCTGTGAACTGATTGATGGAACTTGAGAGGTACGAATAGGTGGGGGTTGTACTGCATTTGATGGGAGTAAGGCTCCCTGAGCTAGCGGTAACTGACTGTAAGGGCCATAAACAGTTGGAGCTGTGCTAACTCCCTGGGACGCTGGAGCTGTGCTTACTGCCTGGGAAGCTATGAGGGGGTACATTTGGTGAAAAGACACATGGGAAGAAGAGGCTGGTGGCATAAGGGTAGTAATTTGAGGATTTGGTAGAGGTAAAGGAGGCTGAATAGCAGGCATGTAAATAGAAGGGATATTAGATGACAAAATAGAGCTTGAAGGTATATTAGAGCTAGGCCCTGAAACTGGTAGCAATGAACTTGGAGATAGATAGGAAGCATGTGCTGCGTTTGGTGGCACATGAGTTGATAAGGTTGAAGGTAATGAACTTGAAGGTTCCTGATGTCGAAGCTCTGGGCTGTATCTTGTACAGTGATCTGAAGCAGGTATTTTATGTTCACATTCTACAAAACCGGGGGCCTTATGGACATGAGGAAGTGGTTGGACTGATTGGGAAATTTTTCCAGGGATCAGAGCAGGCATAGATTCAGATAGGTTGGGTTCAGATTGGGCCTTCTCACCCCGGGCCTCTGTGTCAGTCAGTAGTGGCTGGTTACAGGGATATTGCACTTAGTGAGCTTCCCGGGATTGTATATCACACTCCTCTGAATTTCCTTCTGAATAGCTTTGTTCATAATGTTCAACTCTTCCTATTCATTTTTTAACCATATCTTTTAACTGTGCCACTTCCTGTCTTAATAAATCAGTGTCTGAAGTGTCTGGAACAGGTTCTGTGCATTATCTTAATTGTTTATTGTTTAGGGGTCTTGCCAAAAAGTTCAGTTTGGTAGTCTTGTAGATATCGTACCCCTAACCCCTCTCCCCCATCTCCAGATGCAACAGCATGTGGATCCATTTTAAAGCATAGATGTGTTCTCCAGCTCAAAGGACCATGAAAAGACTACACTGTTTGTGGTGGTGTTGACTCATAGAACATCTGATGTGGTACACATTTAAACACAGGATCCAGGATGCCGTTAGACCAGTGCAGATTCAGTGTTCACAATTGGAAGATTTGAGGATGATTTTCTCTATATAAAGAGATATGGAAAGACAATATTATTGATCTAAATAATATCAAACAAATGACAATAATAATGATGATAAATTAGATCATTTTAACTTACTTCATCAATGCATCCTTAATCTGGCTTTTTACTCAAACTACACAAGGATTAAATCAGGAATCTAGTATAATGAAAATAAAAAATTACGGTAACACTTTATAATAACTATCCGTTATAACTAGTTAATAGATCATTAGTAAACTGTTAATTAATGAGTTATTAATGACTTGTTAAGTATCAGTTAATAGTTTATATATGTCATTGGGACGTTATTCTAAAGTTGCAACTATTCCTCATTTATTAGCTGTTAGTAAATGAGGAATAGTTGCAACTTTAGAATAACCCAATAACATACATAAGCTAATAACTAATACCTAACTAGTATATTAACTCACACTTTACGGATCAGTTGTTAATAGTTTGTTAACCATCTACTAATACCAGTGAAACTTTGTAGAACAGCAAATGGGTGGAACAAGTTCAAGGTACAGAAATTTGATGTGATATTTAAAATATCAAATTTTTGTACCTCAACCTTGTTCCACCCATAGGCTTTTCTGTGTACTGTATTTTACCAAAGAAACACCACAGATGAAATGTTGAACATTGTGTTTAATGTATAGAAACACACATACTGAGCCATCACATGGCAGAACAGCAGTATACAACAGTATACAAACCCATGAGGTTTGGACACTTTTTGCACAGGACATGAAAACAAAATAAATCAAAATCAAGCCATTGGCATTATTGATATGAACATGTCTTAGCACAACTTGGACCCTCTATACTTAGTGAACCAGACCTGAGTTACAACCAAACTGCTCTAGGGCACCATCCCACAGTGACACAACACCTAAGCTTTCTTAGACAGAGGAATCAGTTTCCCCTTTTTCTTTTGATGTTTAACATCCCTCAAAAGGTTTGGATCATTAATCAACTGTGGTGTATGAGCAACCAGCAACTCCTTGTATTTCTTCGGGGCCACAATAGCCAGCTCACAGATCGGGGCATTGGCGACGATGATGTTTCGGTCGAAACCGACCTTTCCATATGCCACACTCAGCTTTCTTCCTTTCTTGTACGCCTTAAGGACTTTCCTGTATCTCTTGATGACCTCCTCAGGATGACGTGCTGAAACAGATAGAAATTTAGTTAAGTATAACAAACATACAAGTAGTGAATCGACACAGGGAAACACACACATAGATGCAAAGTGGTTGCAAAAAGTAATGAAGATTACATGGGCACAGAGCAATTGGAGGGTACAAGATAATATACCCACCAAGAAGTACATTTTGGAAAATAAACTTTATACATAGAGAGAGAGAGAGATAGAGAGAGACAGACACAGAGAGAAAGAGATAGACAGAGAGAGAGAGACACACACACAGACAGACATTGTGATGTCTACATGCCTGACACACATGAGGGGAGCAGCCTTATTGCCTTCCTCTCTTTACACTTACCTCTCTGTTTGCTATGTTGCCTTTTTTTCTTCTCTTTTTTCTTCCTCTTGTCCTTTTTCTTGTGACTCTGGTGGTGGTGCTTCTTTTTCTTCTTGTGTCTTTTCTTCGATTTCTTGTCTGAATCAGAAGAATCAGTTGATGAGGATGAGGACCTGGATGAAGAGGATGAAGAGGAGTTGGATGGACTGGAGGATGAAGAGAAAGAAGATGCACCAGGAGACGAGTTGGCCGAGGAAGATGTGTCAATTGTCCCACCGTCATCTGTATCTACAACATAATAGAAAATACAATAGCAAATGCATTACTAACTATGATGATACAAGTCAACTCACATACATTCTTATCAACATTTACATTAATTAAGACTTTCAGTTTCACTGATTCATCAAATCGTGATCTCATCAGTTGGACAGATGTGTCTGCTGTCAATCAATGCTTACAGATATTATCTTCCAGGTATTAACTGTACATGTGTATTGTTTGGGTAATAACACGCTCATGCTCTGATGAAAGTCTTGTCACCGTGAAATGTTGGCCTTTCTTCCACTCAATTGTATATATATTTTACAAAGCACGCAAGTATCATTGTCAGGTGTGCAAACATGTTTTCCCAAGAAAGTGTTAGGCCTACTAACTTTGACCAACTTGTTGGCGGAGGGAGTCTCTCTCCTTAGTCAGGTCACTGATTTTTTCTGTGACTGTGTGCTGCTTCTTCTTGGCCTCACGGAGCTTAAGCTGCTTCTTCTTAATATGTAAAAATGCTGTTGGAGCTACAGTTGCCTCAGTATCTGGAATGATAGGATAGAGAATTAAAAAAGCTCTAATCATAAAAGCCAGGTGAAGGTAAAATAAAATAATGAGCAGCTGGCTCTAGATATCTGCACTGGATCTCTGAATAAGTGAATATAACTATCATCCATCACCAGTGAATATATGAATGGATATGTACAGACTATCATTATATACATATATATACACATATATATATACATAGGGCTGGGCGATATGGCCTTTTTGAAATATCTCGATATTTTTAGGTTATGTCATGGTACGATATATATTGATATTTTGCCTAAGCCTTGAATTAAAGTTTTGATGCATACAATCACATCAGTCTCCTCCTTGAACCGTCACCTTACCGCGGTGGAGGAGTTTGAGAGCCCTAATGACCCTAGGAGCTATGTTGTCGGGGGCATTTTGCCCCTGGTAGGGTCTCCCAAGGCAGATTGGTCCTAGGTGAAGGGCCAGACGAAGAACGGTTCAGAAGATCCTAATGATAAGTTATATCAAGAACCCGAGTACCCGGCCCGGAGGGACACCGGGGCCCCGCCCTGGAGCCAGGCCTGGGGTTGGGGCCCGTGGACGAGCACCTGGTGGCCGGGCCCTGGCCCATGGTGCCCGGCCGGGCCCAGCCCGAACCGGCTACATGGGTTCGTCTCCCAGTGGGCTCACCACCTGCAGGAAGAGTCAGCGGGATCCGGTGCATTGTGGATTGGGCAGCAGACCAAGGCGGGGGCCTTGGCGGTCCGATCCGCGGTTACGGAAACTGGTTTTTGGAACATGGAACGTCACCTCTCTGGCGGGGAAGGAGCGGGAGCTTGTGGAAGAGGTCGAGCGATACCGGCTAGATATAGTCGGCCTCACCTCGACACATAGCATTGGCTCTGGAACCCAAGTCCTTGAGAGGGGCTGGTCTCTCCTCTTTGCTGGAGTTGCTCCGGGTGAGAGGCGGAGGGCCGGGGTGGGCTTTTTGGTGTCCCCCAGGCTCTCTGCCTGTATGTTGGAGTTTACCCCGGTGGACGAAAGGGTTGCATCCCTGCGCCTTCGGGTCGGGGATCGGGTTCTGACTGTTGTCGGTGCTTATGCGCCGAACAGCAGTTAAGACTACCCGCCCTTTTTGGAGTCCTTGGGACGGGTGCTGGAAAGTGCCCCGAAAGGGGACTCCATTGTCCTACTGGGAGACTTCAACGCTCACGTGGGCAATGACAGTGTGACTTGGAAGGGTGTGGTGGGGAGGAACGGCCTGTCCAATCTGAACCCGAGCGGCGTTCATTTATTGGACTTGTGTGCTAGTCACAGCTTGGCCATAACTAACACCATGTTCAAACATAAGGATGTCCACAGGTGCACTTGGCACCAGGACACCCTAGGTCGCCGGTCTATGATCGACTTTGTAGTCGTATCATCAGACCTGCGGCCGCATGTTTTGGACACTCGGGTGAAGAGAGGAGCAGAGTTGTCAACCGACCACCACCTGGTGATGAGTTGGATCAGATGGCGGGGGAAGACGCCGCGCAGACCTGGCAGGCCCAAACGGGTTGTGAGGGTCTGCTGGGAAAACCTGGCGGAAGAACCCGTCAAGATGATTTTCAACGCACACCTCCGGCAGAGTTTCGATTGCGTCCCGAGGGCAGAGGGGGACATTGAGTCCGAATGGGCCTTGTTCCGCTCTGCTATTGTTGAGGTGGCTGTTGCAAGCTGCGGCCGCAAGGTAGCTGGGGCCAGTCGTGGCGGTAACCCCCGTACCCGCTGGTGGACACCAGGGGTGGGGGAAGCCGTCAGGCTGAAGAAGGAGGCCTACAGGGCGTGGTTGGCCTGTGGGTCAAAAACTCGGACGTGGGAGGAGTTCGGTGAGACAATGGAGGAAGACTATCGATCGGCTCCAAAAAGGTTCTGGCAAACCGTCCGGCGCCTCAGGGGGGGAAGGCGGCAACTCGCTCACACTGTTTACAGTGGGGGCGGGGAGCTGCTGACGTCAACTGAGGATATAGTCGGACGGTGGAAGGAATACTTTGAGGAGCTCCTCAATCCCACCAACACGTATTCCGTGGAGGAAACAGAGCCAAGAGACCTGGGGATGGATGATCTAATCTCCGGGGCAGAAGTCGCCGAGGTAGTGAAACAACTGCGCGGTGGCAGAGCCCCGGGGGTTGATGAGATCCGCCCTGGGTATCTCAAGGCTCTGGATGTTGTAGGGCTGTCTTGGTTGACACGCCTCTGCAACATTGCGTGGACATCGGGGGCAGTGCCTTTGGAGTGGCAAACCGGGGTGGTGGTCCCCATCTTTAAGAAGGGTGACCAGAGGGTGTGTTCCAACTACCGTGGAATTACACTCCTCAGCCTCCCTGGTAAGGTCTATGCCAGGGTACTGGAAAAGAGGGTCCGATCGATAGTTGAACCTCAGATCGAGGAGGAGCAATGTGGTTTTCGTCCTGGGCGTGGAACTGTGGACCAGCTCTTTACCCTCGCTAGGGTGCTGGAGGGAGCATGGGAGTTTGCCAATCCAGTCCACATGTGTTTTGTGGATTTGGAGAAGGCTTACGACCGTGTTCCCAGGGGCTCCCTGTGGGGGGCACTCCGGGAGTATGGGGTGGATGGCCCCTTGTTAGTGGCCATTAAATCCCTGTACCAAAGGAGTGTGAGTCTGGTTCGCGTAGCCGGCAGTAAGTCGGACCTGTTCCCGGTGAGGGTTGGACTCCGCCAGGGCTGCCCTTTGTCACCGGTTCTGTTCATAACTTTTATGGACAGAATTTCTAGGCGCAGCCGGGTGGTGGACGGGTTTGGGTTCGGTGGCGGGAGGATCTCGTCTCTGCTTTTTGCGGATGATGTGGTCCTCCTAGCTTCATCGAGCGCCGACCTTCAGCTCTCGCTTGGGCGGTTCGCGGCCGAGTGTGAAACGGCTGGGATGAAGATCAGCACCTCCAAGTCTGAGGCCATGGTTCTCAGCCGGAAACGGGTGGATTGCCCGCTCCAGGTCAGGGGGGGAGGCTTTGCCTCAGGTGGAGGAGTTTAAGTATCTTGGGATCTTGTTCACGAGTGAGGGTAGGATGGAGCGGGAGATCGACAGGCGGATTGGGGCGGTGTCAGCAGTGATGCGGGCGCTGAATAGGTCCGTTGTGGGGAAGAGGGAGCTAAGCCGGAAGGCGAAGCTCTCAATTTTCCGGTCGATCTACGTTCCAGTCCTCACCTATGGTCATGAGCTTTGGGTAATGACCGAAAGAATGAGATCGCGAATACAAGCGGCCTAAATGAGTTTCCTCCGCAGGGTGGCCGGGCTCAGCCTTAGAGATAGGATGAGGAGCTCGGTCATCCGGGAGGGACTCGGAGTAGAGCCGCTGCTCCTCCATGTCGAGAGGAGCCAGTTGAGGCGGTTCGGGCATCTGGTGAGGATGCCTCCTGGACGCCTCCCCGGGGAGGTGTTTCGAGCATGTCCTACCGGGAGGAGGCCTCGAGGCCGACCAAGGACACGCTGGAGGGATTATATTTTGCGGCTGGCCTTGGAACGCCTCGGGATTCTCCCGGAGGAACTGGTGGAAGTGGCTGGGGAGAGGGCCGTCTGGACCTCTTTGCTGAGGCTGCTGCCCCCGCGACCCGGATCCGGATAAGCGGGAGACGACGAGACGAGACGAGACGAGACAATCACATCAGTATGATGATTCTTGACTATTTTGCAGCCAATTCAGTTATTCTAGACTAAGTTTTACCAGCTAGACCAGTCTGGTAAATTCAGAGAATGACATCACTTTACTGTAATAGCTTTCAAAACCAGGAAAAGACTACTATTATGCTATATAACAATATCGATATATTGCTCAGCCCTTATATATATTTGACAGCTGTAACATTCAATCCACATTGATTAATACTTTGTATGCACCCTGTGTTGCTCTCCGAAAATAACAATTTTACTAACTGTAGGCCTACAAAAAGTCTTACAACGCATATAGGCTAAATCTTCTATTTTCGGCAAGCGACTAAACGCGCGCACACACACACACGCGCATACACACACACACAAAATGAATCATTGGACACTTCACTAATCTGGTTGAATTATGTAGTACAAATCTATCAGTCCATGTTATCCTGATCAAACATCTTTAATGAAAAGATAACACGCAGTCTTGCTTACCATCACCATTGTTGTCCATGTGCACAGCATGGTCCACAGGTGTAGTTTTCTTTTTACTGGAAGTACCCGCTGTTGACTTCTTTCTCTTTCTCCCGACAGTACCTGGATTTATCTCGGTATTTTGCGCATCACCGCTGGGAACACTGGTATCGGATATTTTACCAGACCGTGTATTCATTCTTTGAAATCAATGCTAATGCTAGCTGCCCATCCAATAATGAACTTGCTGAGTGAGTGAAGGATGGGCGTGTCTGTCTAGGTTGTCACCGGTTGTCTTGGTGATGCGAGGTGACTGACAAGTTGACAACCAGCCAATATGATGGAGGAGGCCGGATGGCTCCTCCTCCAGCCCGTGAATACGATCATGATTGGCTTGTTTCACCCTCGTCACCCCCGACCTATAATACAATTCAAACTTAATCTGGCAGGAGCTAGTCACAGAGACTCGGGAAGCTTGTGTGATGTGTGTGGAAAGAACAGAGGATAAGAAAATAGGTAGGCCCTAATCAAGTCATATTGTAATATCGTAGCCAAATAATGCCTGGTTTAGCCACTGAGCTAAGAGAGCTTATTGAAGGCAGAACTAAATCTAAAAGAAGACACAGAGAAGTAATCAAATGGATGCAGAAGAAAAGGCTTCTAAGAAGACGGATGAGATGCCAAAAATGCAAACACAAGATGAAATTCAAGGAATCAGTTTGTGTGGATAACTATGCATGGTAAGTTTATTTTTATTGCATGAAATGACAACATACATGGGTATTTTGGTCCAGAATTCTAGTGAAAATGAAATCTATTTAATTGCGAGCTAATAAGAGTGCCCAATATATCTTAATTCATGTTAACATTAATGTCTAGAAATACACTACTATACACTACACTACTTAATACTAATCTACAAGATCACAACACGTCAAAACGTTGTGAGTTTATAGATCTGCTATTTTCAGAAAAAAATACTGAAAAAATTTCAACACTGAAACATATTAACACACATTTTATGGGGGTTCTTGGCACAAAATATTTTCAGATGGGGTCCATGGCCAAATACATATTAATTTGGGGGTCCTTGACATGAAAATGTTTGAGAATCACTGCTCTAGCCACTACCCTGGCCTGTGTCATTCTTATCTTTATTTGTATATATCTTCAGGGTTTGCAAACACCATAACCACAGAGGGAGGAAACTGAAGATGTCAATTAGACACAAATCTATATTCAGTAATTCAAAGGTCTCCCTCTTCAACTGGATGCGCTTTGTGTACAGGTATGCTATGGCATAGGTATATGATTTTAGTCTGTCTATGATGAAAAGTGTTTATTTCAATAGAAATACTGTATAACTATGCTGTCATAAACAATAACTGGAGACTATGTAGTAAAGCTTGTGATTATTATGTAATGGAGCATCTCTAGACTCATGATGATAACAGGTGCTTGAAGTTATTTCACTTTTGTGATTTATTTTGCTAAAAGGTGTAATTTACATCTTGAATTCTTATTCTTAACGGTTTAATTGTGAAAATATGTTTAATTGCTGTTACTTATGGGATGCTGTGTTGGTCAGCATTAGGCCTGGTGGAGCAACATGAGTGTCTGACCCTGCCTCTTGAAGCTCAATGGCAATTGGCTCTCTCAATCTATAGGCTCTGGCAATTAATTAATATTAGAAATAGGATTTTACAAATATCCTACAGTATTAGTCCCAAATGTATTGACAGAGCTCTGTAGAAAATACCACAAAACATATTTTCCATCATTATTGCTGTTTTTGTCTACACAGTAGTGGACAATTTTCATATTCTGGGGTGCAGTAGATGCAAACTTTGTGTATCAAACCAAAAAGATCAAAAGAACTGTGGTATAATAATTATTTCCCTTGTTCTATCAGATTTGCACAAGGCCTGCGTCTACGTCAAGTGGACATGATCAATGATGACATTTCTGGAAGCTCAGCAACCCTGTCCAAGATGGCTCAAAAGCTGCGAGTGTCACGGGGAGTGGCAGGACCCAAATGCAACACAAACTCTCAGTAGAAGTAGTAACGGTCTTTATTGCACTCAAAACAGGTCAATATACACAGTTCTTGCAGCAGTGCTGATACTTAGTTAGAAAAGCAAGCGCCAAGGTGGGACTCGAACCCGGGTCTCCTGTGTGCCAGGCAAGTGAGTTACCACTGGACCAAGGGGGTAGGCAGGCTTGATGAGGATATAAGCAGGGTGGAGAACCGGTGGATAGGCAGCGATGCCGATGAATCCGGAGGGAACAACAGAAGGATTGTTGGGGACAGGCAGAGGATCGGCGAACCAGCAGGACAGGGAAAACTGTAGTGGTGAAACACCACACAGCCACAAGCAGACGGAGAGCAGAAAACTCACAGGCAAAAATCGTGGTCAGGAACGGAAGGCTGTAGTGTTTGCCGGGGCAGAGACGAGAAGAGAAGATCAGAGGCGAGCCGAGTCGGTACCGGGAAGTCAGTCCACAGGTTATTGCTGGAAGGTCAGGCATGAGCGAAGACAATCTGGCACTGAGTGCATGAAACAGAGCTGCTTATAAAGTGGCTAGTTAACGAGACTCAGCTGGGAACACCAGGTGTGGTAGATTTGGCTGATGAGGTGTGGCCAGAGGGTGAGTGAGTGGAAATTTCCACCACAGCAGGAGAACAGCAAAGTGAATTGTGACAGCGAGATGTGTGCGCTACTGCGACGGACAGATATCAGCAAGCAAGAGGCCAGTACATTGGGGGGCGGCAGCAGTTTGTCACCGTTGATGAGAGCCACTTCAGACACAAAAGAAAGGCAAGCAGCAAGCATTATTATCAAGATAGTAATGCAAATTACCATTGAATGACAGATTATTAATTTTGTTTAAAGAAGAATAATTCCTAATATTTTATGTTTTCAACAGTACGGATGGGGACGAATGGCGGGTGGCTGGAAGAGGAAGAAGTGGGTGTTTGGGATGCTAGGTGTGAACCGGAGAGGAAGAAGACATGCAAAGCCTGTTCTTCGCTTAGTCGAGAGAAGAAGGAGAGATCTGGTGCCACTTATAGCTCACCAGGTTAACGTGGGATCTACAATAATAAGTGATGAGTGGCGGGCAACAATGCTTTGCCTCAGCTAGGTTACACCAATTTCACTGTCAATCACAGTGTGTCATATGTCGATGCCCAAACAGGTGCACATACTCAGCACATAGAGAGGGCCTGGAGAACGGTTAAGGAAAATGTGTGGAGACTCGGGGAATCGTACGGAGGAGTTACTGGTAGACCATCTCAGAGTTATTGAATGGCATGAGTGGCTTGCCCGTAAACATCGCAAAGGGCCATTAGGACGGATAATCCATGACATTGCTGTGATGTATGGACATTAAATGTCCCTCTGAAATTCTGTTTATCCAGTGTTTAGCACAAAAAGTGTCCAAACCTCATGGGTTTGTATACTGTTGTATACTGCTGTTCTGCCATGTGATGGCTCAGTATGTGTGTTTCTATACATTAAACACAATGTTCAACATTTCATCTGTGGTGTTTCTTTGGTAAAATACAGTACACAGAAAAGCCTATGGGTGGAACAAGGTTGAGGTACAAAAATTTGATATTTTAAATATCACATCAAATTTCTGTACCTTGAACTTGTTCCACCCATTTGCTGTTCTACAAAGTTTCACTGGTATTAGTAGATGGTTAACAAACTATTAACAACTGATCCGTAAAGTGTGAGTTAATATACTAGTTAGGTATTAGTTATTAGCTTATGTATGTTATTGGGTTATTCTAAAGTTGCAACTATTCCTCATTTACTAACAGCTAATAAATGAGGAATAGTTGCAACTTTAGAATAACGTCCCAATAACATATATAAACTATTAACTGATACTTAACAAGTCATTAGTAAGTAATTTACTTGTTCACGATCTATTACTAATTCATAAGGTATAGTTATAAATCATTAATATAAAGTTAACAAGTCATTTATAACTCATTAACTAACAGTTTATTAATGATCTATTAACTATCTATAAGGCATCATTATAAATCCTTAACAAACTGTTAAACACTTAACAAGTCATTAATAACTCATTAATTAACAGTTTACTAATGATCTATTAACTAGTTATAACGGATAGTTATTATATTGTTACCAAAATTACTCTCAAACAAGACATGCCATATCAATCAACCAAATTAATTATTTTAAGTTAAAAAGTCCAAAATAACTCACATGGTGTTTGGAAGGAAATAGAGAGGAAGTCAGGCCAGAAGGGCTGACCTAAATAGCCTTGGGGAAGTGGCCAATCTAGGATTGACAGGAGGATGATGCAGGTAGTGGAGACTTGTGATTTAACAATAATGCAATATTTTCAATTTACCGTATTTTTAACCATTGCGTGATCATCTCTGCAATCATACCATTTGCTTGAGTTCTTCAACGATGTGAACACTCCAAGCACGCAATCTAGCAAATTCACAGAAAGTACATTAACTTGTTTCCCAGGAACTATTCATTTAATCTGCACCAGTGTTGGTCCAGTTATAGTTTTAAAGCCATTTAGTTAAAGACATTGGAAATATCAAGATTGATCTGTGAGGTTTTAGTGAGGATCTGGACCCACGTAGCAGAACACAGAGGAGTGATGAAAAAATAGTTCTTTTATTTTGAATAATGTTGGCGAGTAGTGGAATCAGGCAGGCAGGTGTGACGGACAGGCAGGAATCTTCTGAGGTGAGCTGGTGACCCGAAAGCCAAACTGACGAGACGAGTGTTGCAGGCGGCAGGGTGGCAGAGGAATGGACCTTAGGCACAGGAATAACAGGGTAGCGTTATACCGCACGATTAATGAACCAGGCTTTATACTGCAGATGGTTGTGGAGTTGATTGTGTGATGAACAGCAGGTGTGGATGGAGACTGGAGGGAGCAGGATCTAGGAAGCCACACCCCAGTTGAACACACACACACACACACACACACACACAGACACACACACACACACACAGGCACAAACTAGGGACAACCAACCACAACAGGGAAGGGAACACAGCGGAGAAAAAACAGGGATAAGAAAAAGACCACAAATCCTAATCCTAATATTATCAGAGAATTCTTTAAAGGGATCCCTACTAGAGGAAAGAGAGAATTAAATACACATATGATTTTCCATATGTGCTGAAGTAGTAAAGAAATATTATGGGAAATATAAATATTTCCCTTTAAAGCGCATTTCACTATGGAAGCCCCGAGGGGCAAGTGAGAAGAAAAATTCTGGTGATCCATTCTCTGAATGAGATCTAAATTATTTTCTTTTTCAACAGGTGAAAAACCATGTCTTGACAGGATCATCCTTCTTTTTCCTTTTTTTCACCCGTGGCAACAGGTAAAAAAAAAAAAACTTTTTTGTCATATGAAAAAAAAAGGTTTTACTGGGATATGTGTTTGTTTATGTAATACTAATTTTGGCCATAGGAAGCTGAAGTGCACTACTACCTCTTAATATGACGTATTCATGTTTTCTTCCAGGTGAGTTTAAATTTATCTCAGTTCTCTAATCCTGAGGTACATATATTGTGTTATGTAACTGTACTGTAATGTATTTCTTATGGCTAGAAATGTATTTTAATCTGCAGAAAGCCAGTGTAAAGAATGAGTTAATCCGCATAACAAGCAGGCGATGGTGGATGAATTTCACCCTGATTTATTTTTTTGACATGCTTAACTTATTATTTTCAGTTTTTTCTTTATTTTTCTTTTTTATATTTATATTAAAATAATGAATTGCACTTTGGCGAAGCAATCCTTAGTCCTAGCTTTTCTATTGTGCATTATTTTTCAACAACTGGACAACAAGTCAAATAAATCAGATTAAATCAAGTCATTAAATACAAAGGTTCAGGATTTGCTGTACTATTGTGTACTGAAACAAAATCAAGACATATACTGTATCTTTAAGACGATTTCTCGAACTTCAGAGGCCTGTTATTCATCCAAGTCAGTGTTTGCAAATTGCTATCTCAGAGATGTGGCTACAGTTTGGGGTGAAAGGTCCTATGTTGATCTTTAATGTCAGCAAATTGTATCTGGGCACTTCATGTATTTCAGAGGAGCAAAGGTCAAAGAAGGTTAAGTACATCACTTGAGCACTTCTACCACCAATATGATAACGAGGCATTCATGTTAAAAAGCATTGCTGACAAGCATTAACTATGTCTTTTGGGCCGGGAAGATTTTCCTGATAAAAACATTGGTGACAAAGAGTATTCAGAGGAGTAGAGGTAAAAGCTGTCATCAACTGGCTCTAACTTCAAAATGAAACACAGGGTTTTCTGTTCATTTGGCCATTTGTGTTATTACTCTGAACTCATCAGAGTACTTAAGATCTCTGAAGAAACACGAGCAGTTGGACAGGTTGTAGAAAAACCATTAGTTTATCAAGATGATTAAAATAGCCCTTAACCAAATGGGCTTGACTGAACCTAACATTGACCTGTACTACGAAGCAGGTTATCAACGGGCTCAGTTAACCCTGGGTTTACCTGTCCGGATATGAGTGCATTCATGTGAAAGAGGTGGAGTTGGTAATTATAAGCAACATCGTCAGAACCATGAATGAAGTATTTAATATGATATGAGAAGAAACGCTGATACTTGCTGGTAAGTTCGATTATAGCAACGTCCAAAAGTGATATTTAACAAGGTGAAATGTAAACAATATGATCACATGACTGGAATAAAAAATATTATTTCCATGTCTTAATATAATTTATATTAAATTCAGACTAAAGATATATTGTAAATAGGAGCATGAATTATCATTACGTTTGAGTATTTATTATTTATTATTTCCTCTTCAGTCTGATGATGAAAAAACTGTTATGAACATGAGATGCAGAGAAAACAGTTAAAGTTAATGTCAGACAGATTCTGCTGCAGATAGGAGAGAAGTAGTTGATGTCTGATGAGTCAGTCTGACTGAAATGTTCATTTATAATCATGGAAATAATTAACAGCGTGTGGTTAATTGTTCTAATCAAAGACATCAGAGGTTTAGTTTTTATTTCCAGTTGTGGCCACAGAGTCTCCTCATGTTATTCTGGGCTGCAGTGATGAAAAAGAGAGTAAAAGCATCAACAGTGTCAGAAATCCTGTCAGATTAAAGAATCTTTGTTCAATTAAAATAACGCTATAATAGTTATTAGGCTATTTATTTAGTGTGATAAACTCTCTGTGCATTTTTTAGAAGCTTTGTTTTAAAACCAGAGTGGACACATGGAAAGACTCAAACAGGAAAACTATTCCACTGCTTTTTTATATTTTATATCTACTCCTCGTTATTATTTATCACTTTATTGTTAAACTCTTTGACCCTGTCAGGAACCTGTAGGAAGTTTGTAGTTTTTCCAGTGAGTTGTTTGGTCAGTAGTTTGGCTGTTGACAGGTTTTGATCTGATCCTGTGAAGTGAATGACTGTCGTAGGACTGAAAACCCAGAGTTAAACCTGTAGTTACCTCGATAGGATCAAATCCAGTTTTGTAATACAGGCCTCTGGTTTGACTCCTTGCCTGCATGTCTCTCTCTCTCCCCCCACATTTCCCCCACGTCTCCATTGTTGCTAACCAAAAGAATGAAATTTCAAAAATAAAATATGATAAAATTGGTCAGGTCAAAGTTGACCTGATTTTGCTGGATCACACTTCTTCTTAGCAATGTCACTATGCTCCACTCCAATAGGTTCTTTGTAGGCGAACTGTAGGGGGTCTAGTGCATGTTCAACCTGTGGCCTCAAAAGGTGGAGAAGCAGTTGCTCCAGGGTCTTCATAATATGTGATGTGAGGGCCACTGGTTTGTAGTCATTTATCTCAGCCGGTCATCCTACTTTAGGTACCGGAACAAGACATGATGTTTCCCACAGGACCTTGTCTGAAGGCTTAAGTTAAAGATCCTCTGGAGAGGCTCAGCCAGCTGGGCTGCACAGTCCTTTAACAGCTTCGGACACACACCATCCAGGCCTGTTGCCTTTCCAGGATGTAGCCTCTTGAGCTACGCCCTCAAAATCCCCCAATATTGCAATGAATGCATCAGGGTGCTGGGTCTGTACTCTCACAAAAGTCTCATGAATGACGTCACACGCAACCACAGCCTCTTCTCATGGTTGAATGTAAACAACAATGGCGACAATGTGTGAGAACTCCCTCAGTACATAGTACGGTCTAAGACCAACTGCCAACAGTTCAATATCCCAACAGGAGATCTTCTCCTTCATTGTGATGTGATTGGGGTTGCACCATATATTGTTCACAAGCAGAACCAGTCCTCCACCTTTATTTTTTCCACTTGCTCTGGCATCTCTGACCGCTCATACTGCAGTGAAGCCGGGTAAATCAACACAATGGTCGGGAGTGTTGTCGTTAAACCAGGTCTCTGTGAAACACATGAGACTACACTCACGATATGCTTACTGGTTCTTCACAAGTGCCTCCAGTTCATTACACTTGTTAGCCAGGGAGTTGACATTTCTCATGAGGATTGATGGTAGAAAAGGCTTATATCTCCATCTCCTAGCCTTTAGTTTAGCCCCGGCTCTGCATCCACGGTACGGCTTCTTCAGCTCAGCCGGTATGGGATGTTTAACTCCATATCTGGTAAACTTTAAAGCCAGGAGTTCTTCCTTTGTGTACATTATTTTCTCCATTGTCAGACAAAACAAGGACATAGAATAAAAAACATCAATTGACAAAAATATACTAATATATACAAATATATTGCAAAAAACTATGAACTACATGGACTTGCTGCCACTTGTTGTCAGTGCATCAATTAAATCATCAATTATCGAGGTAATTTCAGGTTTAACTCTGGATGTTCAGTCCTAGGTTGGTGGTTCCCGTGTTACCGGGGTAAATCACCATGGTAACTTACGCTGAACTCCTAACCTGCTCTGACACAGGTTAACTTAGAGGATCAGATCAAAACCTGTCAACAGCCAAACTACTGACCAATTAGATACCTGGCAAAATGGATTCATCAGGATCCTGACAGGAACAAAAGACTTTACAATTAAGTTATAATAATATCACAATTAAGTGATAAATACAGTTATATAAATTAGTGGAATTGTTCTGTTCCAGAGCTTGCATCTGTCCACTCTGGTTTTAAAACAGAGCTTCTAACAAACAGAGGAGAGTTTATCATAGCATCATTTTAATTGAACAAATATTATTTAATCCGACAGGATTCCTGACTGTACTGATGCTATTACTCTTTCAACACCACAGCTCAGAATAACATGAGGAGACTCTGTGACAATTACTGGAAATAAAAACTAAACCTCTGATGTCTTTGATTAGAACAATGATCCACACACTATTCAATATTTCCCATGATTATAAATCTGATTTATAATTTTTAAATATTTCAGTCAGACTGACTCATCAGACATCAACTACTTCTCTTTTCTTTCTCTCCTCTCTGTAGCAGAAACAGTCTGACATTAACTTTAACTGTTTTATCTGCATCTCATGTTCATAACAGTTTGTGCATCATGATCATCAGACTTGAAGAGCAAAAAATACGAGTAAGAACTTGACCACTTATTTTAACCCAGTATACCCCTTGTTGTTGACTCTTAATGCGTAAGCTTAACTAAATATTTAGTTTTATTCCCAGTCATGTGAGCACGTTGTTTATATTTCACCTTTGGTTCGTATACTGCTTCATACCTGTAACTTATATGGACTGCGTTTCAAATACTTACTGGAAAGTATCAGCGTGTCTTCTCAGATCATATTAAGTACTTCATTAATGGTTCTGGCGATATGAATGACAAATAATGTTTGCCTATAATTAACAACTCGCCCTCCGACAGGTAAACCCAGGGTTAACTGAGACAATTGACAACTGCTTCGTATTACAGGTTATCAGGAAGGTCAATGTTAGGTTCACTTAAGCCAGAAAACTAAAAGTTATCCTGGGTATGTTGAACTTGCTTCATAGTACAGGCCTCAGGCCATGTTCATGAATGGCTGCAAATGTGCAAATGTTTTCCTGCTGCACAGTAAGGTAAAGATTTTGGTCACCTTGATAATGTGTGCTGGCCAAATGTAAAACTGATCTGGTTGAATAGAACTGTTTTTAGCTAATGAAGCCTCCACTAACTGGGAAAGACAAAGGCATTGAAATTCTTATAATTACTTAACAATAAAAGCATCCCATCGCCCTGTCAGCAGCAAGCTTTTAGTGTAAAGCAGCAACAGCAGAAAATGTTTCATTTATATCAGCACTAACACACTCTGAGTATGGCTGAAATCTTCAGTGAACAGCAAAGTACAGATGATTCAGGTGGAAGCTACAAAAGCACTTAGCAGCTAAACTGGACACTAGAGTAAAGACTCTGTGTTTAAAGGCTCTGTGTTTAGCTCTGAGGACACAGCTAAGAAGAAGAGGCCATCATGGTTAGCTGTGGTCGACCCCACTTCCAAGTAGGACCAGACCAGACAACAATGTTGTTCATGTTAATTGACCGTTCTCATGTTTTTGGTGAGTGATTAACTGAACGTATCTGTTTGCAACTAATGAACGTGAACACAGCGCTCATGCACCAGAAGGTGGACGGTAATGCTTTCGACTTCAGAAGAACTGTGCTTTACGGCGGCATCTGAGGATTTGTGGAGGATTTGAAATAAAATTTGCATTTTATGTACAGTACACCTTTATTGCGCCTCCTCTTTAACTTTCTGCATAATAAAAAAAGTATAGGGATGTATATGTAGCTGAATATATATCTGTAGACTGATTTTTTTTGATTGATTGAAAACTGTTTTGAGTTGTCCTGCTTTATGACACATTGTTTAAGGGTAAAACATATACTCACATTGGTTTTTCTTGGCTTTTAAAATAATCTCTTTGGTTCTATAGTAGTACAGTCATTTGTTAGTTTTTGAAAAGTGGCAATGATGGGGGCTGTGGATGGTGTGTAGGAGGAGGTTCTACTGAAAAAGAAGAGGTCAGATCAGCTCTTTTTTAAAGAAAAAAAAATGAGTGTGAACTATTTCATTTAATCTGAGTGAATTTGCTCAACACTGCAGAGCAGCATGTTTATCACCTGCTGTGAACAAAGGACATACCTATACAGGTTCAGTCTAGAGGCCAGCAGCTGGAGCTTGAAACAAGAACACAAAAAAGAGACAGGATGAAACATCCCCATCGGCTTCTGCTCAGTGACATCATTGTGTTTCTCAGCATGTATGTGACTAAGTGCAATATGAGCACAAAACGAACAGAGATTGATAGCAGAACTAAAAAATTTAATCAGTTTGTATTAACTATAGCGTTTCTTTAATGTGTGATCTATGCAACTTTCTTTGATTGTAGAAATGTTAGAAATTCTTGACAAGTTCAAAATGTGTATTGGAAGATAGTAAGAGCCACAGATAGATGGGGACAGGCACACAGTAAGTGAGGTTTCCCTGGAGATTGACTTCTCCTCTGTCACTTCTTCTCTGAGAATAACATGGTCCTAATCCACTGAGGAAGGCTAGATACAGCTACTCCACATTGCACCCACTGCTCGGGCTATTGAAAGTGATATCTGAGATTACCTTTCATTCTGGTAGGCTGGTCTCCCTTAACAGGCCGGCGCAGTGTTTGCACCCACCGCAGATTCAAGCAGACAGTTCCTCCATTGAGCAGACAGCCTCCACTTCTTTGCTGTCATTTCCTGCCTGCTCTCCTGCCCAAACACAAGCAGACATCTAGAACAAAGGAACACTCTCATAGCTGATATCCTCTTGCTGGTTGCTTGCGGCTTCTTTCTGGGCTCACAAATATCCTCATTCGAAGAACATATTTAAAAATTGGGAAAAGGTAAAGTGTAAATGTTCCACCACAGCTGTTACCTTGATGTGTGTTCATGCAGACGAGTATGAATTTAAAGCTGGAATTGTGGTTTTAGAGTGTTAATGCTTCCCACTTTCTTGCAGGTGACAGAGTTTACTGTTCTCGGTAACAGTTGTTTTCTTATTTTTAATCATAAACCACATTTTTTTTGTAACCCCCACCAATTCCTAACCATACCATATCGTATTTACCATAACCATCACCTTTCAATGACTTTAACATATGACCTTGCTATCACCAAAAAAAAAAACAAAACAAAAAACAAAAGAAGCACTGGCATTGACAATAATCCTGGATTTTCAAAGTGGTCCAATATCAATATTCCCTCAGGTTAATAGGGTCCTCTTTTTGTCCTATAAAAGTTGTAGGAAGCATTGTCATGTGATACAATATACAGCCACTCCCCCCCCCCCCCCCCCCCCCCCCCCCCCCCCCCCACTTCCCAACATTAACAGATCAGCTAAAAAAAAATCGTGGGGTGTTAAATCCTGGGACTGAGACTCAGTTGTAAAACAACATTGTAAACATGTTGTTCCAGTCATGTTTTTATTCAATAGAGGATTTTCTCCAAAAAGTAGTATCAGTTTCTGATCGTTTAGCACAACACAGAGCGAATTATAACCAGCTTTTAATACCTCCCCAAATTCAATTACTGTAATGCTTTCTTTAACATGTCCGAGCTTATTGGACAGCTCCAAATTGCTTCAACCCACTATCTCGCATCTTCGGTAAGCAGAACAGTGATTAACCAAAACTAAGCATGTCTCTCACCAATAACACCAGTTTGGCTTCATGCTGTGCTTCCATCTCTTTTAAGAATCAAGTATTTACAAGTGCTTTTAATTACATACAATAGAGCTCTGGAATACATCTTGAGCCCTGTACTTACAAAGAGGATTTGAATCTTTATCAAGGTAAACTCCAGGTTTTAACTTCTGGATTTTCAGTCCCTACAATGGTGGTTCACTTGTACTGGTGGAACATCACCATTGGTAACTGCAGTCACTGCAGCCAGTCAGAACTCAACTGCGGACACTCCATAGCACACCACGTGATACGACTTTGTTCATCATCAGAGTCAAGAGTGATAAAACTCAAACGTAATGACAATTCATGTACTTATTTACAATCTATCGTTTAGTCTGACTTTAATAGAAATTAATATTAGAAACTTGAAAATAATAGTTTTATTCCAGTCATCGTGGTCATATTGTTTAACATTTCACCTTTCTGAATACACTTATTGACGTTGTTATAATCAAATTTACCGGCACAAATCATGCGTTGACGACGTTCATACGCATGGTTCTGGACGTTGCTGCCTTATATTAACCAACTCCGCCCTCTTTCTACTATGACTACGGTCTGTAGTACAGAGGCCATATACTACAAAGCAAGTTTAATATTTCCAGAATAACTTTTAGCTACCTGG